>NC_041382.1:582575349-582582421 GCF_002162155.2 Triticum dicoccoides | reverse complement strand
GCCTCCTCCCCCGTGGTCCGAATTGGACTAGGAGAGGGGGGGCGGCGCCCCCCTTTCCTTCTCCCTCCCCACTTCTTTCCCCCTCCTAGTAGGAGTCCTACTCCTACTAGGAGGAGGACTCCTCCTTGGCGCGCCATAGGGGGCGGCCGGCCTCCTCCCCTTGATCCTTTATATACGGGGGCAGGGGGCACCCCTAGACACACAAGTTGATCCACGTGATCATATTCTTAGCCGTGTGCAGTGCCCCCTTCCACCATAATCCTCGATTATATTGTAGCGGTGCTTAGGCGAAGCCCTGCAATGATAGTACATCAAGATCATCACCACGCCATCGTGCTGACAGAACTCTTCCCCGACACTTTGCTGGATCGGAGTCCGGGGATCGTCATCGAGCTGAACGTGTGCTAAAACTCGGAGGTGTCGTAGTTTCGGTGCTTGATCGGTCGGGACGTGAAGACATATGACTACATCAACCGCGCTGTGCTAACGCTTCCGCTGTCGGTCTACAAGGGTACGTAGATCACACTCTCCCCTCTGTTGCTATGCATCACCATCATCTTGCGTGTGCGTAGGAATTTTTTTGAAATTACTACGTTCCCCAACAGTGGCATCCGAGCCTAGGTTTTATATGTTGATGTTATATGCACGAGTAGAACACAAGTGAGTTATGGGCGATATAAGTCATACTGCTTACCAGCATGTCATACTTTGGTTCGGCGGTATTGTTGGACGAAGCGGCCCGGACCGACATTACGCGTACGCTTACGCGAGACCGGTTCTCCCGACGTGCTTTGCACATAGGTGGCTTGCGGGTGACAATTTCTCCAACTTTAGTTGAACCGAGTGTGGCTACGCCCGATCCTTGCGAAGGTTAAAACAGCACCAACTTGACAAACTATCATTGTGGTTTTGATGCATAGGTAAGATTGGTTCTTGCTTAAGCCCGTAGCAGCCACGTAAAACTTGCAACAACAAAATAGAGGACGTCTAACTTGTTTTTGCAGGGCATGTTGTGATGTGATATGGTCAAGACATGATGCTAAATTTTATTGTATGAGATGATCATGTTTTGTAACCGAGTTATCGGCAACTGGCAGGAGCCATATGGTTGTCGCTTTATTGTATGCAATGCAATCGCGCTGTAATGCTTTACTTTATCACTAAGCGGTAGCGATAGTCGTGGAAGCATAAGATTGGCGAGACGACAACGATGCTACGATGGAGATCAAGGTGTCGCGCCGGTGATGATGGTGATCACGACGGTGCTTTCAAGATGGAGATCACAAGCACAAGTTGATGATGGCCATATCATATCACTTATATTGATTGCATGTGATGTTTATCTTTTATGCATCTTATCTTGCTTTGATTGACGGTAGCATTATAAGATGATCTCTCACTAATTATCAAGAAGTGTTCTCCCTGAGTATGCACCGTTGTGAAAGTTCTTCGTGCTAAGACACCACGTGATGATCGGGTGTGATAGGCTCTACGTTCAAATACAACAGGTGCAAAACAGTTGCACACGCGGAATACTCAGGTTATACTTGACGAGCCAAGCATATACAGATATGGCCTCGGAACACGGAGACCGAAAGGTCGAGCGTGAATCATATAGTAGATATGATCAACATAGTGATGTTCACCAATGAAACTACTCCATCTCACGTGATGATCGGACATGGTTTAGTTGATTTGGATCACGTAATCACTTAGAGGATTAGAGGGATGTCTATCTAAGTGGGAGTTCTTTAAGTAAATTAATTGAACCTAAATTTATCATGAAACTTAGTACCTGATAGTATCTTGCTTGTTTATGCTTGATTGTAGATAGATGGCTCGTGCTGTTGTTCCGTTGAATTTTAATGCGTTCCTTGAGAAAGCAAAGTTGAAAGATGATGGTAGCAATTACACGGACTGGGTCCGTAACTTGAGGATTATCCTCATTGCTGCACAGAAGAATTACGTCCTGGAAGCACCGCTGGGTGCCAGGCCTGCTGCTGGAGCAACACCAGATGTTATGAACGTCTGGTAGAGCAAAGCTGATGACTACTCAATAGTTCAGTGTGCCATGCTTTACGGCTTAGAATCGGGACTTCAACGACGTTTTGAACGTCATGGAGCATATGAGATGTTCCAGGAGTTGAAGTTAATATTTCAAGCAAATGCCCGGATTGAGAGATATGAAGTTTCCAATAAGTTCTATAGCTGCAAGATGGAGGAGAACAGTTCTGTCAGTGAGCATATACTCAAAATGCCTGGGTATAATAATCACTTGATTCAATTGGGAGTTAATCTTCCAGATGATTGCGTCATTGACAGAATTCTCCAATCACTACCACCAAGCTACAAGAGCTTCGTGATGAACTATAATATGCAAGGGATGAATAAGACTATTCCCGAGCTCTTCGCAATGCTGAAAGCTGCGGAGGTAGAAATCAAGAAGGAGCATCAAGTGTTGATGGTCAACAAGACCACTAGTTTCAAGAAAAAGGGCAAAGGGAAGAATAAGGGGAACTTCAAAAAGAACAGCAAGCAAGTTGCTACTCAAGAGAAGAAACCCAAACCTGGACCTAAGCCTGAAACTGAGTGCTTCTACTGCAAGCAGACTGGTCACTGGAAGCGGAACTGCCCCAAGTATTTGGCGGATAAGAAGGATGGCAAGGTGAACAAAGGTATATGTGATATACATGTTATTGATGTGTACCTTACTAATGCTCGCAGTAGCACCTGGGTATTTGATACTAGTTCTGTTGCTAATATTTGCAACTCGAAACAGGGACTACGGATGAAGCGAAGATTGGCTAAGGACGAGGTGACGATGCGCGTGGGAAACGGTTCCAAAGTCGATGTGATCGCAGTCGGCACGCTACCTCTACATCTACCTTCGGGATTAATATTAGACCTAAATAATTGTTATTTGGTGCCAGCGTTAAGCATGAACATTATATCTGGATCTTGTTTGATGCGAGACGGTTATTCATTTAAATCTGAGAATAATGGTTGTTCTATTTATATGAGTAATATCTTTTATGGTCATGCACCCTTAAAGAGTGGTCTATTTTTATTGAATCTCGATAGTAGTGACACACATATCATAGTGTTGAAGCCAAAAGATGCAGAGTTGATAATGATAGTGCAACTTATTTGTGGCACTGCCGTTTAGGTCATATCGGTGTAAAACGCATGAAGAAACTCCATACTAATGGACATTTGGAACCACTTGATTATGAATCACTTGGTACTTGCGAACCGTGCCTCATGGTCAAGATGACTAAAACACTGTTCTCCGGTACTATGGAGAGAGCAACAAATTTGTTGGAAATCATACATACAGATGTATGTGGTCCGATGAATATTGAGGATCGTGGGGGATATCGTTATTTTCTCACCTTCACAGATGACTTAAGCAGATATGGGTATATCTACTTAATGAAACATAAGTCTGAAACGTTTGAAAAGTTCAAAGAATTTCAGAGTGAAGTTGAAAATCATCGTAAGAAGAAAATAAAGTTTCTACGTTCTGATCGTGGAGGAGAATATTTGAGTTACGAGTTTGGTGTACATTTGAAACAATGCGGAATAGTTTCGCAACTCACGCCACCCGGAACACCACAGCGTAATGGTGTGTCCGAACGACGTAATCGTACTTTACTAGATATGGTGCGATCTATGATGTCTCTTACTGATTTACCGCTATCGTTTTGGGGTTATGCTTTGGAGACGGCCGCATTCACGTTAAATAGGGCACCATCAAAATCCATTGAGATGACGCCTTATGAACTATGGTTTGGCAAGAAACGAAAGTTGTCATTTCTGAAAGTTTGGGGCTGCGATGCTTATGTGAAAAAGCTTCAACCTGATAAGCTCGAACCCAAATCGGAGAAATGTGTCTTCATAGGATATCCAAAGGAGACTATTGGATACACCTTCTATCACAGATCCGAAGGCAAGACTTTTGTTGCTAAGTTCGGAAACTTTCTGGAGAAGGAGTTTCTCTCGAAAGAAGTGAGTGGGAGGAAAGTAGAACTTGACGAGGTAATTGTACCTGCTCCCTTATTGGAAAGTAGTGCATCACAGAAAACTGTTTCTGTGACACCTACACCAGTTAGTGAGGAAGCTAATGATGATGATCATGAAACTTCAGAACAAGATACTACTGAACCTCGTAGATCAACCAGAGTGAGATCCGCGCTAGAGTGGTACGGTAATCCTGTTCTGGAAGTCATGCTACTAGATCATGATGAACCTACGAACTATGAAGAAGCGATGGTGAGCCCAGATTCCGCAAAATGGCTTGAAGCCATGAAATCTAAGATGGGATCCATGTATGAGAACAAAGTATGGACTTTGGTTGACTTGCCCGATGATCGGCAAGCAATTGAGAATAAATGGATCTTCAAGAAGAAGACTAACACCGACGGTAATATTACTGTCTACAAAGCTTGACTTGTCGCAAAAGGTTTTCGGCAAGTTCAAGGGATTGACTACGATGAGACCTTCTCACCCGTAGCGATGCTTAAGTCTGTCCGAATCATGTTAGCAATTGCCGCATTTTATGATTATGAAATTTGGCAGATGGATGTCAAAACTGCATTCCTGAATGGATTTCTGGAAGAAGAGTTGTATATGATGCAACCAGAAGGTTTTGTCGATCCAAGGGGAGCTAACAAAGTGTGCAAGCTCCAGCGATCAATTTATGGACTGGTGCAAGCCTCTCGGAGTTGGAATAAACGCTTTGATAGTGTGATCAAAGCATTTGGTTTTATACAGACTTTTGGAGAAGCCTGTATTTACAAGAAAGTGAGTGGGAGCTCTATAGCATTTCTGATATTATATGTGGATGACATATTACTAATTGGAAATGATATAGAATTTCTGGATAGCATAAAGGGATACTTGAATAAGAGTTTTTCAATGAAAGACCTCGGTGAAGCTGCTTACATATTAGGCATTAAGATCTATAGAGATAGATCAAGACGCTTAATTGGACTTTCACAAAGCACATACCTTGACAAAGTTTTGAAGAAGTTCAAAATGGATCAAGCAAAGAAAGGGTTCTTGCTTGTGTTACAAGGTGTGAAGTTGAGTAAGACTCAATGCCCGACCACTGCAGAAGATAGAGAGAAAATGAAAGATGTTCCCTATGCTTCAGCCATAGGCTCTATCATGTATGCAATGCTATGTACCAGACCTGATGTGTGCCTTGCTATAAGTCTAGCAGGGAGGTACCAAAGTGATCCAGGAGTGGATCACTGGACAGCGGTCAAGAACATCCCGAAATACCTGAAAAGGACTAAGGATATGTTTCTCATATATGGAGGTGACAAAGAGCTCATCGTAAAAGGTTACGTTGATGCAAGCTTTGACACTGATCCGGACGATTCTAAATCACAAACCGGATACGTGTTTACATTAAACGATGGAGCTGTCAGTTGGTGCAGTTCTAAACAAAGCGTTGTGGCGGGATCTACATGTGAAGCGGAGAACATAGCTGCTTCGGAAGCAGCAAATGAAGGAGTCTGGATGAAGGAGTTCATATCCGATCTAGGTGTCATACCTAGTGCATCAGGTCCAATGAAAATCTTTTGTGACAATACTGGTGCAATTGCCTTGGCAAAGGAATCCAGATTTCACAAGAGAACCAAGCACATCAAGAGACGCTTCAATTCCATCCGGGATCTAGTCTAGGTGGGAGACATAGAGATTTGCAAGATACATACGGATCTGAATGTTGCAGACCCGTTGACTAAGCCTCTTCCACGAGCAAAACATGATCAACACCAAGGCTCCATGGGTGTTAGAATCATTACTGTGTAATCTAGATTATTGACTCTAGTGCAAGTGGGAGACTGAAGGAAATATTCCCTAGAGGCAATAATAAAGTTATTATTTATTTCCTTATATCATGATAAATGTTTATTATTCATGCTAGAATTGTATTAACTGGAAACATAATACATGTGTGAATACATAGACAAACGGAGTGTCACTAGTATGCCTCTACTTGACTAGCTCATTAATCAAAGATGGTTATGTTTCCTAACCATGAACAAAGAGTTGTTATTTGATTAACGGGATCACATCATTAGGTGAATGATCTGATTGACATGACCCATTCCATTAGCTTAGCACCCGATCATTTAGTATGTTGCTATTGCTTTCTTCATGACTTATACATGTTCCTATGACTATGAGATTATGCAACTCCCGTTTGCTAGAGGAACACTTTGTGTGCTACCAAACGTCACAACGTAAATGGGTGATTATAAAGGTACTCTACAGGTGTCTCCAAAGGTACATGTTGGGTTGGCGTATTTCGAAATTAGGATTTGTCACTCCGATTGTCGGAGAGGTATCTCTGGGCCCTCTCGGTAATGCACATCACATAAGCCTTGCAAGCATTTCAACTAATGAGTTAGTTGCAAGATGATGTATTACGGAACGAGTAAAGAGACTTGCCAGTAACGAGATTGAACTAGGTATTGAGATACCGACGATCGAATCTCGGGCAAGTAACATACCGATGACAAAGGGAACAACGTATGTTGTTATGCGGTCTGACCGATGAAGGTCTTCGTAGAATATGTAGGAGCCAATATGAGCATCCAGGTTCCGCTATTGGTTATTGACCGGAGACGTGTCTCGGTCATGTCTACATTGTTCTCGAACCCATAGGGTCTGCACGCTTAAGGTTTCGATGACAGTTATATTATGAGTTTATGAGTTTTGATGTACCGAAGTTAGTTCGGAGCCCCGGATGTGATCACGGACATGACGAGGAGTCTCGAAATGGTCGAGACATAAAGATTGATATATTGGACGGCTATATTCGAACACCGGAAGTGTTCCGGGTGATTTCGGAGAAAACCGGAGAGCCGGAGGGTTACCGGAACCCCCCCCCCACCCCCGGGAGAAGTAATGGGCCATATGGGCCTTAGTGGAGAGAGAGAGAGGGGCAGCCAAAGGTGGGTCGCGCGCCTCCTCCCCCCTGGTCCAAATTGGACTAGGAGAGGGGGGGCGGCGCCCCCCTTTCCTTCTCCCTCCCCACTTCTTTCCCCCTCCTAGTAGG
>NC_041382.1:582573892-582575038 GCF_002162155.2 Triticum dicoccoides | reverse complement strand
TCCGAATTGGACTAGGAGAGGGGGGGCGGCGCCCCCCTTTCCTTCTCCCTCCCCACTTCTTTCCCCCTCCTAGTAGGAGTCCTACTCCTACTAGGAGGAGGACTCCTCCTTGGCGCGCCATAGGGGCCGGCCGGCCTCCTCCCCTTGATCCTTTATATACGGGGGCAGGGGGCACCCCTAGACACACAAGTTGATCCACGTGATCATATTCTTAGCCGTGTGCGGTGCCCCCTTCCACCATAATCCTCGATTATATTGTAGCGGTGCTTAGGCGAAGCCCTGCAACGATAGTACATCAAGATCATCACCACGCCATCGTGCTGACGGAACTCTTCCCCTACACTTTGCTGGATCGGAGTCCGGGGATCGTCATCGAGCTGAACGTGTGCTAAAACTCGGAGGTGTCGTAGTTTCGGTGCTTGATCGGTCGGGCCGTGAAGACGTATGACTACATCAACCGCGTTGTGCTAACGCTTCCGCTGTCGGTCTACAAGGGTACGTAGATCACACTCTCCCCTCTCGTTGATATGCATCACCATGATCTTGCGTGTGCGTAGGAATTTTTTTGAAATTACTACGTTCCCCAAAAGGAGAGAGTTGGGGATTTCGTTATTTTCATATTTGAGTTTTCTCAAATTTTGAAAATAGGATCATTTGATTTTATTTATTTTATCTTCAATTATTTCTATTATAAAAATATTAGAGAGGGAATAAAATGACTTTCCCAAAATAGAGAAATATTGAGGATTTAATAAAAAAATCAAATAAGATTTTATTTCGAAGTTTTTGGCTAGTTTATTTGAATTTAGGAAAAATTACACGTTTTTCAAAACTGCATTTTAGGGCCAAGAAAATGTTCATCTCGTTCTAAATATTTTATTTTGGCATTTTTAGAGTTTTATTTTATTTTCTAGAATTTTTCTTAGTTTCGGCGGAATTTGTTAAAAAAAGTACCGCCCGCCCGACTGGGCCGAAGGCCCAGCCGAGCCAGGCCAGGCCCAGGCCGCTGCCGCCTTCCCCCGCGGGAGACCGACCCATCGCCGCCGCTGAGTCCGGCCGGGGCACGCCTCCCGAGGCCGGCCCCAGCCCGGCGCCCCCTTCCCCAAGCCGCGCCGCCCCACCCTCCCCCCCTCTCTTAAATACCCC
>NC_041382.1:582541462-582573332 GCF_002162155.2 Triticum dicoccoides | reverse complement strand
CGTCGCCTCACCCCGCCACCTCGACCCACCCCGCCTCCCGCAGCCGCCGCTCACCGCCGTGTGCCGCCGCCGCTTGCCGCACCGCCCGCCGCCGACGCCACCCTACCCCGCCGGAGCCCCGAGTCCCGCCGGAGTCCGACGAGGTAGCCACACCATCCACCGCCGGTTTTTTGAAGAAAACCGATTCGGTTTTTTTGAAAGCCCTAGGTTTTATTTTATTAGATCGGTTTTATCGGTTCACTTATTTAGCGAGCGTTCGCTTGTTCGTTCGTTTTAACAGACGAGTACACCGTTTAGTTTCAGTTAATGAACATTCGTTCATTAATCTATTCGTCAGTTTTTTTCTTTTTCTCAGATTTTTCGTGATTATTTCTGATCGCGATTTCTGATCCAATTTTTGTTTTAGTTTAACTTTTCGCTCGTTTATCGGAATCAGGCGATTCAAGCGCCTAGAGTTTCGTCTCGAAACCCTCTTTCCGTTTAACCAACTCAAACAAGTTTTTGCTTCTATAAAATTTGACTTAGGTAGAGATTAGTAATCGAAGCTTGTTTCTTTCACCGTTTGACTTTCGTTATTTCATTTGATTTGTTTCTTTTTGCAAACCAGAGTTCTTAAGTTGAACTTTCTGGTTAGATCTCTTATTTGAGTTTTACCTGTGCATTAGATGAGTGCTTATTGTGTGCTTGTTTGTTTGCGATAGAGTACCCGGAGTGCGCCGCTTGCTACTTCGAATCTCTAGGTTTCACGGATCATCAGCAAGGCAAGTAACACTTTGATCATACCTCTTACTACCCAGTTTCATTGCATTAGATCAATCCTCAAACAATTGGATGAATAGGATCTGATTAATATGTAGGTTTTGGGAAGTAGTTAAGGTAGTACCTATTAC
The DNA here is from genome assembly GCF_002162155.2 of Triticum dicoccoides. Classification (NCBI taxonomy): domain Eukaryota; kingdom Viridiplantae; phylum Streptophyta; class Magnoliopsida; order Poales; family Poaceae; genus Triticum; species Triticum dicoccoides. The sequence goes on along the minus strand of NC_041382.1, from coordinate 582,572,442 downwards.
CTGTTTTATTATCAAACCTTTGGGAGTTACTTCTACGTTTGCTTATGCCATGCTATGCTTGTAGACATGGGTTGGGTTTGAGAGTATTCATGACAGATGAGAGATTGTTTAATTAATGGTTAAACTTAAGGTGGCAACTTAAATACACATCTGGGTGGATTGAGGCACCTGGGTATTCCAGTGATTGCCTGTTTTTCTTTATGGACCGCCACCCAGGCTCAAAGGGATCATGAAATTATTCATGCTAGAAACTTCCGTGTGCAGCCACAAGCTACTATGGGCTCTAGCATAGTTGATTAAGTCGTGCGAACTCTTACAGTGGTAGACTAGCAGATGTAGGGGAAAGTAGGTGTAACGGTCTACCCGATCGTAAGGTGCTAGCGCTTCCGAAAGACTATGTCTCGGTCATCCGTTTCTCAAACACCATGTAGTGCGAGAATCCCAACGGAGGAGATCGAGTCTTATGGGGAAAAGTGCGCAAACCTCTACAGAGTGTATAAACTAATCATGGTTAGCCGTGTCCCCGGTTATGGACAATTTTGAGTATCTAGTACTTGGATTATCATGTGAATCTCATCATGTGACTTTAATTAATTTTGTTGGGTTTTAATAATGATGTTTATTTGGGATTGAGATGGTGTCTACACTCTCAATGTTTAACAACCACCATGATAGTTAAATAAAATCTATTCCTTTGCAGTAGGGAAAACTTGGCTTTACGCAAAACTATAACCATAGAGCTTTCCACCAGCCATATATGCATGTAGTATAGCCTGTTTCTGTTCACTACTCTCTATGTGTTACATTGCCAGCATACTCCATGTGCTGACCCATTTTCGAGCTGCAATTTTCATGTTGCAGACTTTTCAGACGATGAATAAGGAGCCTTAGGTCGTGGTTCTATACTCAGTGATGCCGTTGGAGTTGATGGACTCACTTATCTTCCAAGCTTTCCGCTGTTATCGTTATTAGATGGCCTTAAGCCATATTATTTGTAACAAGTTCTCTTTTGAGACACTCGATGTAATAAGTGTGTGATTGCTACTCTGTTATAAATCCTTCAAGTACTGTGCATGTCAGCATTACTGATCCAGGGATGACACTGAAGCACAGAGATCAAACTGTTTGAGGTCTGGTCGCTACAAGATGGTATCAGAGCACACGCTGATTGTAGGACACAGCCACTAAGATAAAGACCTAGATCACCACTCTCTTCTCATGCTGACTTCTCATCTTTTCTACTCTTTTAGGATGGCGGATGCAAGGAACAAGTTCACGCAACCGGATGAAGATACACCCTTTGGACGCCACCTGAAGGAAGTCATTAAGTACCTGAACATCGGAGTACCAAGCTTCACCGGGACCTATAACGCCACTTTACCCGAAGAGGAGCGATGGATGATTCAAGTTCAAGTTCCAGGAAGGACGTTCGCGCCAGTCACCGAGCCCATAGAGTTTTCCTTTGATGCACCAACCTAGAGTCTAGGAAAGAGCATGGCAGCCCACATCACCATGGGACGTATTGGAGAAGTTTACCGCAATGATCTCAAGGATACTATCTACTAGATTTGCGGGCGACGAGATGAGCAATGGGAGATGATCAACACCAGGAAGGATAGATCAAACGTAGCTTTTATCCAGGAGTTAAACCAGCACATTCGATGTCAGGAGAACCAGATGTGCGCATGCATGATAGATCTGAAGAAGGCGATGACAAGAATCACGGAGCTGGAGGAAGAACTCAAGGCTACACGCGAAGATTATATGGAGGAAATCGAAGTATTAGTGGAGAAGAATGAAGACCTGACCAGGAAGCTAGGAGTTTTCATGGGAGATCCCGCGCCAGGAGGAGAAGATGACGATTCCACTTGCCCAGAGAACTACATCATCATCGACGACACCGACTCGGACCCAGACGACAGCGATGATAACTATATTGATGAAACTGGAGCGGATATCATGGAGTCTTCATCGGAGCAGTTTTTCTAGTAGACCACCATAACAGTAGTAGAATTCCACCATGTATATAGCATAGTCCGAGAACTTTTGTAATGATAGTTCTAGACCGATTGTATGCCCTTGTTTGAATTGAATGAAGTGATTTTGTTTGCTTTTGCCTCATGTGCATATGGGTAGTGTTTTCTCTCTAGACCTCAATCTATTCTATATTCTCATCTTTTCTAAACCCTCAAATGCCTCCGAGACGTGACAATGGATTTGCTTTCCCACCGGAGCTCACTCAGTTGATCCAGCAGCAGAATGCATTGATGCAGTTGCTAGTCTAGAATTAGAATCAGGGGAACAACAACAACAACCCACCACCACCACCACCACCTGTTGATCACTTAACCCGTTTCCTTAGAATGAATCTGCCGGTGTTCTCCAGTAGCACCGAGCCGATAGTGGCAGATGATTGGCTCCGCAAGACAGGGAGGGAATTGACCACAACAGGATACACAGATGTGGAAAAGGTGCGTTTTGCCGCACATCAGCTTGAAGGACCCGCAGCATCATGGTGGGAGAATTTCACAGCCACTTATCCCATCGACACTGTCACATGGGATCAGTTTCAGCAGGCTTTTCCGTACGGCCCATGTTTCAGCAGGAGCTATGGCCATGAAGAAGCGTGAGTTTCGCGACTTGCGCCAAGGAGGACGGACAGTTGGCCAATACGTGGATGACTTTAGTAAGTTAGCACGTTATGCCCCGGATGACGTTGCTACGGATGCAGCTAAGCAGGAGAAGTTTCTAGAAGGACTGAATGATGAGTTGAGCATGCAGTTGATGGGAGCAACTTTCAACAACTACCAGGAGTTGGTAGATCGTGCTCTTATGATTGAAGGGAAGCGGCAACAGATTGAGAACCGCAAGAGGAAGTATGGACAAGGGAAATACAATTCAGGAGCTCAGTAGAAGCCACGTTTTACCCCGAAATTGGGAGGACATTTTCAGCATACCCATGGAGGAGGGAGTTCGCATAATCATAATGGCCCCAAGAATGGTAATGGGAATGGGGGAAGCAACGGTCAGAACCGTACCAACCCATCAACCCCAGCCAAGAGAGACCTGAGCCAAGTCACTTGTTATAAGTGTCAGAAGAGCGGACATTATGCCAATGAATGTCCTGAAGCCCAGAATGGAAATGGCAATGGAAGCTCTGGGAAGAAGCCTAACCCTTTCAACAGGGGACAAGTGAACCACGTTAACGTGGAGGAGGTTGAAGCCCAGCCAGATGCAGTAATAGGTAAGTTTTTGGTTAAGTCATTTACTGCAATCGTTCTTTTTGATACTGGTGCATCACATTCATACATATCAAGGGGATTTGTGGATAAGTATAAACTGCCCACCAAGGTTCTTAGAACACCTATGTTAGTAAGCTCACCAGGAGCAGAGTATATGGCCAGTAGAGGATGTTTTCCAGTGCCATTGAGTATAGGTAGGCATGTGTTTCCCTCGGATTTGATCATTTTGGAATCGCAAGGTTTGGATGTAATTCTAGGTATGGATTGGCTATCGATGTATGGAGGAAACATCGATTGTGCCAGTAAGTCGATTTTGCTTACCACCCTAGAGGGAAGAAGGATCAAGTATGTATCACGGCATGTGCCGAATAGGACTCAAGTAAATTCCTTTAGGAGTTGTACAGGAGGAGGTACCGGTGGTAAAGGATTTTCCGGATGCATTTCCAAAAGTCATCTGTGAAGGTGAGAAAATAACGATATCCGCCACGAGCCTCAATATTCATCGGACCACATACATCTGTATGTATGATTTCCAACAAATCTGTTGCTCTCTCCATAGTACCGGAGAACAGTGTTTTAGTCATCTTGCCCATGAGGCACGGTTCGCAAGTACCAAGTGATTCATAATCAAGTGGTTCCAAAAGTCCATTAGTATGGAGTTTCTTCATGCGTTTTACACCGATATGACCTAAACGGCAGTGCCACAAATAAGTTGCACTATCATTATCAACTCTGCATCTTTTGGCTTCAACACTATGATATGTGTGTCACTACTATCGAGATTCAATAAAAATAGACCACTCTTTAAGGGTGCATGACCATAAAAGATATTACTCATATAAATAGAACAACCATTATTCTCAGATTTAAATGAATAACCGTCTCGCATCAAACAAGATCCAGATATAATGTTCATGCTTAACGCTGGCACCAAATAACAATTATTTAGGTCTAATATTAATCCCGAAGGTAGATGTAGAGGTAGCGTGCCGACTGCGATCACATCGACTTTGGAACCGTTTCCCACGCGCATCGTCACCTCGTCCTTAGCCAATCTTCGCTTAATCCGTAGTCCCTTTTTCGAGTTGCAAATATTAGCAACAGAACCAGTATCAAATACCCAGGTGCTACTGCGAGCATTAGTAAGGTACACATCAATAACATGTATATCACATATACCTTTGTTCACCTTGCCATCCTTCTTATCCGCCAAATACTTGGGGCAGTTCTGCTTCCAGTGACCAGTCTGCTTGCAGTAGAAGCACTCAGTTTCAGGCTTAGGTCCAGGTTTGGGTTTCTTCTCTTGAGTAGCAACTTGCTTTCTGTTCTTTTTGAAGTTCCCCTTCTTCTTCCCTTTGTCCTTTTTCTTGAAACTAGTGGTCTTGTTGACCATCAACACTTGATGCTCCTTCTTGATTTCTACCTCCGCAGCTTTCAGCATTGCGAAGAGCTCGGGAATAGTCTTATTCATCCCTTGCATATTATAGTTCATCACGAAGCTCTTGTAGCTTGGTGGCAGTGATTGGAGAATTCTGTCAATGACGCAATCATCTGGAAGATTAACTCCCAATTGAATCAAGTGATTATTATACCCAGGCATTTTGAGTATATGCTCACTGACAGAACTGTTCTCCTCCATCTTGCAGCTATAGAACTTATTGGAGACTTCATATCTCTCAATCCGGGCATTTGCTTGAAATATTAACTTCAACTCCTGGAACATCTCATATGCTCCATGACGTTCAAAACGTCGTTGAAGTCCCGATTCTAAGCCGTAAAGCATGGCACACTGAACTATCGAGTAGTCATCAGCTTTGCTCTGCCAGACGTTCATAACATCTGGTGTTGCTCCAGCAGCAGGCCTGGCACCTAGCGGTGCTTCCAGGACGTAATTCTTCTATGCAGCAATGAGGATAATCCTCAAGTTACGGACCCAGTCCGTGTAATTGCTACCATCATCTTTCAACTTTGCTTTCTCAAGGAACGCATTAAAATTCAACGGAACAACAGCACGAGCCATCTATCAAGCATAAACAAGCAAGATACTATCAGGTACTAAGTTTCATGATAAATTTAGGTTCAATTAATTTACTTAAAGAACTCCCACTTAGATAGAAATCCCTCTAATCCTCTAAGTGATTACGTGATCCAAATCAACTAAACCATGTCCGATCATCACGTGAGATGGAGTAGTTTCATTGGTGAACATCACTATGTTGATCATATCTACTATATGATTCACGCTCGACCTTTCGGTCTCCGTGTTCCGAGGCCATATCTGTATATACTTGGCTCGTCAAGTATAACCTGAGTATTCCGCGTGTGCAACTGTTTTGCACCCGTTGTATTTGAACGTAGAGCCTATCACATCCGATCATCACGTGGTGTCTCAGCACGAAGAACTTCGCAACGGTGCATACTCAGGGAGAACACTTCTTGATAATTAGTGAGAGATCATCTTATAATGCTACCGTCAATCAAAGCAAGATAAAATGCATAAAAGATAAACATCACATGCAATCAATATAAGTGATATGATATGGCCATCATCATCTTGTGCTTGTGATTCCATCTTCGAAGCACCATCGTGATCACCATCGTCACTGGTGCGACACCTTGATCTCCATCGTAGCATCATTGTCGTCTCGCCAATCTTATGCTTCCACGACTATCGCTACCGCTTAGTGATAAAGTAAAGCATTACAGCGCGATTGCATTGCATACAATAAAGCGACAACCATATGGCTCCTGCCAGTTGCCGATAACTCGGTTACAAAACATGATCATCTCATACAATAAAATTTAGCATCATGTCTTGACCATATCACATCACAACATGCCCTGCAAAAACAAGTTAGACGTCCTCTACTTTGTTGTTGCAAGTTTTACGTGGCTGCTACAGGCTTAAGAAAGAACCAATCTTACCTACGCATCAAAACCACAACGTTAGTTTGTCAAGTTGGTGCTGTTTTAACCTTCGCAAGGACCGGGCGTAGCCACACTCGGTTCAACTAAAGTTGGAGAAACTGTCACCCGCAAGCCACCTATGTGCAAAGCACGTCGGGAGAACCGGTCTCGCGTAAGCGTACGCGTAATGTCGGTCCGGGCCGCTTTGTCCAACAATACCGCCAAACCAAAGTATGACATGCTGGTAAGCAGTACGACTTATATCGCCCACAACTCACTTCTGTTCTACTCGTGCATATAACATCAACATATAAAACCTAGGCTCGGGTGCCACTGTTGGGGAACGTAGTAATTTCAAAAAATTTCCTACGCACACGCAAGATCATGGTGATGCATAGCAATGAGAGGGGAGAGTGTGATCTACGTACCCTTGTAGACCGACAACGAAAGCGTTAGCACAACGCGGTTGATGTAGTCGTACGTCTTCACGGCCCGACCGATTAAGCACCGAAACTACGGCACCTCCGAGTTTTAGCACACGTTTGGCTCAATGACGATCCCCGGACTCCAATCCAACAAAGTGTCGGGGAAGAGTTCCGTCAGCACGATGGCGTGGTGACGATCTTGATGTACTATCGTCGCAGGGCTTCGCCTAAGCACCGCTACAATATAATCGAGGATTATGGTGGAAGGGGGCACCGCACACGGCTAAGAATATGATCACGTGGATCAACTTGTGTGTCTAGGGGTGCCCCCTGCCCCCGTATATAAAGGATCAAGGGGAGGAGGCCGGCCGGCCCCTATGGCGCGCCAAGAAGGAGTCCTCCTCCTAGTAGGAGTAGGACTCCTACTAGGAGGGGGAAATAAGTGGGGAGGGAGAAGGAAAGGGGGGCGCCGCCCCCCCCCCTCTCCTAGTCCAATTCAGACCAGGGGAGGAGGCGCGCGGCCCACCTTTGGCTGCCCCTCTCTCTCTCCACTAAGGCCCATATGGCCCATTACTTCTCCCGGGGGGGTTCCGGTAACCCTCCGGCTCTCCGGTTTTCTCCGAAATCACCCGGAACACTTCCGGTGTCCGAATATAGCCGTCCAATATATCAATCTTTATGTCTCGACCATTTCGAGACTCCTCGTCATGTCCGTGATCACATCCGGGACTCCGAACTAACTTCGGTACATCAAAACTCATAAACTCATAATATAACTGTCATCGAAACCTTAAGCGTGCGGACCCTACGGGTTCGAGAACAATGTAGACATGACCGAGACACGTCTTCGGTCAATAACCAATAGCGGAACCTGGATGCTCATATTGGCTCCTACATATTCTACGAAGATCTTTATCGGTCAGACCGCATAACAACATACGTTGTTCCCTTTGTCATCGGTATGTTACTTGCCCGAGATTCGATCGTCGGTATCTCAATACCTAGTTCAATCTCGTTACCGGCAAGTCTCTTTACTCGTTCCGTAATACATCATCTCGCAACTAACTCATTAGTTGCAATGCTTGCAAGGCTTATGTGATGTGCATTACCGAGAGGGCCCAGAGATACCTCTCCGACAATCGGAGTGACAAATCCTAATCTCGAAATACGCCAACCCAACATGTACCTTTGGAGACACATGTAGAGTACCTTTATAATCACCCATTTACATTGTGATGTTTGGTAGCACACAAAGTGTTCCTCCGGCAAACGGAAGTTGCATAATCTCATAGTCATAGGAACATGTATAAGTCATGAAGAAAGCAATAGCAACATACTAAACGATCGGGTGCTAAGCTAATGGAATGGGTCATGTCAATCAAATCATTCACCTAATGATGTGATCCCGTTAATCAAATAACAACTCTTTGTTCATGGTTAGGAAACATAACCATCTTTGATTAACGAGCTAGTCAAGTAGAGGCATACTAGTGACACTCCGTTTGTCTATCTATTCACACATGTATTATGTTTTCGGTTAATACAATTCTAGCATGAATAATAAACATTTATCATGATATAAGGAAATAAATAATAACTTTATTATTGCCTCTAGGGCATATTTCCTTCAGATTCTGCCAGATCAGCGCAAGGATTATGAGGTATATTGCGACGCTTCACGTCGAGGACTTGGAGCAGTGCTTATGCAGGAGGGAAGAGTTGTTTCATATGCCTCACGACAGCTTAAGGCCCATGAGTTGAATTATGCTACACGTGACTTGGAGTTAGCAGCCGTAGTGCACACTTTGAAGACGTGGAGACATTTTCTCATCAGGAACCATTGTGAGGTGTACACGGATCATAAGAGTTTGAAGTACCTCTTCACGCAGAAGGAGTTGAATCTCAGGCAAAGGAGATGGTTGGAGCTCATCAAGGATTATGATATGAGATTGCATTATCATCCCGGAAAGGCTAACGTAGTAGCTGACGCATTGAGCCGCAAGAGCCATGTCAACACATTAATGACCGGAGAGTTACCAAAGGAGTTAGCCGAGGATCTTTGTGAGCTATGTTTGGAGATAGTTCCGAGAGGCTATGTAGCAGCATTGGAGATTCAGTCTACTCTGATGGATAAGATCAGAGAAGCACAGAAGACCGACAAGGATATTGCCACCATAAAGGAGAAGGTGAGCAAGGGAAAAGTTAAAGGATTTCGTGAGGATGAACACGATACCTTATGGTTTGAGGACCGCGTTTATATGCCTAATGACCCGGAGATCAGGAAGCTAATTTTGCAAGAGGCCCATGATTCGTCGTACTCGATTCACCCAGGAAATACCAAGATGTATTTGGATTTGAAAGACACTTTCTGGTGGACCGGAATGAAGAGGGATATTGCGGAGTATGTAGCAGTTTGTGATGTATGTCTGAGAGTGAAGGCAGAGCATCAGAAGCCAGCAGGATTGCTACAGCCATTGTCGATACCCGAATGGAAGTGGGATAAGCTAGGTATGGATTTTATCACAGGATTGCCCAGGACCCGTTCAGGCTATGACTCGATATGTGTTGTAGTCGATCGCTTGACGAAGGTAGCTCATTTCATCCCAGTGAAGACCACTTACACCAGTGCTAAGTTGGCAAAGATATACATGACCAGGATCGTATGTCTGCATGGAGTTCCGAGGAGCATTGTATCAGATAGAGGAACCCAGTTTACCTCAAAGTTCTGGAATCAGTTACACGAAACTTTGGGTACTAGACTAGAGTTCAGTACAGCTTTTCATCCGCAGACCGATGGATAGACCGAGAGAGTCAATCAGATTTTGGAGGATATGCTAAGAGCTTGTGCGCTAGATTATGGATTTAGTTGGGATGACAACTTTCCATATGCGGAGTTCTCTTACAACAACAGTTATCAATCCAGTTTGAAGATGGCCCCTTTTGAAGCCTTGTACGGAAGAAGGTGCAGAACACCATTGTCGTGGGATGAAGTTGGAGACCGCCAGTTGTTTGGACCAGATTTGATTAAAGAGTCTGAACAGAAGGTGAAATTGATTCGCGATAGGCTCAAGGTAGCCCAGTCCAGGCAGAAGAGCTATGTAGATTCTAAATGCAAGGAGACAGTTTACGAAGTCGGAGATAGAGTTTATCTTTGTGTATCTCCACTTCGAGGAGTTAAGCGCTTTGGAGTTAAGGGAAAGTTAGCACCACGTTTTGTGGGACCATACAAAGTTTTGGAACGCATGGGAGAAGTTGCTTATAAGTTGGAATTGCCTAAGGGATTGTCGGGAGTTCACGACGTGTTCCACGTTTCCCAGTTGAAGAAGTGCCACGCAGAGATGGCGGATATACCATTGAGAGATACAGTGCCGCTGGAAGCGATTCAGTTGGATAGTGATTTGACCTATGAGGAGAAACCAGTTAAGATTCTCGAGTATGCCAGCCGAGTCACCCGCAGCAAGGTTATCAAGTTTTGCAAAGTTCAGTGAAGCCACCACACCGAGGATGAAGCCACCTGGGAGCGAGAGGAAGATCTGCTGAAGGACCACCCTCACCTATTTTCTAGCCAACCCGAATCTCGAGGGCGAGATTCATCTTATGGGGGCAGGTTTGTAACATCCCAAATGTTCAATTTGGAAGGTTATAAATTAGATCATCACTGCATATCATATTTTATTTGCTTTTGTCCTGATCCAGAAATTCTACGCAACTCAAGGACCCACGGAGAGAGTTGGGGATTTCGTTATTTTCATATTTGAGTTTTCTCAAATTTTGAAAATAGGATGATTTGATTTTATTTATTTTATCTTCAATTATTTCTATTATAAAAATATGAGAGAGGGAATAAAATGACTTTCCCAAAATAAAGAAATATTGAGGATTTAATAAAAAATCAAATAAGATTTTATTTCGGAGTTTTTGGCTAGTTTATTTGAATTTAGGAAAAATTGCATGTTTTTCAAAACTGCATTTTAGGGCCAAGAAAATGGTCATCTCGTTCTAAATATTTTATTTAGGCGGTGAAAATTTATTTTGGCATTTTTAGAGTTTTATTTTATTTTCTAGAATTTTTCTTAGTTTCAGCGGAATTTGTTAAAAAAAAGTACCGCGTGCTCGACTGGGCCGAAGGCCCAGCCGAGCCAGGACAGGCCCAAGCCGCCGCTGCCTTCCGCCGCGGGAGACCGACCCGCCGCCGCCGCCGAGTCCGGCCGGGGCACGCCTCCCGAGGCCGACCCCGACCCGACGCCCCCTTCCCCAAGCCGCGCCGCCCCCCCTCTCTTAAATACCCCCCCTCGCCGCCACCTCACCCCGCCACCTCGACCCGCCCCGCCTCCCGTAGCCGCCGCTGGCCGCCGTGTGCCGCCGCCGACGCCACCCCACCCCGCCGGAGCCCCGAGTCCCGCCGGAGTCCGACGAGGTAGCCGCGCCGTCCGCCGCTGGTTTTCTGAAGAAAACCGATTCAGTTTTTTTGAAAACCCCAGGTTTTATTTTATTTTTTATTTTATTACATCGGTTTTATCGGTTCACTTATTTAGCGAGCGTTCGCTCATTCGTTCGTTTTAACGGATGAGTTCACCGTATCTATACTCAGTGATGCCGTTAGAGTTAATCTGTTCGTCAGTTTTTTTTCTTTTTCTCGGATTTTCCGTGATTATTTCTGATCGCGATTTCTGATCCGATTTTTGTTTTAGTTTAACTTTTTGCTCGTTTATCGGAATCGGACGATTCAAGCGCCTAGAGTTTCGTCTCGAAACCCTCTTTCCGTTTAACCAACTCAAACGAGTTTTTGCTTCTGTAAAATTTGACTTAGGTCCCGATTAGTAATCGAAGCTTGTTTCTTTCGCTGTTTGACTTTTGTTGTTTCGTTCGATTTGTTTCTTTTTGCAAACCGGAGTTCTTAAGTTGAACTTTCTGGTTAGATCTCTTATTTGAGTTTTACCTATGCGTTAGATGAGTGCTTATTGTGTGCTTGTTTGTTTGCGATAGAGTACCCGGAGTGCGTTGCTTGCTACTTCGAATCTCTAGGTTTCACGGATCATCAGCAAGGAAAGTAACACTTTGATCATACCTCTTACTACCAAGTTTTATTGCATTAGATCAATCCTCAAAAAATTGCATGAATAGGATCTGATTAATACGTGGGTTTTGGGAAGTAGTTAAGGTAGTACCTATTACCTGTTTTATTATCAAACCTTTGGGAGTTACTTCTACGTTTGCTTATGCCATGCTATGCTTGTAGACATGGGTTGGGTTTGAGAGTATTCATGACAGATGAGAGATTGTTTAATTAATAGTTAAACTTAAGGTGGCAACTTAAATACACATCTGGGTGGATTGAGGCACCTAGGTATTCTAGTGATTGCCTGTTTTTCTTTATGGACCGTCACCCAGGCTCAAAGGGATCATGAGATTATTCATGCTAAAAATTTCGGTGTGCAGCCACAAGCTACTATGGGCTCTAGCATAGTTGATTAAGTCATGCGAACTCTTACAGTGGTAGACTATCAGATGTAGGGGAAATTAGGTGTAACGGTCTACTCGATCGTAAGGTGATAGCGCTTCCGAAAGACTATGTCTCGGTCATCCGTTTCTCAAACACCATGTAGTGCGAGAATCCCAACGGAGGAGATCGAGTCTTGTGGGGAAAAGTGTGCAAACCTCTGCAGAGTGTATAAACTAATCATGGTTAGCCGTGTCCCCGGTTATGGACAATTTTGAGTATCTAGTACTTGGATTATCATGTGAATCTCATCATGTGACTTTAATTAATTTTGTTGGGTTTTAATAATGATGTTTATTTGGGATTGAGAGGGTGTCTGCACGATCAATGTTTAACAACCACCATGATAGTTAAATAAAATTTATTCCTTTGCAGTAGGGAAAAATTGGCTTTACGCAAAACTGTAACCATAGAGCTTTCCACCAGCCATATATGCATGTAGTATAGCCTGTTTATGTTCACTACTCTCTATGTGTTACATTGACAGCATATCCCATGTGGTGACCCGTTTTCGGGCTGCAACGTTCATGTTGCTGACTTTTCAGACAACGAATAAGGAGCCTTAGGTCATGGTTCTATACTCAGTGATGCCGTTAGAGTTGATGGACTCACTTATCTTCCAAGCCTTCCGCTGTTATCGTTATTAGATGGCCTTAAGCCATATTATTTGCAATAAGTTCTCTTTTGAGACACTCGATGTAATAAGTGTGTGATTGCTACTCTGTTATAAATCCTTCAAGTACTGTGCGTGTCAGCATTACTGATCCAGGGATGACACTAAAGCACAGAGATCAGACTGTTTGAGGTCTGGTCGCTACATCATCAAAATCTTCAAACTTTTCAAACAAAGATTCAATTTCATATGCACCCTTAAAAGCAACAAATTCTTCTATTCGTTCCACATCATAGTAATCATATATACCATTAGCATAAGAAGCTAAGGTTTCATTATCATTAAATTTGCATGAAAAGGGAAGATGTGGAGCATTCATCCTAGAGCAACAAGTATAATCATATCTAGAGCATAGGTTCCAAGCATACCACTCCAATATATGAATTTGATCCCATAACAATTTCCCTTTGTGAGTCAAGCGATAACCCTAAAGTATTCACATTGATCCAACATTACTCCCATTATGTAGTTGAATGGGGTTTTCTTAGGATTATCAAAGTAGTGCATAATATCTTTCACATAATGATCATCGAGGGTTTTAGGAGGTTCCCCATCTCCATGAGTAGCAGGTACAACTAATGTTTTTGGTGTTTCATGTTCCATATCCATAACTAAAGATAGAGAACAACTTAGGGTAAGAAATAAAAACTACTTGGTGATAAAGCAAACAAGCACACACGAGAATATTCACCCCACACTATAACTCCCCGGCAACGGTGCCAGAAAAAGGTCTTGATAACCCACAAGTATAGGGGATCTTTTGTAGCCTTTTTCGATAAATAAGAGTGTTAAACCCAACGAGGAGCTAAAGGCAGAACAAATATTCTCTCAAGTTCTATCGACCACCGATACAACTCTACGCACACTTGACGTTTGCTTTACTGGAAAAAGGTATGAAACTATTTTGTAGGTGTGATGCTAGAACTACTTTGCAAGAATAAAACTAGAATTACTTTGCAAGATAATAAAATTTAGGTGTTCAGAAAAAAAGTTTGTGTCAACAAGAAAGTTATTTGTCCCTAGGCAATCGATAACAAGTACCAGTAATCATTCTTGCAATTCTATATGAGGGAGAGGCATGAGCTAACATACTTTCTCTACTTGGATCATATGCACTTATGATTGGAACTCTAGCAAGCATCTGCAACTACTAAAGATCATCAAGGTCGTGAAACCCAACCATAGCATTAAGTATCAAGTCCTCTTTATCCCATACGTCATAGCCCACCTACTCGGGTTTAAGCTTATGTCACTCTCGCAACCCACCATAAGCGAACCATGAACATATTGCAACACCCTACAGCGCCCCCCCCCCCCACGTTTGCGCGAGAACGGAGGGCACCGTAGGACATCACCATAAATAAAATATACAATCATACCAAGAAAGATCACGATTAACCCAAAGGACAAAATAGATCTACTGAAACATCACAGGATAACCATAGATTATTGGGAAATAATATATGGAGTTGAGCACCATGTTTAAGTAGAGATTACAGCGGGGAGAAGAGGTGTTATACCGCTGCATAGAGGGGGAGAGAGTTGGTGTTGACGGTAGCAAGATTGTTGATGTAGATCGTCGTCCCGATCGTTGCCCCGGCGGCACTCTGGCGCCACCGGAGGCGAGGGGGAGAGAGCCCCCTTACTTCTTCTTCTTCTTCATTGGCCTCCCCCTAGATGGGGAGGAGAATTCCCCCTCTGGTCCATGGTCTCCTATGGCGGAGGAGGGGCGGGAGCCCCTCCGAGATTGGTTCTCCCTCTCTGTTCTCTTCTGTTTCGCGTTTCCCTAATCTGACCGAAAACTATTTCTTATATTCCGGGAGATCCGTAACTCCGATTGCGCTGAGATTTTAACATGATTTTTTTTCCGGATATAAGCTTCCTTGCGCCCGAAGTAGAGCTCCAACCGACATTCGAGGAAGGCACAACCCACCACCACGCGCCAGGGGCCTTTGGCGCGCCCTGGTGTCGTGTGGGTTGTGTGGGCCTCCGTTTGCGGTGATTCCAACTCCCAAAAATCACATATATTCCAAAATAGTTCTCCGTAAAATTTTATTGCATTTGGACATCGTTTGATATGAATACTCTGTGATACAAAAAACATGCAGAAAACAGGAACTTGCACTGGGCACTGGATCAATAGGTTAGTCCAATAAATCATATAAAAAGTTACCAAAAAATGTGAAAGTTGTATAATATTGGCATCAAACAATCAAAAATTATAGATACAACGGAGACGTATCAAGACGGCCAGTTGCCCACCAGGATCTCCTTCCTGGCTGGGCCTCCTCAGCGCCGCCGCCTCCATTGCCGTGAGCACACGCCGCCGCCACTAGTTCGCGCTGACAGACCACCCTGCTCCTCCTCTCTGATGCCTACCCCGCCGGGCACCGCCGCTCTTGCGCGCTCCCGCCGTGCGCTGCCGAGCTCCACCGAGATCTCGCGCCTCCGGCCACATCACCGCAACCCCTGTGACGTCCCGCCTCCGCGCGAAGGGGGGCTGTCGAGGCGCGCCGCCAGCACCCGCCGCCTTCGACGGCCGGGCTCAGCCGCCAGCGATGGCGCCGGCGGCGACAGCGACCAAGGGAAGGAGATTGGGGCCCTCTTTTTTCTAGGGTTTGGAGGTCCTCCGGAGCCGCACGCGCATGCGACCCGGGAGGAAGGGAAAAAAGAACCATGAAAAAATGTGAATGCAAAGTGGTCAAAGCATGTCTTTTGGGTGGCCAAAGGAGAGAGTGGCGCCATGAGCAAGACGTATCTCGCTGCTTGATGGATGACCTTCGATCTCTCGGCCGGTCCGGTTTGATTGTGTTGTCTTTGAGGATTGGGAGGTGCATGATGTCTTGTATTGAGGTGTTTTTGTCGGGGGTCTTTTGACGTAGTAGCAATGTCGGGGTTTGTAGGTGTTGTGTATTCGAAGAGTCTGGTTGGGGCCGCCTGTAAAGTTGTGAGATTTCTTGCCGTGTGAAGAGTTAGCCCATGCTCTGCTTGTACTGGTTTTCGTCCGATTTTTCGTAAATTAACTGGACAATTCTTTTCTTCTTAATTAATCGAATAGTTGAGGCAAAGCATTTTGCTAAGCATACATATACACGAAACTAATAGTGCGCATCAACTGCAAGTGATTCTTGGAAGGAGCTCGACCTGTGGAGTGGTCAAAGCATGTCACGTCGAGTCAGTCGACCAAACAGGAACTAGTGAGGTGTGAGCGGCCATTATTTTTACACGCCGCACGGCCTCCCTTGGATTCTTGAGCGACGGGAAGGCTTGGATTCCTATTCCTGTCGATCTGGAACCACCTGCGGCAACCGTGCATGGCACCGCACCGTGCTGTCCGTGCACGCACGACGCCGCGCAACAGTTATAAAACGGTCTGCTCGTACTCGACTGTTCCCGAGATCTTTGCTGCTTTGCTCGAAGACCTCTGCTTAGCTATAGCCACAAGCAGTACAAACACGCTTGAATTTCCTCTGAATTTTGACAGTAAGAATAAGAATGAAAGTATAATTTGCCGGCAACTCCAGTAGCTTTACCAAAAAATTGAGCATGACATCTACAGGTTACAAAACTGTAAGCATCAGGATACGAAAAATTGAGCTTCCCCTCTGCTTTTATAAAGCATCAGGACACAAAAATTTGAGTACATCATAAAGCATCAGAGTATATCTATCAAGCTCCCAACTTCATAAAATTTGACTGCAATGAAATTTAGACAGTGTACACTCCACTGTTTTCAATGAGTAGTACAGTTTTAACAGTACTTCACTATCAAATTTTCAGTGAGCAAAATCCAGTTTTGACAGTTTGGGGACATATGTTTGGGGACAGATGGAGTGAAATTCAGTCTTGATGTGGTAATGCACACGGGATGTCATCGCTGAGCATGCTGCCGTTGTGGTACGTGAGGCGCTGGCTGGGATCCGGCTTGTACAACTCCATGAGCCTCCTGCCTCCCATCGGTCGATCTGCGTGGACCGGCTTCATGGACGAGGTTGATGGCAAGATGGATGAGGTTAGCAGCGACGTATATGAGATTGACGATGGGCAGGGCCAGCTCCCGCTCGCCACAATGGTGGAAGGATGCATCCGTTGGAGAGCAGATCAAAAAAAAAAAAAACGAGCCTTCTCCTCACCCAGGGAAACAACGCGGCAAAGGATGGTGAACCAATGCGATGGAGGCGTGGGGCGGGGGAGCTCCGACGAAGCCCGGGGAAGCTGCACGTGTGAGTCGAGCAGCCGACGCAGGGGAGAAGAGCGGGGAGTGCTGGTTGTGTCGGCAATTTGCGGAGGGGGGTTTTCAAAAAATTGCCACATCGACCTTCTTTTTCGGACGGACGGAGTGGGTATTTTATTATTTCTGATGTTCGTTGTACTATCATAATTGAAGATAAATAGATGAGAAGATTTCACAAAAAAAACCACACAAAAACCGTACTTCAATCAACCCTCTTTCGCCTTTTCTTTTTGGGTCTTTGGTGTCTTCTTCATTTTTCACTAGGCTTTTTTTCGATTCTGTGCTTTTAGAGTCCTGTTTTTTTTCCGATTTCATTTTCTTTTTTTAGGCAATCCGATTTCACTTTTTTTTGAGGCATCCGATTTCATTTGCTTTTTCAATGATGGAGGGCCAACACAGCCCGTGGTGGTCTTCTGATAACTGAGCCCAATCACCTTCCGGCCCAGAGATCCCAACTTTACCCTAGCGACCCTGAAGACCAATCTCGCTTCGACTTTTCGGCCTCTGGAACCCACGACGCAGCTGCCGCCAGAGGTACAGAACAATGGCGGCCGCCGCAGGCGACGGCGGCAGCGTCCCGCCGAAGACCCCAATAGCGGAGGCGCCTCCCGCTTCTCGGCCGCACGTGACCCGCAATGCCATGCCGTGGCAGAAATGCGTCGCCGGCGTTCAATTGGCTCTCAAAGGTACGCGCTTGCTTACGCCTCTACTCACCCATCGCCCTTTCTTTTCTTCCTCCCATCTCCTGACTCGCGTTGTCAATTGATGATAGATCCGAAGGTGGTGTTCCTGAGGGAGCAGATCGAGAAAGCCGGGTGCACCGTATGGCCGACGCTTTTCCGGGCGGCCATCTGCACGTCCAGCGGGAACTACGCAAGCGGCGTGGGGGTATGCTGTTCTCCATTCCCTCTCCCCTCATTATCGGTGCTTTATGGCTGGCGCTCCACTTACAGGGGTTCACGTTGGCAATCTAATAAAAAAAAATCGATCAAAAGGAGCCTCGCCCCCGGTTCATGTTGGCACTCCACTTACAGGGGCTCAGAGAAGCACGCCCTCCATGCTCAACACTAACAACAGCTTCAGCCCAGGATTGACGCTCAGTTTCCTGAGCATCAATTCCCTGAAAAAAGACGGCCTTTTCCCCAAATGGTTCTTTGAGGGATTTTGCCCAGTCCCCCAGAAACCCCACTATCAGATGCCACACCTGTTTCATAGGGATCCAGGTGCATTTGTTAAAGACAGTCTCCCAGGAACCCTACTGTCAGATGCCACACCTGTTTTTTCACAGAGATCCAGGTGCATTTGGTAAAAAACTAAGCCATTTCTGCAGTTCCAAAGTCCCCACAGGACAGCATAAGAAACATAATTTAGTTTTCTTATTTTATTTAAAGCCAGTGAACAGCTAAAGATCTAAAATCTACAATGCTAACACCAAATATAAGCTCAGCATCATTCTAAATGGATTTAGCAACAATACATTCAAACATTCAATGTTCAGATGGTACACTGACTCAATTTCACCACAATGTCTACATTCCAGAGGTTTTGTCATGCTGCTCCTCCTCAGGCTATCACAGGTGATAAGAGCCACAAGAACCCCTGAATCGTAGGGGGGACTTTAAGTTGCTAGACAGCCGGTAACAGGACAGGTTGGACCCCTCTCAAGTTCACAATTGCATATAGGGATTTATAGGAACATACCCCTTTAGACTCATACTACCAAACTAAGCTTTCCTCCTGCTCTACAAATACAACAGATTCTAAGTCTATCCACATGACCATGAGATCTTCAGTGAAGGTCCTCCTAAAGGTGCACTTCAACTGAATCCCATCCCAGAGCTCAAACAGTCTTATTTGTCTCATTGACCACACAATAGATATCCCAAAATTGTGTGGCCAGAGGAGAGTTGCCAAACCAAATGTCTTCCCCAAAACGAACTGATCTGCCATTACCTACATGCCACTTGTATCCAGATTTAACAGAACTGAGAGGGGTGAGAGTCATGGCAGCAGAGCACATTAGGATTTCTAGTATTATACTTAGCATCTATAACTTTTCTCCACAATGTTCCTTCCCTTGCAATATACCTTTTGGATATTTGGCACTCCCGTACCCCCATATTCCTTCCTCATGATCATGTTAAGGCCTTGGATATTTGGCACTCCCATAACCCCCGTACTCCTTATGGAGAGAGATGGCCAGTTTGCAAGATGATTTTTTTAATTTCCTTCACTATTACTCCACATGCATTTGGCCATTTGAGAATTCACTAAAGCTATAGTCCACTTAGGGAATTTTAAGAAGGAAAGCATGTAATTTGGAATACTGAATAAACAAGACCTAATTGAAGTCACTTTGCCCAACATAGAACGTAACTTGCCTTTCCATCAGCTATTCTAGCTAACATAAAATCCACTAAAGGTTGAAGATCCTCTCTCCTCAACTGCTCAAAGTGTAAAGGTAATCCTAAATATTTCATAGGAAAGTATCATCAGCATATTCTAAACAAGCACCCCCAGGAATAAAGTTTGGACAAAGACCTCTAATGAGCCCTACTTTCCACCTTTAACTAGCATTTCGTCAAAAATAACCAGAACGAGATTAAACAAGGGAGAAAGAGGGTGCCCTTGCCTAAGCCCTCTACTAGTAGTAAAGAACACTCTCCCCATTAATCTTGCCTCCTATGGTACCATTTTGAGCAATCATGTCAATCCAGTTAATCCACTTACTACCAAAACCTTGAATAGTTAACCTTGTCATAGGCCTTCTCATAGTCAATTTTAGGGCATGTTTGGTTGTTGGCCTGGGCTTCATGCCTGGTAAAAGAGGCTGTCTGTCATCCGCCTGGTACTCCCTTGCTTTTATGCATGGTGTGGCTGCCTGGACATCATGTGTTTTGTTGGTGGCCTGGCCTGGTGAAATATTTAAATAATTTACTAGCATGATTGATGGAGATTGAACGCCCATAAGCTCAACGAGGCAGGGAAACATTGCCCAGGCAGCTACCCAGGCATCCTTTTTTGAGTGCCTGGTCCAGGCTAAGCGGACTGCCTGGGTCAAATTCCATGCTAAGCAAAATGTCAGGTAACCAGGCCAGGCTAGCAACAACTTTTGCAGGACAGCAACCAAACACTGTCCAGGCACAGTTCAGGGAGGCTCCAAGCCAGGCACGATTCAGTGTGGACACTATCCAAACAGACCCTTATAAACACTAGCCCTTTATCACTAGAAGATTGGACACACATGAACAATTTCATGTGCAGTCACTACACTCTTTAAGATGTATCTACCTCTAATGGAAGCAGACTAGTGTTCCGAGATCATCCTACTAATAATCAGAGCTGTTAGGAAATATGCAATCTGTATTTCCAGGTGGCCATGGGCTAATATATATACATGTACGGGTGTGGTAAATATGCAGGAAACCCCTTATACAATGGGGATATTACATGACAAATATATACAACTCTAACACCCCCCTCAAACTCAGGGTGGATCAACAACACTAAGTTTGGAGAGATGCTATGCTCTAGTTTGGGCCTTCATAAAGAAATCTGCCAACTGTAACTCTAATAAGCTAAAAAGCACGGATATGGGGACATGGACACGGCGACACGCATACGGGGACACGGGATACGACATTTTCCATAAACAGCCCATCGGGGACACGGCAAGTATATATAAAAATAAATAAAAATATGCCATGTAATATAGAGTTAAAGACAAAAAAATAACGAGAAAGAGATTGCCCCATTCAGCAGTAACTGGGCCACAAAGAAGATGATCCATTAGTAGTTGGGCCATTTCAAGAGCAAGCGGATGCTACAGATTAATTTGCACCGTCAAAAACTCAAACCCTATCTCTCTCTGCCCTAACGCTTTGACCAAGCCGCCACTCTCCTCCCAGCGATGGATCTCTCATCTACCCCGCAGCAGGCCAGCAGCTCTCGCCACCGCTCTCCTCCTAGCGTGCTCCTCTTGCTGCCGAAGCAGCAGCGGCCAGCGCTGCAGTGGGGGATGCAGCGGCGGCGGCGGCGTCGCGGGCGCAGCAGCGAGGGCACAGCAGCAGCACGACGGCGAGGGCGCAGCAGCAGCAGCGCGGCGGCGGGAGGGTGCTCCAGATCCAGCGTTGCCTCGTATCCCTTCCGTGTCCCAGCCGTGTCCTCCCTTTTCTTTCTTTCTTTTAATTCTTAATTCGGGAAATACGGCGGGATACGCGTTTCCCCGCGTGTCCCCGTGTCCCGCCGTGTCAGCATGGGGATTCGGCAACTTTTGCCGTGTCCATGCATTGTAGCTAATAAGAGCAATGATTTGATCATGCACACCAACGCTCACAAAAGGAGCATAAACACCAATATGTTTGATGAGCTTATGCTTCATAGGGTTACACACAATACTTATAGCACATGTACCCTTTAACAAGAGGGGAGTAGGTGTAGTAACAGAAACGCCAAACTCCTTAAGTAACCATCGTAACCAAGTCACCTATGCCGTCAAAACAGTCATAGTTTGCAACTCAGCCTCTGTACTCGAATAGGAAACTGTAGTATGTTTCTTCGTTTTCCAGGCAATGAGAGAACCACCAAACACAGTAAGTAGAAAGTGAACAAAAGGGACCACTAGCCCACGTAGAATAGGCCTGAAGCTGTAATGAACTGGAGCGGGGAAAGAAAGGACGGGGAGAAGTCGTGCCATGAAGATATCATAGAACACGAAGAAGGTGACTATAATGAACTGAAGTGGAAGCAGAAACAAACTGACTCAAAATATGGACATGATAGGAGATATCTGGACGAGTGACAACTAGATAGACAAGACTCTCAACAAGACGATAACACGCCGGACCAAACAAGGGGTCACAATCAAAAGCACATAGGTGAACATTGAGCTCCATGGTAGTCTTAACATTGCGCATATCAGTAAGAGCAACACGGGCAAGAAGATCCTAGATATACTTATCTTGGGAAACAAAGAAGCTATCAGAGGTAGAAGAAACCTCAATCCCAAGAAAACAATGAAGAGGGCCAAGACCAGACATAAGAAACTGCTCACTAAGATGTGCCTTCACAAAGGCAATGTAAACAGGGTAGTCACCAGTGTTGATCATGTCATCAACATATAAAAGAAGAGTCAGGCCATGAGCAGAAAGGTGGGCAAACATTGCAAGATCATGAGCACTCGCCAAAAAACCCAACAACAATCACCACAGAGGCGAAACGGTCAAACCGGGCATGAGGGGCTTGCTTAGGGCCATATAGAGAGCGATGAAGGCAACAGATCATGCCATCAGGGACAGAATACTCAGGTTGTGACTGCATGTAAACCTCCTCGCACAACTCACTATTAAGAAAGGTATTCTTAACATCAAGCTGAGATACAGACCAATGATGAACATAAGCCACAGCAAGAAGTGTGCGAGTAGTGGTCATATGGGTCACTAGAGCAAAAGTCTTATCGTAATTAAGACCATGCCCCTGCTGAAAGCCACGAGCCACAAGACGAACTTTGTAGTGCTCAAGAGAATCAGCGAAGCAAGTCTTAATGAAGCAGCACAAAGGTTGTGGAGGAGCAACTCCACCTTGCTGCTATAATGTGTACAGCACAAGTGTTGAAGGAACAGCTTCAACGTGCTGTGTTAGATATCGCTCTAGAGGCGAATGTAGGCCGATAGGGCAGTAAGAGTTCGATCCAGAACTCCCAGGGCACAAGATCTACTCCAAGATCTTAGATAAGAACAACCAGTTCTATTATAGGTAGTGGGTGCATAGTCTAGGTACAAAGTAGAGGTAAGGACCTCTATTTATAGGGCTTTGGGAAGCCTTCACATACTTCTACTTATAGCTAGAATACTCTAGAAAACATTATTTAAGTTCCACCATTCTACTCACAGCTACTCACAACTAGAAGACTCTAGAAGACAGTGGGTAGGGTAGAAAAGAACAAAAAAGAAATACTACACTGGAGTGGAAGCATCTAGAACTCTAGAAGTAGCCAAACAGATCTGGCATGTGTTTTTCTTCTTTTTCTCTCATCTATTGTTCCTCATCACTTAACCTGGTAGACCCACTTACAAGTGATGGGATGAACCCGGGGAGGAAGAGAAACAAGATCCCACGTGCATGTGCGCTCAAGAGTAGCAATCTCTGCATGATAAGCTGCCATTTGTGATGAACAACATCACGATAAGAAGTCGGCTCAAGAACAACAACGCTAGCACTTAAAAACCATAGCAATCGACAGGTGAAAGCGGGCGATGATGTAAGCCATAGGTAGGCTAAGACGAGGAAGATGGAACATGAGAAGTAGATGGCTCATCAATAAACTCAACTCATCAACAACACGTGTACGACGAGTGTAATAGTGACAAAAAGAGGGACAAATACGAGGAGGAACCATCGTGATAGATTCAAGTGATGGAGACGGGGATGCCACCAAGGATGGCGGTCCATAATCCTGTGAATATGTGATAAGTGAGGTGAGGAAACCATAGGAGATGGTGTCGTCGGATCTGCAATAGTGTGAGAAGCAGGAGTAGTGGGATGCGTACACAAGGGCTCAACAAGAGTGATAAGTGTGTAAGTGAGGAAAGAGGTGTCCACCATTGAAAAGGTGGGGGAAGATGGACGTGAGTAGAAGGGATGGGACTCCTCAAAAGTCACATCCCGAGAAATATGCATTCAACGACTGATAGGGTCCCAACAACGATAGCCCTTATGCTCATCATTGTATCCCAAGAAGACGCATTCAATAGACTGAACGGTCAGTTTGGTGCATTCTCAGGGGGCAAGAGGAATATAGTAAACACAACCAAACAAACGAAGCACCGAATAATCAGGAGAACGATAAAGAAGACACTCGAAAGGAATGCCACCTTGCAGAGCAGCGGATGGCTGGATATTGATGAGATAAGTAGAACTGGAAACAACCTCAACCCAAACGTGAGGCGGAAGAGGCAAGATCATCAACGCATGAGTCGTCTCAAGAAGATGGTGATGCTTAGCCTTAGCCACACCATTCCGAGCATGAGCACCAGGACAAGAAAACTGAGCAAGAGTACCCTGCTCAACAAAGACAACACACACCGTCTTGAAGATACACTCTCCAGCAAGGGTTAGCACAAAACGCATGGATAGGCAACCTCACTGCGAGAAGACATAAAATATAGAAATCATCTATTGATATAATATATCTTGATGCCCCTTGTAAAGCAAAGGGAGTTGAACCCCATACATCGGAATGAACTAAATCAGAAGGACATTGAGACACTGACTCACTAGTATGATAAGGTTACTGAATCTATTTGCCAAGCCTACAACCATGACACTCCAAAGAGACATATCTTGAGACAGATCCCAGAAGACCTCAATGAATTAAAGATAACAGACAAGAGCCACAAAGAGGACCAAGTCGATGATGCCACTGTTGGAAGGAGCCAATAGCTGAAGCGACAGAAGCAAAGGGACTGGTGGTAGCTGTGGCAGCAGAAGGAACATGAAGCCAGTCTAACTTCCAAAGACCCTGAGAGTAATGAAGGCGAGGGCTAGCCCCAACCAAAAGTGTGCGACGGTCCTGAACCGAACAAGAATCAATGTCAAGAATTACATGATAACCAGTAAGCTGACCAGCAGAAAAAAGGTTCATGGTAAGAGGAACATGAGCAACACCAGGAAGAGAAAAAGAAGCGGTAAGAGTACCTCGACTAGCAACAGAAAGAGGTGTACCATTAGCTGTGAGAACATGAATAGGAAAATCGTGAGATCTAAGAGAGGACAAGGTTGAAGAATCAGAAGACATATCAAAGGAAGCTCCAGAATCCAGAACCCACGGGGATGTACTTGACTATGTAGACGGTGGTCGCTTAGTGCTAGAAGCATCAGTTGCAGAACATGCAACACTCGTCAAAAAAAAACCCTGAAGCAGCAAGCAGATGCTTAAATCTCACAATATCTTACTCAGTCAAGGAGACAACTGAGGGTGTCAAAGTAGAAGCATGAGTCCTAGAAGATGTGTGCTCCTTATTGTGCATGTGTCGCTTCTTGAAGCAATCAGACTCGGGGTGACCATCCTTGTTGCAGTAACTACAATGAGTACGAGCGACCCTCACCACAAGTAGTGAACATGAGCGGCGGAGCACTAGAGCGGGTGCAGCAGGCGGCGTTGCAGGAGAGCACAAAGGGAACCTCAAGTGAATCAGCGACATGCAGACAAGTCTCCTTAACACAATTCTCATAAAGCGCCTCCAAAACGGAAACACGACCACAAGCAAATAGGGATGCACACCGCGGCTCAAACTCATTATGGAGCCGAGACAAGAACTCGTATACGTGCTGAAACTCTCAAGTCTGACCGCACAACTTGGCAACGCTAGCAAGTACCACAACCAGCAATGCGAAGAGTCTAGCTGGGGCTAGGTAGCAGAACTCTTTGCATAGAAATCATCAACCGTGGAGTCACCCTGTTGAAGAGCCTGCTCTTGGCGGACCATAGACATGCACTAGTGAAGATGGGTCCACATCTCGAAGATGATAATGAGGCCCATAAACTAAGAGACAAACTGAGGTAGAACAGTAGAAGCGAGAATAGCTGCGGCATGAGCATTGTCATCAAATCACTAAGTGTAAGCAGACATGGCATCACGGTAAGTGGGAAGAGCCTCCACATAAGCATGAACGACAACATCATCAACAACCTTAGCTGCATCCTTATTAGCTTAAGAAGCATCCGCAACAAGATCTGGTGGCGTCAACGGGGTAGGAGCCATAGGAGAAACCTGGCGCGGCGGACATGTGACCTTGCCGGAAAGAACGCGCGGCGGACATGTGACCTTGCCGGAAAGAACGCCCTCGAGACAAATGCCACACATGAATGCCCATAAAGGCAACAAACTGTGTGTAGTTAGTACCATGAAAAATCACCGAGCAAGGAGGGATGGCGACATAGCCCGACGACGAAGACATTGCACCTGTTTTTTTTGGGTAATCGGTCAAGTCAACCGAATAGACAACCTTGAATCAAAAGGAAACAGAGTCCGAGCGCGCGATTGAGAAGTTGACTGGCGGGAGGTCACCGGACGGTCGGCAACCGGATGTTCGCTATTGGTGGTGGCAGGGCAGGAGGGCGTGGTGGCGGCGGGCTAGGAGGAGGGCCGCGGTTGTCGATCTGGAGGTGCATCGGGCTTTGATTTGGAGGAGGCGCACTAGCTTGAGGAGGGAGATGGCAGCAACGATCGTGAGGATCTCCCAGACGCGATCTGAAGATAGGTGTCCTTGAGAAGTCAACAAAGGCGACGTGAATTGGATCAAGAGTAAGAGCCGGCCAGAGAGGATGATGACAGCACGAGATTGAATCGGGGACAGTTGTGTGTGTGAAAGAAATAACCAAGGGCTCTAATACCATGTTGGGACATATGCAACTTGTATTTCCAGGTGGCCATGGGTCAATATATTTACATGTACATGTTTGGTAAATATGGTGGAAACCCTTTATACAATGGGGATATTACGCGGGAAATATATACAACTGTAACAAAGACCTCAGTAAAGATCTTGAAACAACAATTAAGTAAACAAACGGTCTAAATTTCTTCATAGTTCTAGCATTGCTTTCTCTGGGGAATAAAGTGATCATAGTAAGCCTTAAACATATTAATCAAATCCTGCTTAACTATATCCCAAAAGGATTGAACGAAAACACAAGGAAGGCCATCAGGGCAGGTGCACCATCAACATATGAACCAAAAACTGCCTATGTAATTTCTTCCTCATTAGAAATAGCTTCTAACAAGACATTCTCTGTACTAGAGACTTGTTCGTCTACATTAAAAAATCATTTCCGAGAGAAATCTGAGGTCTAGGTTCTGCTCTAAAAAGATCTTTATAATAATCTACAACTATTCCTCTCTCCATCCGAGACTGAATGATTCTCAGCACCAATATCCAGCTTATCATATTGCTCCATCAACTGTTTTTTGTGCTTCCTAAGGAAAGCCTCTATGTTAGCACTCCAACCATAGCCAACTTCCTGAAATATGACTTTATGCTGCCAAACATTCACTACATTAGAGCTATTGGTAACTAAATCCTTAAAGTCAGGTCTAGTCTGCCACCATTTTTCAAATTTAAAGCTAGATTTTCTAAGGTTTTGCCCAGTTCCAGAATCCCACACAACACAATCGGAGTGTGGTCACTTCCAACTCTAGGTAAGACAGTAGCACTAGCTAAAGGACAGAGGTTATCAAACTCAGTAGAGCAGAAAACCCTATCTGCTTTTGACATGATCAAATCCTCTTGATTATTAACCCAAGTATAATTTCTACTAGACATACCAATTTCTATCAGGACCGAAAATCTACCAACTGTTAAATTTATCTACCCGTTTAAAATCAACTATACTATTCCTTTTGTCTGACTGTTTCCTAATGAAATTGAACAATAGCAGGGCCATCCCAATTTAAAAAGAGCTTACGCAACTCAGAGATGAACTCTTGCTTGCCTTCCTCATAGGCAGAGCCATACACAGTAGTTATTCTAGAAATAATATTAGTGCTCTTATCACGAAGGACTACACTAACAAGAAATTGTGAAATTTTCCAGCTAACAATATTTAAAACATCTAAATCTATTCCCACCAGGATGCCACCAGCATCAATGGTCCTATTACCTAAAAGGTTTTTAAGGAATTAGAGAAACTTTCCTTTTTAGTCTCCTGGAATCCCACACATGCAGGATTATGCGGGATTGTTGTATCATCTATGCGTTTCTTTCTACCAGTTGCAGACACCCCTCTAGCACTCCAAAAGATAAATTCATTTTAAAACTATTTTCTGAGGGTGCTTGCCCTGCCTATGTCTCCCAACATGAGTCCATTCTCCACGTACTCTGAATCAACACTAGCAGAACCAGCCAACAGCTGGCCTGTAAGACAACAAATCCATTATCGCAAACTACATGATCATCTACCGCAGTTCCTAAGTTTCCTTTGATCTGTATA
Source organism: Triticum dicoccoides (assembly GCF_002162155.2). Lineage (NCBI taxonomy): Eukaryota > Viridiplantae > Streptophyta > Magnoliopsida > Poales > Poaceae > Triticum > Triticum dicoccoides. Next base: position 582,544,471 of record NC_041382.1, on the reverse strand, counting down.
CAAATGTTACTAAATCTTTCAAGGATATCATCAACTGGTAAAACAATTAAAGGATTTGAGCTAATTATACCTTTGATTTTTTTGTTTAGAATTGCCAGATTCTGTTGCATTTTGAGCAGCTTGGCCTTTTCCATCACATGCTGGCTGCCAGTTACTCAACACTTTTCCTGGCAGGTTGAATAGGCCCCCAGAGCTTCTATTTCTTTTGTTTCTTCCCATCCTGATCTTCTTGCTTGTCTTCCAGAGTCTGGTCCCTGTCACCAACCTCCAGGCTCTCAAAAACAGGCATAATATCATCAGGTAAGTCAATGTTCAAGCTATATTGTTGCTCTGCTTGAACACCCTCATCTGCATTAGATCCTGTGCCACCTTCCTCTTGTGCTGCATAAACTGAATATTTTTGTTCTTCCTCATCACTGGCTTGCTCCATTTCAGTAAGAAGGAACCTACTAATCTCCTTAACAGGATGTTCAGCAGGCATAGCGACCCCATCATCAGATGCCATAACGCTAACCGACTTGTTGTCCCCAGAGCAACCTTGTTCGAAAGCAAGTCACCCCTCTTGTAAATTGGTGTGTCATCCTCAGCAACTTCCTTGGATGTTATCCTTGGCACCTCCACCTCTCTGAGAACCACCACCAGTGAAGCTACCTCCACTCTTGTTGCTACTCCTAGAATTAGCATTACTCTCATTTGACATTCTATCAGACCCAGCATTTCCTTTGTCAGTTTCCATATCACCTTCTTTGGACTGTTGGTTGCCATCATTACCATCATCGGATCCACTTTCACTGGTAACCTTCTCAACTTGTCCCATTAATGGTAATTCCACAGTAATTCTGGTCTGAGACATCTTCCCTTCTAACTCGAACAATCTTTCATATGGTATCTTACTAGTATCCCTGCATTTAATTTTCACCATGACCACTTCAAATAAACTATGGAACATTTTCTGCCTATCTACATTCAACAGCAGACCAAAAGCAGACACTACTTGATCAAGGATGGATCATTCACACCATTTAGGCAATAATAAACCTCTAAGCTGGATCCAAGTTTCAGTTAATTCCTCAAAATTTTCTAATTCTTCCTTCCAAACTGCAACTCTGACAGTCACGTCTTCCTTTGACAGCCCCAAACAGGGATAGCCAGCCACCTGTTCAACTTGAATATGAGGAGTGAACTTAACTAAGAAGGACCACTGATCAAGCTCTCTAATCTGCCAAGGCCAATTGGTTTTATATATTACAGAGAACTCTTTGGCAAGTTCATCCTTAGAAATCTCACCAGACTCAGTATATGCAACTCCACAATTCTTGAAAGACCCAATTGCAAGGTTACCCATCTCCTGCACTTCTATGTGCTAAAACCTAGCTTAGCTATCCACCTGGTGTGCACTTGATTTGCATATGAAACAGATTTTAGGTCTCTTACACATGGGTTTTGTGATGTTTTGGGTTATCACAATTGAAACACATCACCTGAGCATACTCAGTAAACTCCTCTCCAACCTCTCTGCCAGTACCAGCACCATTGGGGTTTCCTGCAGCCATCTGGGATGGTTTTTCGGGGTTCTCCTTATGAGCATCCTTGGGCTGCCCTTCCTAGCTCTGCTGTTGCTGATGTTGAGGCTGACCAAGAGGTACCCACTGATTGCCTTGCGGAAACACAGGAGGTGGGTACTGAGGATAAGAACCATCAGGTAATCAAACTGCGAAGGAGGAGGCGGCTGCTGTAGACGCGTGTCCCCCTCTCCCTTCCTCCTCTACCTCTGTTCCCCTTAGCTATCATAACCCTAAGCAGCAGAAGCTGGAAATCAAGGCGCTCCCAACCCAAGATGTTCGCAAGCAGCTGAAACTCACCTTATCACCGAATTCCTTGTCCCAGATGATCACGAGCAGCTGAACTCACATTCTCACCGAATTCCTTGTCCCAGATCCCAGAAGGAAAGCAATCCTTGATCACAATGCAACAAACAAATCTTGCTGGATCCACACCGCCACCTGTGACTTCTCTCGGTTTTGGCAGGGGTGAAGGAGTGATTGGGGAAAAAGGCTCCCACAACTGTCCAAAATGGTCTAACCCCACCGCAGACGCTGACAGCCGGATCCAACGCACCCCAACCCTAGAAACCCTCACGGTAGCGTTCTCCTCGTCCGCGCCAGCAACCCTTGAATTGGAAACCGACTGAGTCATCAAGGACCAACAATGGCGAATCCGCAAACATGATCCCAACAAGACCAGCAATATGTCGAGCACCTGGAGATTGCAGCACTATCCTCTGTAGGAATTGACTTAGAACCCAAATGCACCCTCCATCGTCCCCGACGGCAAATCCACGACGCCTAATCTAATCTGAACAACCTCCATCGTGCTTGCTGAACTTTGAATGTTGAGGTGGCCTATTCTGCAGCCCACGCTAGAATCTGCTCCGCTGTCAGTGCTTTGCCTTGTTGGAACAAGCGACCTCGCTCCACTGTAATCCTGTCCAGAATCCACAAATCCAGCTTGAGCCTGATCTTCTCCAATGCTCGATCTGCGCGAGCTACCGCGTCCATCAGCGCTAAGAGCTCCTGACCCGTCAGTTGCCTCCCCCTCCCATGCGGATCCATAGATTCTCCCTCGGGACCACTTAGGGAGCCCAGGATTTAAATCAGGAGACACGCCAAGCACAACCCCGAGACCCAATCTTGAACGAGGTGTTAGGGTATGCCGAGGTAGAGGAGAGAACATGGTGGCAAATCCAAGACGCATAATCTAACCTGAACAACCTCCCTCGTGCTTGCTGAACTCTGAATGTCGACATGGCCTCTGCCGTAGCCCACGTCAGAAGCTGCTCCGGTGTCAGTGCTTTGCCCTGTTGGAACAAGCGACTTCACTCCAGACTCCATTGTAGTCCTGTCTAGAATCCGTGAAGCCAGCTTGAGCCTGATCTTCTCCGCCGCTCGATCTGCGCAAGCTACCGCGTCCATCAGCGCTAAGAGCTCCTGACCCTTCAGTTGCCCCCCC
>NC_041382.1:582508597-582541261 GCF_002162155.2 Triticum dicoccoides | reverse complement strand
GTCACTTGGCGAGCCCAGGTTCAAATCACCATATCTCGCAGGAGACACACCAAGCGCAACCCCGAGACCGACTCAGCGAGGCGAGAGGGTATGTCAAGGTAGGCGAGAGAACGCCTGAGAGGACGTATGGTGGATTTCATTGGAGCGGGGAGAAGCACGGTGAGCTAGGTGGGGTGGATAGGGGTAGGTGGTGAGGAGGCAACAGGTGTTGAGAGAGCGATTATGGGCAAGTGGTAGTCTACTCTTCTTTCTTTTGGTTACCAGTTTCTTACAATCGCAATCTAATAATTTGCGTCGCCGCTATGTTTGGAGTCATGAAGTGTCTGCGGTTGTCACAAATCATAACAATTCCATGCAAACCAGAGTGTACTATGGTCTGTTTACTTTTCTAAATTATAGTGCTTTTGTTGTTTGGGGACATGTTTTAGCAAAAGATTAACTAGGATAATATTGGGTTGTCAAGATATGGGTGAGGAGATAATTGTCTTGTATGAATCCTGAAAGCATTCACTTGGTAGGACAACCAAAGTTGTGAATTCTACCTGGGTGTTAAATATTTGAACTGAAGTGTTCAAAAGATAGGTTCATCTGTTTTATGTACATGAATGGAATTTTTCTTTGAAATGTATGTAAAATTCACGTTTGCACCTCAGTCAGCAACATTTACGGCAACGGTAGGCCGAGCTGGTTCCTGTTTTCTTGTTATCGGTACATGTTGACAGGATTTGCTGCTGCCCTATTTGTAAAATTTTCTCCAAAAAATTTTGGGCAGCCCTAAAATACAACACCAAGTGCTGCAAATATACAGCAGCCGTGGCTGCCACAAAATTTTAGGGCAGTGGGGGGCCATGCAGGACGATAAAAAAGCAGCTGTTTTACATCACTGTGTGCCAAAAAAGCTGCTCCAACAGCTGCCCTAAAATAGGACACCCACAAAAAGACTGACGTGATGTATCTTAGGGCACCAATTTGAGGGCAGCTGTTGGAGATGAACATTTTCTGGTGCTCTAAAAACAACTTTTTGGTGCCCCAAATTTTATTCCAACCAATTTTTTTCTGCTCTATTATAGGGCTGCTGTTGGAGATGCTCTTTAGCAACTAGTATAAGCCAGTGCAATTGCCTGACCTATTACATTAGTTTCTCAAAATTCTTTGATTGGCCTTTTTCCTTGTGGATTCTATTTCAAGTGAACTATTAATGAGAGAGCTGCTCTAATATTTTCCACTTATTTATGTTCAGGTACAAGTTTGCTGTAATCACATGCGAAGGCAAGATGAGATAAATCAGGTCATAATTCATGAGTTAGTACATGCTTATGATGACTGTGTTGTCAAGAACATCGACTGGAAAAACTGCGCTCACCAGGCTTGCTCTGAGGTAGTGAAATACTTGTCATATAAATGGAAGTTATTGGCATGTTACTGTGCCACTAAAACTTATGTTCTGTTGTGAGTTATTGTAATTGGCTTACATTGTGTTATTTATTCTTAGATTCGAGCTAATCATCTTAGTGGCAATTGCCATTACAAACGTGAACTGATGAAAGGCTTCCTGAAGATAAAGGGGCATGAGCCAGTAAGTATTTTTTTTAGCAAAAGCAAAACAGCCTTTTTGTAGTCCTGTTATTGAGCTCACACCACATATGGCATTGGTTCTCTGTTAGCAAGCTACAAACTTTGAATAGTTAAATATAGTGAATCACTATTGGTGACTATTGAAATTGTTTACAGCTTCACTGTGGTTCTTGACTTGTTAGCTAATGAGCGTGATTTTCCTATTTTCATTTTTATTTTGCCAATCGAATGTTTATGCCTGCTGTGACGTTTTCTGCATTTCTGAAGGAATGTGTCAAAAGACGTGCGCTGCTTTCTGTCAAGAACAACCCGCACTGTTCAGAAAAGGCTGCAGAAGCTGCAGTTGAGAAGGTGTGGGATATGTGCTACAACGACCCACGCCCGTTTGATAAGGCTCTATGAAGTGAAAGCTGCCAGGGCAGTTTTGTTAACTTTCAGCCGGGTTCTATCAAGTGTATCCTGTGGGACAGTCTAGTCTCTCTTCAGACGGGCTCCATGAAGTACTTAGCAAAGCGTTGCAACAAAATCTGGAAATTTGGTGCTGGAGCAAAACTTTGAATGCCATGACATTAGTCCAGACAATCTAACAGATTATTCCATGTAATGCAATTGTTTTACATGGCATATAGTGACAGCTGACTGAGCTATAAATAAGAGTGGCTGTGAATGATTAATTCTTTATACCAGCTAAATATTACTTAAGATATTCCCTTTTTTCTTCCCTTTTGAAATTTCAGCCCTTTGGAAATGCATTTAGAACTACAGGGATGCTGACAATGTGGCGTCGGTTGGCTTGTGTGCCCTGTGTGGGCATGCGAGGGCGTGTGGTGGTGCGGCATGGATGTGCAGGGAGGCGTTGTGTTGGCTCGTTGGGTGTTCAGGCAGCCTGGAATTGGTGCCTAGATGCCTGGGCAACGCCTTGGGTTGCTCAGACCTGGTGAGAAGAGGACGTGTCGGTGTAGTGCGTCAGCGATCGGGCCTGAGCTACTGCGTGCAATGGTGCGTTGTCGGGGTCCTTGTTGCATGCCATCTTTGGGCTGCGCAAGGGCGAGAGTGATGTGCTGCTTCCGCGTTGTGAAGGTGGAAGGTAGGATGGGCTCGCTGGGTCATGGGTTTGGGCAGGTGATGCTGTTGGCGACCAAAATAGTCGACGATGATACAGGCACTGTTTCCTCTCTGGAGGCATCGATGTTGCAGTTCTTTCTTTAACTTTTTTACTCCCTTCGTTTCAAATTACTCGTCGTAGAAATGGATGTATCTAGAACTAAAATACATCTAGATACATCCATACTTGCGACAAGTAATTCGGAACGGAGGGAATAGTATGCTATGGAGAATCCCTAGATCTGGTCTCCTAGGTCGGATGATGATGTCGCTATTGGCTTTGCGAGGCGTTGTGTTTCTGGGCATCGTCTTGTAGTTGGACTTGGGGCTCGCGGAGGTGGTCGGTTGTGGCTAGTGTGACATCTCCGTGGAGGCATCAGGAGTACCCTCCACATGCAAGCAGCGCCAGGTGGGTTACGTGGCCACCTCATGGGATTAGATTGTCGTATGTTTGCTCCATCGGACATAGCTTTCTTCTTGAATGTCATTGGGTTTCATGGATATGCTTGTCCAGCCTGGATTGATACAACATTTTCGGTGTGCACTCTGGCAGCAGTGAAGGTGCTTCAGTGCCCGACATGGGTGTGTAGTGGGCTGTTTGCCTTTGGCGTGTCATATTATTGTGCTGTTTTTGGCCTAGTCAAGCTAGGTGATGTTTAAGTTTTCACTCAGTATTCCTGAATAAACTGATCAACCTTTTTCTTCTTTTTTTTGGCACTTGCATTATGCAGTGCGTTCCTCGTACCAGGTTGTTACTTGTAATACTCCTCTTCTAATCAATGGATTTGGCAGGTCTCCAGCTAACATTCGAAAAAGAAGGCTCAACAGAGTACAGTTCACTTTACAACATATGCCACAAACAAAACAGAAAATTGCAACAAGACCCTTTGGATACATGTGTAGATGTCGGCATGCCTCATGAGCTTTGTCTCGAACTGCCACAATGACGCAGAGCATCCGAAAGGATCGAGAGGTCGACGAAAATGAGGAAGGTGATTAGAAAATTATAACATTTAAGCTTAACTTCCAAATTTAGGTCAATATACCGATAAAATAGGTTCTGTGAATGTGAAACTAAACGAACACAACCTATATGCCGGACGAGCTCAAAGCAAAGTATGCTAGCAGTCCACGGCCAAAAAAAATTGACTTGCACCTAGAAAAATCAGGCGACCTACAAATAGCGGCTCTTTTTTTAGTTTTTTTTGAGACAGTCTCATTTTTTTAGTGATGGAGAGATAAATCGCTAGCAAGGAGGGCCAACGCCTCCCTACATCGCGCAGCCCAGCATTAGCTTTCTTGCTTAGCCCAATTACCTTCCGGCCCATCTAGTTTTGCACGTCCCGAAGGGATCAGTCGCTAGAGATCGTTTCCCTCAAAAAACAAAAAAAAATTCGCTAGAGATCCGAACTTTCTGAAGACCTAAACCCCCTCTGTCTTCTCGGCCTCGGGAGCCCACGACGCAGCCGCCGGCAGAGGTAGAAAACAATGGCGGCCGCCGCGGGTGACGGCGGCAGCGTCCCGCAGAAAACTACCAGAGGGGAGGCACCTTCCGCCTCTGACCCGCCCGTACCCCGGCATATCATGCCGCACGAGGAGTGCGTCGCCGGCGTCCGCTCGGCTCTCAAAGGTACGCGCTTGCTTACGCCTCTACTCACCCACCGCCGCTTCTTCCTTCCTCTCGACGTGTCTGTGAACTCCATCCCCTGACTCGCCTTGTCGATTTTGGTGGGTAGATCCGACGGTGCGGTTCCTGAGGGAGCGGATGGAGAAAGCCGGGTGCACCGTGTGGCCGATGCTGATCCGGGCGGCCACCTGCGCCTCTGCCGGGGGCTACGCAAGCCGCGAGGGGGTACGCTGTTCTTTCATTCCCTCCTCCCCTTACTATCGTTGCTTTATGGTTGGCACTCACTCTTACAAGGGTTCATGTTGGCAATCTAATAATTTGCATTGCCGCTATGTTGGAGATAGAAAATGTCTGCGGTTGTTGACAAGTCATAACAATTCGTGCAAACTGGCGTACTATGGTCTCTGATTTTGTAAATTACAGCGCTTTTGTTGTTTGGATACATGTTTTAGCAAAGGATTAACTAGGATATTGTTTGGTTGTCAAGGTTTGGTTGAGGAGATAATTGTCCTGACTGAATCTTGAGAGCATTCACTTGGAAGAACAACCAAAATTGTGAATTTTTCTCAGGTGTTAGTATCTCCAACAGATGATGCACAATAGGGCAAGTGCCCAAAAAACTGCTTTTTAGGCCATTTGGACCCAAAAACAGTGCTGCAGCAGATGATGTATCTGCAAATGGTGCTGCAATTTTTTTGGGCAGCTCCATATTTTGGCACCAAGTGCTGCATATTTGCAGCACTCCATCCGGCTGCCGCAAAGTACGTCAGCAGCTGCGTGCAGGCCAACTGTCACGCTTAAAGTTCCCGCCGCCGCACCCACCTCTCCCACACAACCGCCGCCGGCGGGATCTCGCCATTCCACGCCACAGCCGCACAGCTGCGAGCCCGCCGTCCTCGCTGGGCTCAGCCGTAACTCCGCCGCCCAATCCCACCATTCCGGACGGCCGCAACAGCCCTGCCACTGTTGTCGATTCGGGATCCGCCGCCGCCTCGGATTGCGCTGATTCTGGCCATTTGCCACCCCTTCGCTGCCCTTAATGGTCACTGCAGCACCACTGCTCACAGTTGAGATTGATTAGCGGCTGCCTCGACCGCCACTTGACCGCCTGGACCTTTTGGCTTTCGGATGGTGCGGCAGCGACGGAGGCTCGAGAAGACCAACCCTTGGCCATTCCTAGCCGGCGCGGCGACAACCTCGGCCCTGACAAGCAGCCGGCTGGATTTCTCCTCCTTGCGCACTAGGTGTTAGACCAAAAGCCTCAAAGGTAAAAAAAATTGTTTTTTTGTCGTGATACAGGAGTAGACTGTAATGGGAAGTATTGTGTTGTAAATGAGTTCGTTCGAGTCCTCTCCTTGGGATGTTTCTCCTCCGTAGAATATGATATGAATGAAGACGAGGACATTGCTTTGATCAGGATGATGTACATGCATAAGAACAAGAGGCCGAAGCATGGTGATTCGAGGAGGAATTGCGGCGGAGATCTTTTTTTTTTGAGAGTATGGCGCGGAGTGTTGGCCGACTAAAAGGCGACATGTTCAACAGTTAGGTGTGGCGGAGATGCGTATGTTGAGATGGATGTGTGGCCACACGAGGAAGGATCGAGTCCGGAATGATGATATACGAGATAGAGTTGGGGTAGCACCAATTGAGGAGAAGCTTGTCCAACATCGTCTGAGATGGTTTGGGCATATTCAGCGCAGGCCTCCAGAAGCTCCAGTGCATAGCGGACGGCTAAAGCGTGCGGAGAATGTCAAGAGAGGGCGGGGTAGACCGAATTTGACATGGGAGGAGTCCGTTAAGAGAGACCTGAAGGATTGGAGTATCACCAAAGAGCTAGCTATGGACAGGGGTGCGTGGAAGCTTGCTATCCATGTGCCAGAGCCATGAGTTGGTTGCGAGATCTTATGGGTTTCACCTCTAGCCTACCCCAACTTGTTTGGGACTCAAGGCTTTGTTGTTGTTGTTGTTGTTGTTGTTGTAGAGTAATTGCGGCGGAGATCTTGGACATAGCACTATCCAGAAGGTGACTATATCATTATGCATGATGACATATGGTGTTCCGGCAGATTTCATTGATGATCACTTGGTAATAGGAGAGAGCACTTCAATCTTGTGTGTCATGAAATTTGCAAAGGCAGTGGTTGAAGTGTTCGTCTAGAGTATTTGAGAGCACCCAATGCTCAGGACACTCAGAGGCTTTTGAGCGCCCTATTATACACTAACTGTTGGAGATGCTCTTAGTACTATAGGTAAAAGATAGGTTGATCTGCTTTATGTAGTTTGTTGGAGTTTTGTCTTAAATTTTTATTTAAAGTTTACGTTTGCATCTCTGCCAGCAATATTTCGACAAAGGTAGAGCGAGCTGGTTCCCGTATTGATGTTATCAGTACAGGTTGACCGGATGCTATGTTTCTAGATTTATTTGCTATATGTTCTTTGCCTACTTAAAATTGCATGCTTTATGTGTATGTTGTAGTGTATTGGATCAATGAAACTTCAGTTATATTGGCAGCGTTCATGCTATCACCTTAAACATGTCTCCCTTAGTCTTCATGCCTCATGCCTACTTGGTCCGTTTCTGGCCTCATGCAGGACAGTGCCGTTGAAATGTTTATGTGGATTGCCTAGCCCTTTCCATCACTAGTGCATGAAGCTTAACATGTGCTACTCTTCCCTTCACCCTTGCCCTCTCCCACTTCTCTCTCCTCCATTTTTCTAATGCCAGCCGGCACTGCTGTCCACCGTCTGTCCCCGCCACCTCCAGCGGTGCAAGTCGGGGGAGCCACCATGCCCCGATATCAGCCACCTCGTTGCCGTTGAGGTTAACGCTGGGCAGCCCCTCCCCCCTCGCTTCTTCGTCCTACTTCACCATTCCTTCTCCGCCGTGCACCACGCTATAAGCCACAACAAATGTTCGCGTGGTATATTTTCCCATTATGTATTGTATGGTTATCCCTTAACTAAGATTGTATGGACCAAGTTGTCGGCTAACCATTATAGCAGTCTTGTTGTTTTCCCTCAATGGTATTTTTTTTTCTTTGTATTAGTTGTCGTACTAAATCAGCAACAATTAATATGGATCGGAGGGAGTATATTATTTTCCTCAAAATTCTTCGATTGGCCTTACATCTTTCCTTGTGGATTCTTTTTCAAGTGAACTACTGACGAGAGAACTGCTATAATAATTTCCAGTTATTTATGTCCAGATAGAAGTTTGCTGTAATCACATGGAATATCCCGATCAGATAACTCAGACCATAACTCATGAGTTAATACATGCTTATGATGACTGTGTTGGCAAGAACATGGACTGGACGAACTGCGCTCACCATGCTTGCTCTGAGGTATCGAAGTACTTGTCATATAAATGGAATTTATTGGCATGTTACTGTGCCACATAAACTTATGTTTTGTTGTGAGCTATTGGTAATTAATTGGCTTACACTGTATTGTTCATTCTTAGATTCGAGCTAATCATCTTAGTGGCAATTGCCATTACAAACGTGAACTGATGAAAGGCTTCCTGAAGATAAGGGGGCATGAGCCAGTAAGTTTTTTTTACAGAAAGCAAAACTGCCTTTTGCTGTCTTTTTGTTATTGAGCTCATACCACATAATGACATTGATTCTCTCTTTGCTATGCGAATCCTGCGTTCTCTAGTGTCTCTGCAGCTTCCAAGTTCCATACATCCATCATCTTTGTGTACAGCCTATTCAGTTCAATCGAACTTCTATTAGCAAGTTACAGACTTTGAATAATTAAATATAGATAACCATTATTGGTATTTTCTACAGTTTCCATGTGGTTCTCGACTTGTTAGCTAATGAGCGTACTTTTCCTATTTTTATTTTAAATTTTCCAATTGAATGTTTATGTCTGCTGTGACCTTATCTGCATTTCTGAAGGAATGTGTTAAAAGACGTTCGCTGGAATCTGTCAAGAACAACCCTTACTGTTCAGAGACAGCTGCAAAAGATGCAATTGAGGCTGTGTGGAATATATGCTACAACGACACACGCCCGTTTGATAGGGCTCCATGAAGTGCAAGCTGTTGAGAGATTTTTGTGTCCTTTCAGATGAGCTCTACGAAGTTCAAGCCTGTGGGACAGGTTAGTTTCCCTTGAGATGGGCTCCATGAAGTACAAGCCTGTCGGGACAGTTTAGGTTCGCTTCAGATTGTACTTCTGCAGAGCGTTGCAACAAAATCTGGAAATTTGGCGCTGAACCAAAACTTTGAATGTATATTAGTCCAAACAATGTAGCAACAGATTATTCCATGCAATTGAATTCTTTTGCATGGCACATTGTGACAGAGTTCACTGAGCTCAAAATAAGACTGGGCGTAACTGATTAATTCTTTGCCAGGTAAATATATTGCTTAACGCATTCCCTTCTTTCAGCCTTTTTTGAAATTTGAACCTTCTGGAAATGCATTTAGAACTAATACACAGAACCCAGTCACAGTTATTCTACCAATAGCATTGTTCTGCATTTCAACCTCCAACTAACTCACTAATGTACTCCCTCCGATCCTAAATATAAGTCTTTTTGGAGATTCCTAAGGGACTATATACAGAGCAAAATGAGTGAATCTATGCTTTAAAATATGTCTATATACATCTGTATGTAGTTTCTGTTGAAATCTTTAAAAAGACATGTATTTAGAAATGGGGGAGTACATTCGAGCCACTGTCGTGCTATATTCACAATATTAATAATCAGGTCTCAACATTAATAATCATGTATTGAACAGTCAAAATTATGTTATGGTACAGTAACTCAAAATCTGCTGCCGGCACTAAATGTCATGGTTTTACCGCAAAGTTTTTCATTTGAAAACTTCACTATAGTAACTGTTGTACCCTGGAAATCTGGGGATGTTCTGTAAACAGGGCTATGGATACCCATGATGGGCATGGTAATGATAATTAGTACTCCGTATCACAGTACTAGTAGATGATCTCGAGATTCTGATACAGCAAATGGCGACAGTATCATGCCATATCCACTCAGACAATCCCCATCACAAACCCATTTCACTCGCTTTTGCAAAGTAGGAGGGCACCAAAGTGTCCATAGGCAGCAACAACTCTACCCCGGTTTCAGCTAAAGACAAGGCGAGCACGGCTAATCCAGCTACAATACACGAAGCTACAGAGAGTAGCTACCCAATGATGCCCGCGTTCATGAGTGCCATGCCGATCTTGACGACAAGGTAAAGAAAGGCCAAGGAAACCAAATCCCCAAAAAATGTTTGCCCTCGATCAAGGCATGATCCATCCTTCCTAACCATCACTGTCAATCTAGCTACTAGCTCTAGGTGGCCACTTTCACGAACTATCAGGGTACTTAAAGCGGCGTCAGCATTCAGTAGGCAGTAGCCGCCGCCTCTTTTTCGGCTTAAAAACTGCCCTGAGGACACCCAATCCCATGAGGCTAAGCTAGCGTTAGCACAGCAATCAACCAATGGCATGCACAACAAATGCAATTTCAAATCCCAGTGAGGCTTGGCAAATCAGCATGGGAATCTTGAGCAGATGATATTCAGGCTACCTAGCTAGCTAGGCCCAGAGGCCATGAGGCTACTGAAGAATCAAGTTCAAATAGTGCTAACTAAACAAAACCCATGCTTAGCAACACCTTTCATGGTTTCATTCAAAACCACACCCACCACTCCACTACTCCATGTAGTTAGTACTTAGTAGTACCAATCACTAGTTAATCGCGGCTTCGGTATTCGCGTGACCGAGCTGGTTAAACAAATCCCATGTGGCGCGGCCGAGTGGAGCTCACGTGAGGCGCCATTAAACTAGCTGATCATCAGCTCACGGCCCCAGAAAGAAAGGCAGGGAGGGGAGGTTAAACAAGGCCGGGAGCTCCAGGAACTATAGATTCTTCCCGTGGGATGCCATGCGAGGACCAAGGCAAGGAGGAGGAGGAGGGAGGGGGACAGGACGGACGCAGGTATTAAAATTCAGAGCCGTGTAAATCTCCTGTCCTTTGACCTGCGAGCTGTCTTCGCTCCAATGCCCTTGATCGGCTATATATATGCACCGAACATACATAGACACTCAGGTGCAGCAGGTTAGCTGGATTGAGGTGAGAATCAGTTGAGAGGAGCAGAGCGCGCAACGGGTGTGGAGAAGGCATGAGGTTGCTAGGTGGGATTGTGAGGCTTGTTGCTCTGGTGTTGATGTTGGTCGTCGGTTCGTCGGTTCACCAGGCGGTGGGAGTTGGTAAGTCATCTGTCATACTTTCTTTTGCTGGATTCTGAAGTGTTGATGTTTGCGATTTGCTTGGTGATGAGTGTGCTCTGAAACTTGTTTTGTTCTTGTGGATGGTGAAGGTGCTATCAGGCTGCACGACAGAAGGACGCACGGGGAGCAGTGGGCGGAGGAGAGGATGCAGATGAGGTCCTACATGACCATGGACTACACCCGCGTCAAGCGCCGCACGCCCAAGCACAACTGATTCAGCTATAGCTAGCTAGAAGAAAGCCTCTTGTCTCCGGGCTCTGGCTCCTTCAGCAGCGACCGTCTGCTCAAATGTGTTAGCAGGGGAAGCTCTGGATTCAGCTAGCGATCGAGAAGAAGCTCTCAGCTCCCCTAATCCTCCTTCTTACTTCTTTAGTAGTATGTGTGTGTATGTATGCGTCCGGCGTGCAGATCCATCTGTGCACGCAAATTTTGCCCCCTGACCAAATGTTATTACTACTAGCTTGATTAATTTAGGATATATACTTACGCAGTTATTATGGTAGCACTAGCAGTGTTCATCTTTCAGTTACACTTTTGTAAGAAGGTACTGTAGTAATGTGGATTCGTTTGGTGAAGTCCTGGTTATTTCCCCTGTAAGTGAGGAGTGATCATGCACTACTGTAACATCTCAATCGTAATGGAACCAGACGAGCCCACTGAGCAGCATATGTTTGCTATATTGATTGATTGTCTCTATGGCCGTTCGATTGGTGCAGTTTTCATGCGCGCGCTTCCTCACGATGGATCACATTCGCCAACGCTCTATGGATCGGCAGTTTGTAACTAGCACCTCTCAGAAGACGACATGCAGGCAAATACACTGTTTGACGAACGTTCAGAATATTGATTCTGCCCCAAAGATGACATATAAGCAAATGCTAAAGATTGCTATCAGCGACTGTTGCATTGCGGTGATGATAATATGGTCCATATCCATTCGTGCGGATAGTATTTTGAATCTTCTGAGGGGATCAGGGATGTCGCATCAGATGGCATTCTGCTTAAAGTTTGAACAGTATGAGCGCGCGTGCTGTGCTAACAGCCTATCAGATACAAGAAGCGGCCATATATTTGTGCGTGTTTTTTGAAATGCTCAACTGCTCACGAGACACTTAAATTAAAGGTCTTCATAGCTCTCCTCTACACCCTATCAGTATCAATATACTCCCTCCGTCCAATAATATAAAAACGTTTTTGACACTACACTAGTACCAAAAACACTCTTATATTATGGGACGGAGGAAGTAATACTAGGTATATCACCTCTTTACAAGCTCAGCTCAACAACGGCGTTTGTTACATTGCATGATTAATTTTAGTCCTGTTTTTCTGGTCGCTCACTTCCAGCCCCTTTGCGACAGAGCAAGGAAGTGCAACGCACCACCATTCTACACACTATTAAACCTCCCATCTGCTGAATAGAAGAGAAAAGTATAAATGCCATTTTTACTTTTCAAGAGTTTCAGGCTGAGAGATCTCCCATATCAGCACTAGGTAACTCGATCACGAGGAGGAGGAAAACACGCAGTGAACGCTGCTGCTAGTACTTTTTACTGCATTTACCGCGAAACCACCGAGAGGAGCGCGAGCAGCAGCACGATTCACACCGGTCCAGCTTTGCAACTTGCTGTAAGTACTACCAAGAGTCCAAGAGCAAACCAAAAGGGGTTCATGGATCGAAAGCGAGGATCACATGGATCGCCTGGGGCACTGCAGCCTCCGTGGGAACAAGAGTCCAGCGCCATCAGAAGGGTGATTAGGCTTTTGACCACCGGTTTTTCCTTGCCTGGGAACAAGCTTTGAGCCTTTGACGCGCGCCCCGGCTGCTGCTTCGGGAACGTTGCCTTTTCAGACGCGCAGCAGTACGGCACATGGCCATTGGCTTTTCTTTGTGCGGATGATCCCCTCGGTGTTCTCCGGATACGTAGAACCGCATGCTGCTAGGTACGCCGTCGATCAGGTACAGCCTACGGTGCACACAACCAGTATTAGAGCATCCGGATACACCACGTCCGGCCTCTCACATGTCCGCGGACACGCACAGGTGTGTCTACTGATCAGAGCAACTTCAACGGACCGATCTAAATGGACGGCGTTTTTGTCCGTTTTTTATCTATTTGGGTCGGCCGTCCGCCCGTCGTCCGTACTCTTTTAGTTTCGGGTCGGCAGTGCGCTCAACGGGCCGACCCATTTTATGATCGCGCGCGTTTTAGATCATGCCGTCGCCCTGGTTTTGGCGCACCAGCACGCGGGAAAGGTTCGCACGCGCGGGGGAAAGCGGCCTAGCACTCGTTGGTTTTGGCGCTCCAGCGCGCGGGAAAGGTTCGCGCGCGCGCCGCGGCCGGCGCTCGTTATAAGAAGGCACTCCCTCCACACTCTGTCCGCCGCCCACTCTCGCCGCCTCTGCGCCACCATGTCGATCCGCCGCCTGGGCGCTTCGGAATTATCTATGTATCCATTTTTATCTAAAAAATGGCCGGCGACGTAGCAAGCGGGCGAGGGTGTGAATCCAATATGCCACCGACCAGCGGGCCCGGTGAGAAAAGAGGGCGAGCGCGTGCGCCCGTCTTGTGTTCGCGCCGACGCAAATCAGGCTAAAAAAATGGGCCGGTAATGGGTCGGCAGGCGGACGAAAGCGGACGCGCATCCGTTTGGGTCGGCGCGTTGGGCCGGCTTTTGTTTCCACGCCGACCCAAACGGACGGCCGCGGACAAAATGGGTCGCCTCATTGGAGTTGCTCTCACATCTTAAATTTTCGTTTCCACAACCGAATACTCCAATTATGAATTTTTAAATCCATATAATTACATGCAATGTAAAATCTAATCTATATCTTCCACGGCCCTCGTCCGATTCCAAGGCCGTGTCCATGTCCGGCGACCGGCTGAGCCTCTTGGAGTGATGGTGCTCTCGCCGACGAGGTAGAGTAGGACATGGGCGGACCAGCTCGCGGGAGTCGAGGCACCGCTATCTTTCATGATCTACTCTTCCTCATCGAAGCCCGTGACCTACACGTCGCCGGGCGATGTGAGGTCCACGATAGATATGTCGTGGTGGGAGGCCGACACGTCCAGCATGACGCAATTGCGGCGCTAGGGGTTGTTGGTCACCCGTAGCGGCGTCATGGCGTGCGACTCCGCCTCGCCGACATCTGCCGCGAGGGCCTCTCACGCCCTCTGGCTCACACGACAGAGACGCTGCGCCATATTAGCCTCTCCCCATCAGACGTGCCATAAGTGCGAGTGTTTACCTTCGACTCGGCGCACCAATGAAGGGGTTGCACCTCCGCCACGACGTTGGGATGCCAGACGGACCATACCGCCTCTGGCGAGGCAGCGGCAACATTCCTCGCGCCGGATTCAAGCATCATTTGGGCGGGAGTTACGGATTCCCGTCGGGTCGAGTCCGACCGCTGTCAAGCGGACTCCTCCCGTGAGCGGCGGAGCGTAATGTGGACAACCATCTCCTCCTCGGGCCCACATGAAAGAGCTCCCAGTCCATGGATCGGGTGACCGAGGACTCGGATCCACTACCTGCCATACCGGAGATCGCTGAAATGGGGCTTGGAGGCAGAGTGGAGTGAAGTGGTTAGGGTTTCGTCCGGAGAGTGGATGAGGACGAACATATGTGGGGTCGAAGTGGGCCAGCGTGCGCCTGATTCGAAGTGACAGATGTGTCCGGTCCTTCCCATATTCATCCTAGATTTGGGCTAGATATGAGAGGTGCAGGTCAGCCCGAATGTATAGGGCTGGTATAAGATTTTCGTCTGGGTCGGTTTGTTACCAGTCAGCGACTGAACCGTTCGCTCAGGCGTATAGGATGGTTTTGGGAGCCTGAATGACTCCCCAAATTGACCGGATATGAGAGAGAAAAATTTAACCCAACCAGACTTTGCAAAGACTCCTTGAACGCTCGGTTGTCCAGCACTCCTCATACTCAACCCATATATGGGGCAATATGAGGAGTGTTCGGGCATGTCCGGTCAGTGGTCCAGCGTTCACCACATAGAATTGACCCATCACGGATCATTTGTTCTTTTTATTTATTCTTTCTGGTTTTTCTCTCTACATCTCCACCAATCATATGCATGTAACTGGATGTATAGGGGAAAAGTGAGGGACATGACCGTGGAAACAAAAATTTAAGGGTGACCAATCGCCGCTTGCGGATGTGTGAGGGGCCTAATTTGATGTAGGCGGTTGTAGATGCTCTTACACCTTTCAGGCAAAGTGTCCTCACATCTTTTTCTTCCACAGGGAATGAATTTTATTAACTTTTTTTTGTGGGAGATAATTTTATTAACTTAAAAGTGAAGCATTAAAGGAATACAAGTACAAAGAGTGTATATCTGGCCTCTAAATAGCTAAAATACACACAACCAACATCAAAGCATATACATATAAACACATCGGCAAATCACAAAATCATATATAAGATCAAAGTTATGTCTAAGCGTGAAAAAAAATCAGAAGCAACAAAAACAACGATCCACAAGGTGTATCAATGATCATATCCGCACTAATCATTTTTTAACGCCAAGTACGATTCAGAAAGGTATTCAACAACAATAACATCGTGAAGGGAGCGACGCTGAAGTGTTGTCGTTACCAGATCCAACTATCAATGGAAAGATTCAAGGTTTTCACCCAAAAACATTGCCATTGTTAGGCAAAACCAACTCGGTTCATGTCTAGGGTTTTCAGCGTGGAGCTCTAGACTGGGTACTCGAGAAGCATCATCAAATCAGAGACAATCAAGTGTTGTCGCCGTCACTTTACTCGATCCCAGCAGCTAAATGCGGTGGGTCAAAAGTTCCACCCCATCGTTGCACAACTATACCCTCTGTGTTAGTGCATAGATTGCATCTTACTGTCGAAGATGAACTAGTTAGAGTGAGAGCAGTTAAAACTCACACAGGAGTCCTTTGGCTACATCCTGCAATCGATGAGCCGCCAACAACAATCATCGGATCCGAAGAGAGGAACACTCACGATCCATCACAACCCGTAGATTGAGGGCGCAACTAAGAGTCTAATATTGTGTGCATCTAATTGCAAAAAATAGATTTTCTTCATCTTGGAGTTATTATTAGTGTCTCAAGTAGTAGTACCAATTAGGCGATTACTAGTAGTGTCGAAAAAGGGTGCCGGGCTACATAGTGAAAAAGGCCACCATGGTCCATGGCGCGGCGTAGCACACACATTTTCCGTTGGCAAGCGCCTTGCACCTAGAGCTAGCCCGGCGATTCGCCGCTCGGACTAAAGCTTCTCGTCTCCGGGACGCGGTTTGAGGGCGGAGGCATGCATGTCGATCGCCCATGGGGACACGTACCTTCCCCACCGCCGTTCTTTCACCCGAGGACGGCGCACGCGGCCGTGTCGCCTCGCCTAGGTCCGTACAGCGGTGCCGCGGATAAAACAGAGAGAACCGGACGGCGGGAGTCGGTGGAGACGCACGCACGTACGCGTGCCGGACCGTGATGGTTCGCCGGCCGGATCGAGGAAGGCGCGCGTGCATGTAGGTTTGGTGCCGCGCGCGCTGTCGACGTGGAGAAACCGAGGTGGCGGCGTGAGCATGGCTCGGCTAGAGAGCCGGCCAGTTCGCCCTGGACACCAGGCCTGCCGCTCGCCGACGCCGGCCGGTACGTATCTCCTTCCCCTCTCCCATGCCTCCCGTGGATACGTCCGATAGATGCTGATGCTGCCTGCCGGTCTCCGGTTGTTCACTTCGGCCCCGTGTTTACGGTGAGTATATGTGATGGCTACTCACTCCAACGGATGTCATGAAACCTATGGTTACTGGATCTATTTGTTGAGAGCATATATTATCTTTAATTTATTTGGATGTCGGTCATGTAATAGAATATATGTTCTTTTATATTGAATGTTTAATTTTTTGTCGGTTGTGGCTATCCTGCCTTTTTTTTTCTCTTTGAGAGCCTTTTTACTTTTGGGGACTTGAAGACTTTGTTGAACTGTTTATTTTTTTAATAAAATAGCCGCATGCATGAGGCCGAAGAATAATCTCCTTTTTGATAAAATATAGCAAGAAAAAAGGCTTTTATCCGTGGGCTGGACGCATGGCATTGCCAAGTTGAAAAATTGGGCATGCTCACAGCGGTCAGTAGTTAGGGACCCGAGTTTACAGGGTTCTCGCCGAACATCTCTAACAGACCCCGTATTCGGTCGGCCCGTAAAACGTGTTTGCAGTTCGCAAAAAAACGGCTTTGCGGGCCGGCACGGACGGTCGCAGATGCAGACTCCGTATAATAGACCCGTACAGGTCGGTTTTGCAGGGTCTAATCTGACGCAGCTCCTACCAACCCGAAAAATCTAAATTTACAACTTAATTTGATCCAACATAATGCATTTCTTTGTCTTTTCAACAACATTGGATACATAAGACATCTCTAAATCTTTGCTAGAATAGCAAGACGAAAGAAAATAAGAACCACAAGTATGCATTTTAGAAGATTTCCAACTTTCATAACTGCTCTCACTAGTTGGATTAATATCTTCTCCATGCATTCGTTGTTGATCTGTGGATTCTTGCTTTGCATTCTTCTTTCTTCATCTTTGGTTCAAAAAAGTAGACGTTGCTTCCCCTCTAATTGCACATGTAGCCGCATCATTGCCTTCGTTTTTTTAAGAAGTGTGTCAACGTCTATTAAGGTTCTTCCTATAAATAAATCAATGTATTCGCCTTCCCAAAATCAAAATAAGCATCCATCTTCCTACACACATGATGATGTTCGACATGAGCTACTGCAATTGAACCAAAGAATGAGCTATCAAAAATGAGCCAAACGAAAACAGCACGTACCCCATTGTTTTCGCATTTGAATAACACCCATCCAGGGTGCTTCGGCGTGCCCGAAGTTAGCCACAGCACCGTCCGCGTACGGTCGTCGCATTGTATGAGCGGCATCGGCGAGCCACAGAGCCGCTGCACGAGCGCCGAGCCTGGTGGACGGCTGGACGAATCCATGCCCGCAAATCGTCGCCGGCGGCAGGAGGACGAACCCGTACCTGCATGCGGCGATGCGACCTTGCCGGGGCCACGGGAGATGCTCCTCGACCATTCCATCGCTTGGCGCAGCCACCGACGGCCCGCGATGAAGGGCCGCAGATCCGCACTCTTTTCGACCCGCCGACGTAGGATGGGGGGAGAGGGGAGGCCTCGTGCGTGTGACGGCCTTTCGGCATGCTCCCGCCGGCTGCTTTTGCCGGAATTTTGGGCGGCGGCCCAGCGGCCGGGCGAGGGGGGAGGGGAGGTGGTTGATGGGGAAAGCGCGGGCTGAAATGTCCCCCCACCAACCGCTTCCGCTTATATGTAAGGCACCACAGCGGTGAGGGGGAAATCTGCGTATTCGCAGGTTGGGGCCGAGATTTTGCCACGCCCATCAAAATTTTTTACGAGCCAGCCGCCTTTGCGGGGTCTGTTCGAATGAGATTTTCCGCACCGACCCGCATTTTGACGGTTATTTTATGGGTCAGAGCTTTTTGCGGGGCCTGCTAGAGTTGCTCTTGTCGTGGTTCTAAGACTGACAGTAGAATAGGGGGTAGGAATGTAGAGGCAAGATCCTAGCTATGGAGGAGTTGTACACACGAGTTTTACGAGTTCAGGCCCTTCTCGGAGAAAGTAACAACCCTACGTCTCGGAGCCCGGAGGCGGTCGATTGAATATATGTGTGTGAATTACAAAAAGTGCGAACCCTTGTCCCAGAGGAGGGGGTGGCTTATATAGAGTACGCGAGGACCCCAGCTCCCCTCCATTACACAAGGTTCAATGCTCATAAAGGAGGAGCATTACTGGTA
This sequence comes from Triticum dicoccoides, assembly GCF_002162155.2. Lineage (NCBI taxonomy): Eukaryota > Viridiplantae > Streptophyta > Magnoliopsida > Poales > Poaceae > Triticum > Triticum dicoccoides. The sequence continues at coordinate 582,522,878 of NC_041382.1, read as the reverse complement.
ACGTCTGCAATAAAATGGTGTAAATGCCCATAAATCTACGGTTTATGTTCTGACCGTTACAGAGTGGAGGGCTTCTCATCTTCTGGTGGTCGAGTGAGCACATCTTCATGGTCGAGTGGATGATGGTTTCTCTTCGACTGTTTCTGATTCTTTGTAGAGATGTCCTTGGGGAGGGTATGTCGGACAGATCCATGACCCTATCCTAGGTACATAACTTCATCATTAGCCCCCCGAATGGATCAGGGTTTGAGTGGGGAAGGAGTTGGGAACACTTCCGACCCATTCTTTGTGCTATGAGTATATCCTGTTCTGGAACAATGAGTTGAGGTGACGACGTCGACTCCTTTCTCAGTCGCCTTGGTCCATTCTTGGTTTTTTGTCGAGTGAATTTTCACGGTAGAATTACGAATGATGATGTGGAGGATGTTTGTCTTCAGTCTGACAGGTTGTTCTGCTCTCCGCGATCTCGCGGGATTCGAATTTTGGGAAGTGCGCCAGACAGACGGAACCGAGGTTATCGGGACGGATTAGGCAAGTCTCCTCGATCCCCGTGCCATCTTTTTCGCCACGTACTGCGCGCGTGACTGTTGCAGGATTTGTTTAGATCGCCTGGGTCCACCAGTCAGTCACTCGGGTGACGACCTTATAAAAGGCCCCGGACCAGGCCTCTGCCCCGTGCGCTCCCATTCTCTCTTCTTCTTCTCCCAATCTCTCTGCCACGCTCGCTTTCGCCCTCGTCGCCGGACCTTTGCTCGAGCTCGACCCGTCGCCATGGGGAAGGAGAGGACGGTGGTGCTGGAACGCGCGAAGAAGGCGACAGCGAAGGCGAAGGGCAAGCGGACCAGCCGGGGCGGATCCTCGTCGAGGTCTGGCCTGCCGGTGGGCTGGATCCAGGGCGACTGGATCCGCTCGACAATCACCCAGGATGACCTCGACGACCTGGTGGAGGGGGGACTGATCCCCCACAAGTCGGCGCGGCTCCCGGGGAACGAAACCAAGCCGCAGCCAAGGGAGGGTGAGTGTGTTCTCCTCGCCACCCACGTAGATCACAGATTCTCACTGCCTCCCCATCCTTTCTTCTGGGGTTTTTTGAACTTCTTTGGGGCTCAACTCCACCATTTCACTCCAAATACCATAGTCTATCTGGCCGCTTTCATGTCGATGTGTGAAAACTTCTTGGGCTGTCGACCGCACTGGAGTCTTTTCAAACACATCTTCACCTGCTGCTCCCAGTTGGTCAAAAAGGCCAAGTCGAGTGACGAGAAGACACAAGTGATCCAGATGTGCGGGGGTCTGGGGATCAGATGAGGAGCAAGAGTACTTTCCCAGCCATGATTCTTCCCGACTCGGTCCGGGGCTGGCAGTCGACTTGGTTCTACTGCAAGGATCAGCCGACCCTGGGTCAGTCGACTGGACTTCCTCCCTTTTCCTTGGCTCGAGTGGAGAAGCCCGCCCCCCTGAAGGTAGTTCCAGAAGAGAAGGCGCAGGTCAAGGTGCTGGTCGAGTGGGTCGTCCAGCTTGTTCGCGACGGGGTGACCGGGATGGACCTGCTGGAGGTCTTTCTCGGTCGACGCATCCAACCTCTTCAGGCGCGTGATCATCCAATGTGGATGTACTCTGGGCTCGAGGATTCCACTCGGATCCACCCGGAGGACGTCAGTGAGGATACCTTGGAGAAGTGGTTGATGGGGATCACCAGCAACAAAGACAACCCTCGGGGGTCTAGGAGGGTGATTCCATTCGACAACTTGCACCAGCCGGAGCAGGTATAATTCTGTCTTATCAAGTATCTTTCCGATTCACCGAGTGATATCTTGTTTATGGTCGATTGAATTTCCTTTGATCATTGTCCTTTCAGGCCCTCATCGACATGTACTCAATGGCCAACGAAGTGCAGGACCAAGACGCCGAGGAAGAAGCGAGCTGTGGCGAGAGCGGCGAGGAGCACTCGGATGCCGAGGAGGAAGAGGAGAGCGACGAATCGACTGATGACGAAGAGGTCGACTCGCCTCCTCGCAGGGAGAGGAGATCCAAACACGCTCATGACCCGGTGATTGATCAGTCTTCGAAGCGTCCCAGGACGTCTTCCCCAACGCCGACTGAGAAGGCTCCAAAGCAGTCCAAAGTTGCGCCGCCCCCAGCGCCGAAAGCGCTGAAAGCCACCTCCTCCAAACCGCCAAAAGATTTTCCCAGGATCAAAGTGACCGTTCCTACTATCTCCGGGTAACCATCTAACTTGTCCTTTTCGTCGACTCGGTTAATCGAACGTAACCGATTGAATGCGGGTCTTTGCAGTGCTGCCATGTCAGGAACCTCTTCTTTCCAGTACCGGGACGAGGAAATGGAAGATGCGGTAACCTCCAACCCAGGTATCTGTTGGGGAACGTTGCAGAAAATTAAAATTTTTTCCTACGGTTTCACCAAGATCCATCTATGAGTTCATCTAAGCAACGAGTCAAGGGAGAGAGTTTGCATCTACATACCACTTGTAGATCACGAGCGGAAGCTTGCCAAGGAGATGGTGATGATGGAGTCGTACTCGAACGTGATTCGGATCACCGATATCCTAGTGCTGAACGGACAGCACCTCCGCGTTCAACACACGTACGGGACGGGAGACGTCTCCTCCGTCTTGATCCAGCAAGGAGGAAGGAGAGGTTGAGGAAGGCAGCTCCAACGGCAGCACGACGGCGTGGTGCAGTTGACGCGGCAGTATTCCGACAGGGCTTCGCCAAGCACGTACGGAGGAGGAGATGTGTTGGGGAGGGGAGGGGCTGCGCCTTGAGTTATGGTGTGTTGCAGCCCTCCCCTCACCCCTCTATATATAGGGGAAAGGGCAAGGGGGGCCGGCCCTCTAGGGAAAACCCTAGGGGGGGGGGCGGCGGCCAAGGGGTGGGGGGCTTGCCCCCCAAGCAAAGGGGGTGCGCCCCCTTTAGGGTTTCCCCCCACCCCTAGGTGCATGGGCCCAAGGAGGGGGGCGAGCCAAGCCCACTAGGGGCTGGCTGCTATCCCCACGCAGCCCAAGTGGCCCCCCAGGAGGGGTGGCCCCTCCCGGTGGACCCCCGGAACCCTTCCGGTGGTCCCGGTACAATACCGGTATAACCCCGAAACTTTCCGGTGCCCGTTTAACAACTTCCCATATATAAAACTTTACCTCCGGACCATTCCGGAACTCCTCGTGACGTCCGGGATCTCATTCGGGACTCCGAACAACATTCGGTAGTCACATACTAGTCTTCCTAATAACCCTAGCGTCACCGAACCTTAAGTGTGTAGACCCTACGGGCTCGGGAGACATGCAGACATGACTGAGACCACTCTCGGGCAATAACCAACAACGGGGTCTGGATACCCATGTTGGCTCCCACACGCTCCTCGATGAATTCATCGGTTGAACCACGATGTCGAGGATTCGATCAAACCCTGTATACAATTCCCTTTGTCAATCGGTACGTTACTTGCCCGAGACTCGATCGTCGGTATCCCAATACCTTGTTCAGTCTCGTTACCGGCAAGTCACTTTACTCATACCGTAATGCATGATCCCGTGGCCAACACATTGGTCACCTTGAGCTCATTATGATGATGCATTACCGAGTGGGCCCAGAGATAGCTCTCCGTCATACGGAGTGACAAATCCCAGTCTCGATCCGCATAAAATAATAGATACTTTCGGAGATACCTATAGTGCACCTTTATAGTCACCCAGTTACGTTGTGACGTTTGATACACCCAAAGCACCCCTACGGTATCCAGGAGTTACACGCTCTCATGGTCAAAGGAAGAGATACTTGACATTGGCAAAGCTCTAGCAAACGAACTACACGATCTTTGTGCTATGCTTAGGATTGGGTCTTGTCCATCACATCATTCTCCTAATGACGTGATCCCGTTATCAACGACATCCAATGTCCATAGCCAGGAAACCATGACTATCTGTTGATCACAACGAGCTAGTCAACTAGAGGCTCACTAGGGACATATTGTGGTCTATGTATTCACACGTGTATTATGATTTCCGGATAATACAGTTATAGCATGAATAAAAGACAATTATCATGAACAATGAAATATAATAATACTTTTATTATTGCCTCTAGGGCATATTTCCAACAGTCTCCCACTTGCACTAGAGTCACCAATCTAGTTACATTGTGATGAATCGAACACCCATAGAGTTTTGGTGTTGATCATGTTTAGCTCGCGAGAGAGGTTTAGTCAACGGATCAGCGACATTCAGATCCGTATGTACTTTGCAAATTTCTATGTCTCCATCTTGAACATTTTCACGGATGGAGTTGAAACGACACTTGATGTGCCTGGTCTTCTTGTGAAACCTGGGCTCCTTAGCAAGGGCAATAGCTCCAGTGTTGTCACAGAAGAGTTTGATTGGCCCCGACGCATTGGGTATGACTCCTAGGTCGGTGATGAACTCCTTCACCCAAATAGCTTCATGCGCTGCCTCCGAGGCTGCCATGTACTCCGCTTCACATGTAGATCCCGCCACGACGCTCTGCTTGCAGCTGCACCAGCTTACTGCTCCACCATTCAACATATACACGTATCCGGTTTGTGACTTAGAGTCATCCAGATCTGTGTTGAAGCTAGCGTCGACGTAACCCTTTACGACGAGCTCTTCGTCACCTCCATAAACGAGAAACATGTCCTTTGTCCTTTTCAGGTACTTCAGGATATTCTTGACCGCTGTCCAGTGTTCCTTGCCGGGATTACTCTGGTATCTTGCTACCAAACTTACGACAAGGTTTACATCAGGTCTGGTACACAGCATGGCATACATAATAAATCCTATGGCTGAAGCATAGGGGATGACACTCATCTCTTCTTTATCTTTTGCCGTGGTCGGTGACTGAGCTGAGCTCAATCTCACACCTTGTAACATAGGCAAGAACCCTTTCTTGGACTCATCCATTTTGAACTTTTTCAAAATCTTATCAAGGTATGTGCTTTGTGAAAGACCTATGAGGCATCTCGATCTATCTCTATAGATTTTGATGCCTAATATATAAGCAGCTTCTCCAAGGTCCTTCATTGAAAAACATTTGTTCAAGTAGGCCTTAATGCTGTCCAGAAATTCTATATTATTTCCCATCAAGAGTATGTCATCCACATATAATATGAGAAATGCTACAGAGCTCCCACTCACTTTCTTGTAAACGCAGGCTTCTCCATAAGTCTGCATAAACCCAAACGCTTTGATCATCTCATCAAAGTGAATATTCCAACTCCGAGATGCTTGCACCAGCCCATAAATGGATCGCTGGAGCTTGCATACTTTGTTAGAGTTCTTAGGATCGACAAAACCTTCTGGCTGCATCATATACAGCTCTTCCTTAAGATGCCCGTTAAGGAATGCCGTTTTGACGTCCATCTGCCATATCTCATAATCATAGTATGCGACAATTGCTAACATGATTCGGACGGACTTAAGCTTCGCTACGGGAGAGAATGTCTCGTCGTAGTCAATCCCTTGAACTTGTCGATAACCCTTAGCGACAAGTCGAGCTTTATAGATGGTAACATTTCCATCCGCGTCCGTCTTCTTCTTAAAGATCCATTTGTTTTCTATTGCTCGCCAATCATCGGGCAAGTCAGTCAAAGTCCATACTTTGTTTTCATACATGGATTCTATCTCGGATTTCATGGCTTCTAGCCATTTGTTGGAATCTGGGCCCGCCATCACTTCTTCATAGTTCGAAGGTTCACCGTTGTCTAACAACATGATTTCCAGGACAGGGTTGCCGTACCACTCTGGTGCGGAACGTGTCCTTGTGGACCTACGAAGTTCAGTAGCAACTTGATCCGAAGTACCTTGATCATCATCATTGGTTTCCTCTTCAGTTGGTGTGGGCATCACAGGAACATTTTCCTGAGCTGCACCACTTTCCCGTTCGAGAGGTAGTACTTCATCGAGTTCTACTTTCCTCCCACTTACTTCTTTCGAGAGAAACTCTTTTTCCAGAAAGCATCCGTTCTTGGCAACAAAGATCTTGCCCTCGGATCTTAAGTAGAAGGTATACCCTACAGTTTCCTTAGGGTATCCTATGAAGACGCATTTTTCCGATTTGGGTTCGAGCTTTTCAGGTTGAAGTTTCTTGACATAAGCATCGCATCCCCAAACTTTGAGAAACGACAGCTTAGGTTTCTTCCCAAACAATAATTCATACGGTGTCGTCTCAATGGATTTAGACGGTGCCCTATTTAAAGTGAATGTAGCTGTCTCTAGAGCGTATCCCCAAAATGATAGCGGTAAATCGGTAAGAGACATCATAGACCGCACCATATCCAATAGAGTGCGATTACGACGTTCGGACACACCGTTTCGCTGAGGTGTTCCAGGCGGCGTGACTTGCGAAACGATTCCACATTTCCTTAAGTGTGTGCCAAATTCGTGACTTAAATATTCTCCTCCACGATCTGATCGTAGGAACTTTATCTTTCGGTCACGTTGATTCTCCACCTCATTCTGAAATTCCTTGAATTTTTCAAAGGTCTCAGACTTGTGTTTCATTAAGTAGACATACCCATATCTACTTAAGTCGTCAGTGAGAGTGAGAACATAAAGATATCCTCCGCGAGCCTCAACGCTCATTGGACCGCACACATCGGTATGTATGATTTCCAACAAGTTGGTTGCTCGCTCCATTGTTCCGGAGAACGGAGTCTTGGTCATTTTGCCCATGAGGCATGGTTCGCATGTGTCAAATGATTCATAATCAAGAGACTCCAAAAGTCCATCAGCATGGAGCTTCTTCATGCGCTTGACACCAATGTGACCAAGGCGGCAGTGCCACAAGTATGTGGGACTATCGTTATCAACTTTACATCTTTTGGCATCTACACTATGAACATGTGTAATATTACGCTCGAGATTCATTAAGAATAAACCATTGACCATCGGAGCATGACCATAAAACATATCTCTCATATAAATCGAACAACCATTATTCTCGGACTTAAATGAGTAGCCATCTCGTATTAAACGAGATCCAGATACAATGTTCATGCTCAAACTTGGCACTAAATAACAATTATTAAGGTTCAAAACTAATCCCGTAGGTAAATGTAGAGGCAGCGTGCCGACGGCGATCACATCGACTCTGGAACCATTCCCGACACGCATCGTCACCTCGTCCTTCCCCAGCCTCCGTTTATTCCGTAGCTCCTGCTGTGAGTTACAAACATGAGCAACGGCACCGGTATCAAATACCCAGGAGTTACTACGAGTACTGGTAAGGTACACATCAATTACATGTATATCAAATATACCTTTGGTGTTGCCGGCCTTCTTATCCGCTAAGTATTTGGGGCAGTTCCGCTTCCAGTGACCCTTCCCCTTGCAATAAAAGCACTCAGTCTCAGGCTTGGGTCCATTCTTTGACTTCTTCCCGGTAACTGGCTTACCAGGCGCGGCAACTTCCTTGCCGTCCTTCTTGAAGTTCTTCTTACCCTTGCCCTTCTTGAACTTAGTGGTCTTATTGACCATCAACACTTGATGTTCTTTCTTGATTTCAGCCTCTGCTGACTTCAGCATTGAGAACACTTCAGGGATGGTCTTTTCCATCCCCTGCATGTTGTAGTTCATCACAAAGCTCTTGTAGCTTGGTGGGAGCGACTGGAGGATTCTGTCAATGACCGCCTCATCTGGGAGGTTAATGTTCAGCTGGGTCATACGGTTGTGCAACCCAGACATCTTCGGGATGTGTTCACTGACAGAACTGTTTTCCTCCATCTTACAACTGTAGAACTTGTCGGAGACATCATATCTCTCGACCCGGGCATGAGCTTGGAAAACTAGTTTCAGCTCTTCGAACATCTCATATGCTCCGTGATGCTCAAAACGCTTTTGGAGCCCCGGTTCTAAGCTGTAAAGCATGCCGCACTGAACGAGGGAGTAATCATCAGCACGAGACTGCCAAGCATTCATAATGTCTTGGTTCTCTGGGACGGGAGCGTCACCTAGCGGTCCTTCTAGGACATATTGTTTCCTGGCAGCTATGAGGATGATCCTCAGGTTCCGGACCCAGTCCGTATAGTTGCTGCCATCATCTTTCAGCTTGGTTTTCTCTAGGAACGCGTTGAAGTTCATGTTGACATGAGCGTTGGCCATTTGATCTACAAGACATATTTGCAAAGGTTTTAGACTAAGTTCATGATAATTAAGTTCTAATCAAATTATGAACTCCCACTTAGATTAGACATCCCTCTAGTCATCTAAGTGTTACACGATCCGAGTCGACTAGGCCGTGTCCGGTCATCACGTGAGACGGACTAGTCATCGTCGGTGAACATTCTCATGTTGATCGTATCTTCCATACGACTCGTGTTCGACCTTTCGGTCTCCGTGTTCCGAGGCCATGTCTGCACATGCTAGGCTCGTCAAGTTAACCCTAAGTGTTTTCGCTGTGTAAAACTGTCTTACACCCGTTGTATGTGAACGTAAGAATCCATCACACCCGATCATCACGTGGTGCTTAGAAGCGACGAACTGTAGCAACGATGCACAGTTAGGGGAGAACACTTCTTGAAATTTTTGTAAGGGATCATCTTATTTACTATCATCGTCCTAAGTAAACAAGATGCATAAACATAATAAACATCACATGCAATTATATAGTTGTGACATGATATGGCCAATATCATATAGCTCCATTGATCTCCATCTTCGGGGCTCCATGATCATCTTGTCACCGGCTTGACACCATGATCTCCATCATCATGATCTCCATCATCGTGTCTTCATGAAGTTGTCACGCCAACGACTACTTCTACTTCTATGACTAACGCGTTTAGCAATGAAGTAAAGTAAGTTACATGGCGTTCTTCAATGACACGCAGGTCATACAAAATAAAGACAACTCCTATGGCTCCTGCCGGTTGTCATACTCATTGACATGCAAGTCGTGAATCCTATTACAAATAACATGATCTCATACATCACAATTCATCATTCATCACAACTTCTGGCCATATCACATCACTTGATCAATCGCTGCAAAAACAAGTTAGACGTCCTCTAATTGTTGTTGCATCTTTTACGTGGCTGCAATTGGGTTCTAGCAAGAACGTTTTCTTACCTACGAATAACCACAACGTGATTTTGTCAACTTCTATTTACCCTTCATAAGGGCCCTTTTCATCGAATCCGCTCCAACTAAAGTGGGAGAGACAGACACCCGCCAGCCACCTTATGCAACTAGTGCATGTTAGTCGGTGGAACCGGTCTCACGTAAGCGTACGTGTAAGGTTGGTCCGGGCCGCTTCATCCCACAATACCGCCGAAGCAAGAAAAGACTAGTAGAGGCAAGTAAGATGACAAGATCCACGCCCACAACAAAATTGTGTTCTACTCGTGCAAAGAGAACTACGCATAAACCTGGCTCATGATGCCACTGTTGGGGAACGTTGCAGAAAATTAAAAATTTTTCCTACGGTTTCACCAAGATCCATCTATGAGTTCATCTAAGCAACGAGTCAAGGGAGAGAGTTTGCATCTACATACCACTTGTAGATCATGAGCGGAAGCTTGCCAAGGAGATGGTGATGATGGAGTTGTACTCGAACGTGATTCGGATCACCGATGTCCTAGTGCTGAACGGACAGCACCTCCGCGTTCAACACACGTACGGGACGGGAGACGTCTCCTCCGTCTTGATCCAGCAAGGAGGAAGGAGAGGTTGAGGAAGGCAGCTCCAACGGCAGCACGACGGCGTGGTGCAGTTGACGCGGCAGTATTCCGACAGGGCTTCGCCAAGCACGTACGGAGGAGGAGATGTGTTGGGGAGGGGAGGGGCTGCGCCTTGAGTTACGGTGTGTTGCAGCCCTCCCCTCACCCCTCTATATATAGGGGAAAGGGCAAGGGGGGCCGGCCCTCTAGGGAAAACCCTAGGGGGGGGGCGGCCAAGGGGTGGGGGGCTTGCCCCCCAAGCAAAGGGGGTGCGCCCCCTTTAGGGTTTCCCCCCCACCCCTAGGCGCATGGGCCCAAGGAGGGGGGCGCACCAAGCCCACTAGGGGCTGGCTGCTATCCCCACGCAGCCCAAGTTCCCCCCCGGGAGGGGTGGCCCCTCCCGGTGGACCCCCGGAACCCTTCCGGTGGTCCCGGTACAATACCGGTATAACCCCGAAACTTTCCGGTGCCCGTTTAACAACTTCCCATATATAAAACTTTACCTCCGGACCATTCCGGAACTCCTCGTGACGTCCGGGATCTCATCCGGGACTCCGAACAACATTCGGTAGTCACATACTAGTCTTCCTAATAACCCTAGCGTCACCGAACCTTAAGTGTGTAGACCCTACGGGCTCGGGAGACATGCAGACATGACCGAGACCACTCTCGGGCAATAACCAACAGCGGGGTCTGGATACCCATGTTGGCTCCCACACGCTCCTCGATGAATTCATCGGTTGAACCACGATGTCGAGGATTCGATCAAACCCTGTATACAATTCCCTTTGTCAATCGATACGTTACTTGCCCGAGACTCGATCGTCGGTATCCCAATACCTTGTTCAGTCTCGTTACCGGCAAGTCACTTTACTCGTACCGTAATGCATGATCCCGTGGCCAACACATTGGTCACCTTGAGCTCATTATGATGATGCATTACCGAGTGGGCCCAGAGATACCTCTCCGTCACACGGAGTGACAAATCCCAGTCTCGATCCGCATAAAACAATAGATACTTTCGGAGATACCTGTAGTGCACCTTTATAGTCACCCAGTTACGTTGTGACGTTTGATACACCCAAAGCACCCCTACGGTATCCAGGAGTTACACGCTCTGATGGTCAAAGGAAGAGATACTTGACATTGGCAAAGCTCTAGCAAACGAACTACACGATCTTTGTGCTATGCTTAGGATTGGGTCTTGTCCATCACATCATTCTCCTAATGACGTGATCCCGTTATCAACGACATCCAATGTCCATAGCCAGGAAACCATGACTATCTGTTGATCACAACGAGCTAGTCAACTAGAGGCTCACTAGGGACATATTGTGGTCTATGTATTCACACGTGTATTATGATTTCCAGATAATACAGTTATAGCATGAATAAAAGACAATTATCATGAACAATGAAATATAATAATACTTTTATTATTGCCTCTAGGGCATATTTCCAACAGTATCAACTCTTGCGATTTTGTTCTTGATTCTTTGGTCGATTGTGTTCTAGTGGTTCACTTGGGGTCGAATGATCTACCTTGCAGCTCCACCCAACATCATTGATCTTCCAGATGACGATGAAGATGTGGCTCTTAAGCCCAGGAAGAGAAAGAAGGTAGCAGTTGGCAGGATGGCTCGGCAAGAACCAACTACAACACCTCCCGTCCGTCAACCTGAAGATGCGGGCAAGGCCTCTGTGACCTTCGCTGCACCCTTGTCGAGTGGGCATCCCGCACCGTCGACTACACCTGTGATTCCTTCAGCTGTCCAAGTCCACGCCACGGAGCTCCAAGCCGCCGCACCTGGGTCGTCTGCTCACTTTTTCACCAGCTACCCCGTCCCGGACAACCAGTCGGAAGCGACTGCGGAAGCCATCCGACAAGCTAACATGATGATGGAGCGGGTGAAGACTGTGCATGAGAACAGCCAGGCTGCCTACGACGCCAACGTTGCTCTTCAGGCCATTGTCCAGGTGAGTAGATTTTCCTTCTGTTTTTCTCTATGAGGAACTGTTACTCGAAAAATCTTCTTCTACACAATTTCCTGTTGTTTGCGTCGAATTAGAGCACCCACTGGGTGTTTTGTTGATTTTGGTAGTTTCGCTCTTCTACTCGGTCTGGGCGAGTGGGATCAGAACCGGTGGGGGCACGCTAAGTGCACCCACTGGGTGTAGTCCCTGAGACCGCGGTTGACTGCTGGCAGTCGACTGGGGTCTGAGTTCTTATTTCCTTTCTTTTCTACTCCTTACACTCGACTCAGGCAGACCGGTCAAGTAGTTTCGTTCTTCCACTCGGTCTGGGCGAGTGGGATCTGAACCGGTGGGGGCACGCCAAGTGCACCCACTGGGTGTAGTCTCCGAGACCGCAGTCGACTGCTGGCAGTCGACTGGGGTCTGAACAGCTTTTTTTTGGTCAGCGGGGGCACGCCAAGTGCACCCGCTGGGTGTAGCCCCTGAGACCACAGTTGACTATGTGCAGTCGGCTGGGGTCTAAGCGAACTTCTTTAGGTTTTATTCACTCGGAAGTAAACAACCTTTGATCTTATCGAATGATCCATCTTTTGCCTTCTGCAGAAGTCTTGTACTCTTATTTCTAAGTTTGCTGAACTTGAGGAGAAGTAGAGGCAACTCAACCTCGACTTGGAATTAGCCCAGCAGAATCTGAAGAAAGCTCAGGACGAAGCCGCTGGTATGGAAGGTAACTGACTGTCGACTGATTTTCAATATATTTCTTTGATCTCTTCTTTGATTCGATTGTTTCTTTTGCAGAGAAAATGAAGTTGGCTCTGGAGAAGAAGGACTCGGACCTTGCCGCCGCGCAAAAAGCAGCCCAAGATAAAAACTGTGCTCGCAGACCAGAAGCTTGCTTCAATCGGAACGCTAGAAGGAGAGGTGACCAAACTGAAATCTTGTCTTAATGAAGCTAACCGCGAAGTGACCAGTCTGAAGAAGGACAAGGTCGCCCTGAATGAAAAGCTGGAGTCTGCGATCCGCAAGAGGAATGACATAGAAGCTTATCTGAGGACTCTTGCCAAGAAGCTTTATCTCACACTGGAAGGTATTTCTTTTAATCCGACTGTGTTGATGCTTGTGATCAGATCTTGCTCGGTCGATTGACTAATTTTTGGCTGTAGAATTCTTCCAAGACTTCGACAAGGAAACTGGAAGGGTCGAGGCGGGTCTGGACCCTATGGCTTCCCCTGTCTACGACGAAACTGCAATGAACATGCTCCGACTGGAGTCCCGTATCACCAGCGCCACAAGCTACCTCGCGCGCCTGAAGGAGGTAGTCTCCCGAATCGACTCATCGCTTTGGCCGGAGGCGATGCTTCAGAATGACCTGGAATCCCTGATGACTCGACTGAACGAAATCCCTGACCGAGTGCAAGAATGGAAGAAATCCTCCGCCTGGTGTGGTGCTGATGTGGCGCTGTCCTTGGTGCGAGTCCATTGCAAGAAAGTTCGTGAAGACAAGCTGGCTGCGATCAAAGTCGCTAACACCAAAAAGCATGACTTCCAGTCCTTCATGGAGACTTTCATTGTTGCCGCCACTCGGATAGCTGATGGGATCGACCTGGACTCATTCGTGGAGCCTGCCAGCCCTCCTCCGGTCGAGTGAACAAACTTATGAAACTTGAATCTGCTTTAAATTTGCCTCGGAATGCCGAGTGATTGCTGTAACCGTTGAACTCCTTCGGGCTTGATGCTTGAGTACTTTTGATTTGCTGCTTGGACTTTTTAGGATTTATCTGAATTTGGTTTATTTCCTAATGTGCTTGCGTTTGCCTTCGAATGGACTTTGCTCACTGCTTGGAATAGTCTTTGCGCTGGAGACGCAGCTCTGAGGTGGCGGCTCTAGTCGACCTACGCTTCGTCGTCCTTGCGGATAGGGATGGAGCAGACGTTGTACTTGTGCCGTAGATTTGAAGGAGAAGGTTGCAGTAGACCTGCACCTCATCGTCCTTGCGGATAGGTATGGAGCGGACGTTGTATTTGTGCCGTAGCTCCGAAGGAGAAGGTTGCAGTCGACCTGCACCTCGTCGTCCTTGCGGATAGGGATGGAGCGGATGTTGTACTTGTGCCGTAGCTCCGAAGGAGAAGGTTGCAGTCGACCTGCATCTCCGCGTCCTTGCAGATAGGGATGGGATGGATGTTGTACTTGTGCCGTAGCTCCGAAGAGGAAGGTTGCAGTCGACCTGCACTTCGTCGTCCTCGTCGATAGGGATATGTTTCGGACTTAGGCGAGTACTGGACTGCAGCTAAGACCCTCGAGTGAGAGGGCTGCTCTCCACTCGGTAGGATTTTTTCAAACTTAGACGAGTACTGGACTGCAGCTAAGTCTCCTAGTGAGAAAACTTTAGGCGAGTACTGGATTGCAGCTAAGCCCCCGAGTGGGAGGGTTGCTCTCAACTGGGTAGGATTTTTTCGAACTTAGGCGAGTACTGGACTGCAGCTAAGTCTCGTAGTGAGAGAACTTAGGCGAGTGCTGGACTGCAGCTAAGCCCCCGAGTGGGAGGATTGCTCTCCACTTGGTAGGATTTTTTCAAACTTAGGCGAGTACTAGACTGCAACTAAGTCTCCTAGTGAGAAAAC
>NC_041382.1:582463828-582508291 GCF_002162155.2 Triticum dicoccoides | reverse complement strand
AGCTAAGCCTCCTAGTGAGAGAACTTAGGCGAGTGCTGGACTGCAGCTAAGCCCCCGAGTGGGAGGATTGCTCTCCACTTGGTAGGATTTTTTCAAACTTAGGCGAGTACTGGACTGCAGCTAAGTCTCCTAGTGAGAAAACTTAGGCGAGTGCTGGATTGCAGCTAAGCCCCCGAGTGGGAGGGTTGCTCTCCACTCGGTAGGATTTTTTCGAACTTAGGCGAGTACTGGACTGCAGCTAAGTCTCCTAGTGAGAGAACTTAGGCGAGTGCTGGACTGCAGCTAAGCCCCCGAGTGGGAGGATTGCTCTCCACTCGGTAGGATTTTTTTCTTTCGAACTTAGGAGAAACGGATTGGCGACTAAGCCCACCCACTGGGGGATTTCAGAAGTAAATAAGAACGTAACAATCGAATGATAGGACCATAAGCTCTTGTCTTTGATAAACAAATTACATAGGTGTTTCTTATTACATTTTATTCGAATGAGTGCTTAAGTATAAAAGGGACGGAGCAGCTCCGTGTTCCAAGCTCGTGGCTCGTCTTTCTGATGCTCAATACTGTAAAGATGGTATGCTTTGTTGTGGAGAACTTTGGTGATGATGAAGGGGCCCTCCCAAGTCGGGGGAAGCTTGTGTGGTTTCTGTTGATCCACTCAAAGAACCAGGTCTCCTTCTTGAAAGGCTCGACCCCTCACATTTCTGGCGTGGAATCGACGCAGGTCTTGCTGATAAATGGTCGAGAGGATCAAGGCCATCTCTCTTTCCTCCTCTAAGAGATCGACTGAATCTTGTCGGGCCTGCTCTGCTTCCTCTTCGGAGAAGAGCTCAACTCGGGGTGCATTGTGGAGCAGATCACTTGGCAGAACAACTTCGACTCCATAGACTAAGAAGAAAGGAGTTCGTCCGGTCGACCGATTAGGAGTTGTCCTCAAACCCCACAGAACTGAAGGAAGTTCATCAACCCAAATGCCTGCTGCGTGTTTGAGATCACGCATCAGTCGGGGTTTCAGTCCTTTGAGAATTAGGCCATTGGCTCTTTTTGCTTGTCCGTTCGACTGCGGGTGAGCGACAGAAGCATAGTCGACTTGAGTGCCCTGAGAGGCGCAGAAAGCTCTGAACTCATCGAAATCGAAGTTCGATCCGTTGTCCGTGATGATGCTGTGTGGGACTCCATATCTGAATGTCAATTCTCTGATAAAACTGACAGCGGTGCTAGCATCAAGGTTCTTGATAGGTTTAGCTTAGATCCATTTGGTAAACTTGTCGACTGCAACAAGCACATGAGTGAAGCCGCTCCTGCCAGTTCTTAGTGGTCCAACCATATCCAGTCCCCAAACAGCAAAGGGCCAGATGAGGGGGTGGTCTTCAGGGCTGACGCTGGCTTGTGAGACATGTCAGAGTAAAACTGGCAGCCTTCACATCTGTCGACTATATCTTTCGCCATTTCATTTGCGCGTGGCCAATAGAATCCAGCTCGGTATGCTTTAGCCACGATGGCCTGAGAGGACGCATGATGACCACAGGTCCCCGAGTGGATGTCATTGAGGATCATTCGACCTTCTTCTGGTGTTATGCATTTCTGACCGACTCCAGTCATGCTTTCCCTGAACAGCTGCCCTCTTATCACAGTAAAGGCCTTGGATCGACGGACGATCTGTCGGGCCTCTTCTTCGTCCTCTGGGAGTTCTTTCCTGAGGATGTACGCAATGTAGGGCACCGTCCAGTCAAGAGTAATGGCCAGAACCTCCATGATCAGGTCGACCACGGCTGGGACCTTGACTTCAGTCGGATCTGTGGCGCTCTTAGGTTGCGGGGGCTCTTCAATAAAAGGATCTTCCTGAACTATCAGCGAGTGAATATGCTCCAAAAACACATTGCTGGGAATGGCTTCTCTCTTGGAACCTATCTTTGCCAAATCGTTAGCTGCTTGATTTTTCAGTCGGGGTATGTGGTGGAGCTCTAACCCCTCAAACTTCTTCTCAAGCTTTCTCACCGCGTTGCAGTAACCAGTCATGGCTGGGCTTCTGATGTCCCACTCCTTCATCACCCGATTAACTACCAAATCTGAGTCGCCATAGACCATGAGGCGACGGGCGCCGAGTGAGATGGCCATGCGTAACCCATACAGGAGTGCTTCATACTCTGCTTCATTATTGGAGGAATCAAAGTGAATCTGGAGGACATATCTGAGTCTGTCTCCTCGGGGGGATACCAGAACTACTCCA
Organism: Triticum dicoccoides; assembly: GCF_002162155.2. NCBI lineage: Eukaryota > Viridiplantae > Streptophyta > Magnoliopsida > Poales > Poaceae > Triticum > Triticum dicoccoides. The sequence goes on along the minus strand of NC_041382.1, from coordinate 582,506,067 downwards.
GCACCAGAACCGTTCAGCATCTTGGATCCGTCAAAGAACATGGTCCAGTGCTCAGAGTGAACTTGAGTCGGCAGTTGCTGTTCGATCCACTCGGCAAGGAAATTTGCTATTGCTTGGGACTTGATAGCTTTCTTTGCCTCAAACTTGATATCCAAGGGAAGGAGTTCAATCGCCCATTTGGCCACTCGACCAGTTGCATCTCTGTTGTGCAGAATCTCTGACAATGGAGCGTCGCTGACGACTGTAACAGAGTGATCTGAGAAATAGTGTGCAACCTTCTTCGTGGTCATGTAAATCCCACAGACAAGCTTCTGATAATGAGGATATCTCTGCTTTGACGGGGTCAGGACTTCAGAAATATAATAAACTGGGCATTGAACCTTATAAGCTTTTCCTTCTTCCTGCTCGACCGTAAGTACTGTACTGACGACTTGTCCAGTGGCTGCTATATAAAGCAGTAGAGGCTCTTTGCTGATTGGAGCAGCAAGCACCGGCTGGGTGGAAAGCAGGGCTTTTAGCTCTGCAAATGCTGCATCAGCTTCTGGGGTCCACTCGAACTTGTCTGATTTCTTCATCAGTCGGTAAAGAGGCAGCGCCTTTTCACCGAGGCGAGAAATGAATCAACTTAGGGCGGCCAAGCAACCAGTAAGCTTCTGGACATCATGCACATGCACAGGGCGTTTCATTCGGAGTATAGCGCCTACTTTCTCTAGGTTAGCATTGATTCCTCGTTCGAAAACAAGAAAACCGAGTAACTTTCCACCTGGAACTCCAAACGTGCACTTTGATGGATTGAGCTTGATATCATACCTTCTGAGGTTGGCAAAGGTTTCAGCAAGGCCAGTCAATAGGTCGGAAGCTTTACGTGACTTGACCACAATGTCATCCATGTATGCTTCCACATTCCGACTGATCTGAGTGAGCAGGCACTTCTGAATCATCCGCATGAATGTGGCTCCGACGTTCTTCAAACCGAATGGCATTGTGACATAACAGAAGCACCCAAATGGGGTGATAAAAGCTGTCTTTATTTCGTCGGGTCCGTACAGACGGATCTGGTGGTACCCGGAGTAGGCGTCCAAAAAGGAAAAACGCTCGCACCCTACAGTCGAGTCGACTATCTGATCGATGCGAGGGAGAGGGAAGTGGTCTTTTGGCTAGACCCGATTGATATGCTTGAAATCAATACACATTAGAAGTGAGTTGTCTTTCTTTGGGACCATGACAACATTGGCTAACCACTCGGAGTGGTAAATCTCTCGGATAAACTCAGCTGCCAAAAGCCGAGCCACCTCTTCGCCGATTGCCTTTCTTTTCTGGACGGTGGACCTTCGAAGATTCTCTTTGACTGGTTTCACCTTCGGGTCGACTCGCAATTGATGCTTAGCCAGTCCCTTGGGAACACCCGGCATGTCAGAAGGCTTCCATGCAAAGATGTCCCAGTTCTCACGGAGGAACTGGATGAGCGCTTCTTCCTATTTGGAGTCAAGTGTAGTTGAAATGTGAGTTGGAGCTGCATTGGGATCTGTCGGGTGAATGTGAATCGACTTCGTTTCACCAGACGACTGGAATGCTGAATCTGTGGTTGGCTTCTTGGCTCGCAGCAAGTCACTCGGATCTGCATTTTTCTGGTATTCTTGCAATTCTACCACGGCCATCTGGGCATCGGCGATCTTTGAGCCCTTCTGGAAGCACTCTTCTGCCTTCTTCCGATTACCAGAGATAGTGATCACCCCTCTGGGACCAGGCATCTTCAGTTTGAGGTACACGTAACATGGTCGAGCCATAAACCGTGCATAAGCTGGCCTGCCCAGAATTGCATGACAAGCACTCTGGAAGTCCACAACTTCAAATGTCAAATTTTCTTTGCGGTAATTTTTGGAATCACCGAAAACCACGTCGAGTGCAATCTGACCGAGGGATGTAGCCTTCTTGCCTGGAATGACCCCATGGAAACTCATATGGCTTTCGCTGAGTCTGGACATCGGAATGCCCATTCCCTTCAACGTCTCTGCGTACAGTATGTTCAGGCCACTGCCACCGTCCATCAGGACCTTTGTCAGTCGAGTGCCTTCGACCACCGGGTCGACCACCAGAGCTTGCCTCCCAGGGGTGGCTATGTGCGCTGGATGGTCATACTGGTCGAATGTAATGGCAGTCTGTGACCACTTCAAGTAACTGGGTGTCACCGGAGCGACCATGTTCACTTCCCTGTTGATGACTTTCAATCGACTTTTGCTCTCAACGTCAGCAAAAATCATCAGAGTAGAATTCACGTGGGGATAACCGTCATCATCCTCTTCCTCATCCTCAGCCTTGTCTGCTTATTTTTCCTTTTCCTTGGGTTGTTTCTCTCAGAACTTCTGAATTAGGAGCCGACACTTCCGAGTGGTGTGCTTCGGGTAAATGAAATTACCTTCTTCATCTTTTTTGGTGTGGATATGGCATGGCAGATCCAACACGTCATTTCCATCTTGATCTTTTACTTTCATGGGGTTCCACGGCCCTTTGGGCTTCCCCTTGAACTGTCCTTGAACCACAGCCAAGGCTTCACCTGGAGCAGCTGGCTCGGCCTTGCGCTTCTGTTTCCGACCGGAGTTTCCTCCTTCGGCTTCATGGGCGACTGCTTTGTGCTTGCCACTCCGGAGTCGCTCTTCTTCTTCACCATTGGCATACTTGGTGGCAATTTCCATCATCCGAGCCAGAGTCATATTTCCTGTCCGGCCGAACTTCATATTCAACTCTCGATACCTGACGCGTTCCTTAAAGGCACAAATTGCCTGATGATCTGACACATCTTCTACCGTGTGGTGTAGGGTGATCCATCTCTGTATATAATCCCTCAAAGTTTCATTCGGCTTCTGAACACAACACTGTAACTCTGTCAAACCTGCCGGCCGTTTGCAAGTGCCCTTGAATGTTCTGACAAACACTCGGGCGAGATCTTCCCAAGTACAAATGCTACCAGGCGCTAACTGATTCAGCCATGCTCTAGCTGAGCCCTCCAGCATCAGAGGAAGGTGTTTCATGGCCACTTCATCATTGCCGCCACCAATCTGGACAGCCACTCGGTAGTCTTCAAGCCAAGTGTCAGGCTTGGACTCTCCGGTGAACTTACTAACTCCAGACGCCAACCTGAAGTTGGGGGAATCACCGCAGCTCTGATAGCTCTGCTGAAGCACTCTGGACCAGAGACATGCACCCTGTTGCTGGTTTGTGGATCTCTATCATGGCCCTCTCGGTGAGCTCTGTTTCTGTCGACCAAGCCCTGCACGAGAATAGATCCCGCATCAAAACCTGGCTCCCTAGGGTTGATTGGAATACCTCGCCCAACACTATGAGGGCGTCTGTCTTCATGCTGCCGAGGCACGTACGACCCGCTCCTTGGGGGAGGTGTGGGCACTCGACGGCGATCCTCACAATCGACTCGGCAATCATACTGCTCTTAGTTTATGTACTGATCTCGTCGATCTCCACGTCCCTCATGCCTCAGAGGCAATCTTGGGCTATGGGCCGACTGAACTGTGTTGCCATCACTGATCTGCTGTGGATCCTATCCCACGACTGAGATACAATCATATTTTGTTCTCCCGCCGCCCGGAGCAAGGCTCGAATCTGCACCAGACCTCGACCAGCTTCTGACTGGGAGGGTTGGATCGACTCCGCTATCCGGGCAGCAGCAGCCAGATTCTGGATCGGGGTTCGGTATACCTGAGTCGGAGGAGGAAAAAGCTGGCATCGACTAGATTCGGGAGCGCGCTGCCGAGCGCGATCGTCGAGTGCGCGCTGGAGGTTCTCTAGTTGAGTGTGCTCAGCCAGGTTGGCCAAGCGCGCCTGCTCCAAGGCCTGGGCCTCAGGGGTTTCTCCGACTATAGGAGTATGCAATGCATCCATGTTCCGGCGGCGAAGTTCCTTCCTCTGCTGCGAGGAGAGGGGTTTGGGGCGGTACTCCTCGTGAACGCGTGACGGATCGCCGTTCCCGTCGCCTCCGTCTTCACGGTGAAGCCAGGAGGGCTGCATGGTCCATTGACCATCAGAACTTCAGCCGCTGGGTCGCTGCTGTCGCACTCGGATGCGGTCTCTACGAAGCCAGTCGACAGATCGAACAGGCCGTAGAGAGTTTCGTCGGGCTTGATCTCCATGACTTGAGGGGTGGCCGACTGGCAGGCCACCGCATGCCTCGCCCACCACTGAAGTCTCGACCGACCGAAGCGTTTGCTCCGGCGAGCCGCAGGGAGGGGGAAAGCTGATGGAGTCGACTGATACTGGGTCGACGGTTGCCGCAGAAGGATGCCGTGGATGCACGCGCGAAAGTGCGTCGCCCCGTGAGCGGGGAGCACGTCGACGTCGAGTGGAGCCTCCTGAAGCCAAGAGGAGTCATCGGCGACAAACACGAGCGCGCCGAGACAGATCTCGCGGCCCTCAGCCAAACCTCCGCCTAAAACCATGATGAAGGGGATCGGAAAAATTGCAACTTCTCCAACAAGTCGCTAAGACACCTGCCTCACGGTGGGCGCCAACTGTCGTGGTTCTAAGACTGATAGTAGAATAGGGGGGTAGGAATGTAGAGGCAAGATCCTAGCTATGGAGGAGTTGTACACACGAGTTTTACGACTTCAGGCCCTTCTCAGAGGAAGTAACAACCCTACGTCTCGGAGCCCTGAGGCGGTCGACTGAATATATGTGTGTGAATTACAAAAAGTGCGAACCCTTGTCCCAGAGGAGGGGGGTAGCTTATATAGAGTACGCCAGGACCCCAGCTCCCCTCCGTTACACAAGGTTCAATGCTCATAAATGAGGGGCGTTACTGGTAACATCTGCAATAAAGTGGTGTAAATTCCCATAAAGCTACGGTTTATGTTCTGACCATTACAGAGTGGAGGGCTTCTCATCTTCTGGTGGTCGAGTGTCTTTAAGGTGGTCGAGTGAGCACATCTTCATGGTCGAGTGGATGATGGTTTCTCTTCGACTGTTTCTGATTCTTTGTAGAGATGTCCTTGGGGAGGGTATATCGAACAGATCCATGACCCTACCCTAGGTACATAGCTTCATCAGCTCTTATAATCTCAAACTCACGATCTCACGTTGGTTTGAAGCAGTTTTTTTAGAAAAGATGATCTTTTCTGGGTACTACTACTAGCAAACATGACCGTTAACATTAGCCCCACGCCACTGACCCATGGGCCCCGTGAGTTTAGCCTCTAGCCCCTTCCCCCATTAACCTCAGGTTTATTTAAACCTATTTAACTAAACTAATGGGTCCCTGACATGTAGGTTCAACCCCTCTAATTAACCCCTATTAAAATTAACACTGATTACCCTGTGTATGACACCTGGACCCCACCTGTAAGTTTGACCAGTCAGCGGTTAAGGCTGACTAGGCTGCTGACTGGATCCTCTGGCCCCACAAGACAACCTCTGTTGACCCAGTCAACAAGGCCCACCAGTCAGCCACCTGTGTGTGCTGACTGGGTACAACTCTGGGTGCACTTAGCATTTATTCTTTTGGATAATTTGAATTTAGTAATTAAAATAAAGTAAGAAAATGTTTAAAACTTTAAAAAATAATATAAAATAATCTATAACTCGGATCAAAATAATTTATATATGAAATTTACTCAGAAAAATGCAACGAATCTAAATATGCAATCCGTTCATCTGTCACATGCGTCTAGCATGATGAACATGGATCCTTCCCCAAGATTCATCTGTCTGGAAAGTGTCAAACTCCGGAAAACATTCCAGATGTTTTCCCTCTTCTTCTGTATCGTGTAGTACCACGTTAGGTCACCCCTAGCACTACATAATGCCATGTATTGCATAGTTAGGCATATGTTTGCTTTTATATTTATTGTTTCTTCCATCTCTTCTCTCTGGTAGACACTGAGACTGCCACTGCTCCTGACGTCGACTACACCCCTGACGATCATACCTTTTCAGCAGAGCTTCCAGGCAAGCAAACCCCCCTTGATCTTTCCCATATCACACAGTCTCTTCTCCCTCATGCTTGCATTAGATTTTTCTACTGTATTTGATTTCTCCTATTCAGATGCATAGCCTGCTTTTGTAACCTGCAATTGTTACCCTACCCGCTTACCCTAAACCGCTTAGTATAGGCTGGGCAGTGATCCATCAGTGACCCTCACCTTGTCCCTATTGTCCCCGCTTTATCTTTGATGACTTGATCAACATGATCGATGTCCTAAGCCCGACACATCACATCACACCCCCCTTAGTTGTACGACTCTGCAGAGTTACTATCGAGTGCCGAGGGTGATACCTCGTATAGCACTTTTGATGAGATCTCTGTAGTGTAGCTAATCGGTCGTGGTCTACGGGGGGTGATTCCTCCTTCACCACTCCTGATGACGACTCTGTCGTGCAACACCTCAAGTGTGAACCCTTCGAGGGTGATTCCTCCAAGTTCACCTTGACGGTTACATCGAGTGGGATCCATCGAGGGTGATTCCTAAGGTTTTCCCCTTGTTGTTGGACACACGATTACTTTGACTTTACCACAAAACCATGTTGAAGTCGAGTCAGGCCCGAGGGATACCCGCGAGAGAAATGTGAAGTTGGGTTGACTGTGAGTGTACCCGCGAGTGATGTGGAGTTAGGTTGACCTAGAGGGTACCGACGAGATTTCTACACAGCACCGCCGGACATTCTTAGCCCTTGCCGTAAGTCCGTGAGACGGGGCGACGGGACCACATATCATGGATCATTGATCGTTACCATGCGCTCCCAAGACACTAATGGTTTGGATATGTGACCCGAGTAGACATGTGGCCTTTTCGCACTGACCACCATGCGGGAATTAGTATGGGCACTCTGCGTTGTACGTTTCTCTGAAAGCTCTTCGGACGTCAGCAATTGAGCGGCACGCACCCGGGTGCCCCGCGTAAGCACCTGCCTTGTATAAGGAGGTAGCTAGGACTGATCCCGGCCGTCCACGCAACGTGCAAGAGCGCAAAGGGAGATGGGCCCAAGACCCCTGCGTGCTTAGGGTGTAAATCGGCTGTTGTCCTCTCTGTTGAGCCTAGGTAGGTGATACGACCATGAGTAATTTAGATGCGATGGTTGTTGCTGGTGATACGGCCATGTGTAAAGCTAGTGTTCTCGACGTTCACAAAATACAGCTGCAAGTCAATCATTTAAAGGAAGAAAAGTCCCTGGATGTATATGTATTCAATGAGAATAATTACATGGACGATCAAGGCAGGAAATATGCGTGCAAATTAACCAGGCTCTGTTGGAGATATGCCCTAGAGGCAATCATGTATGATGATATTTCCTATGTGTTTATGAATAATGATAGTCCTTGGACATTATCAATGATGTGTATCAGCAAGTATGTGACTTGTTTGTGGGACTATGCATTGTATGATGACTGTCCTAAAAGGTCCTTAGTCGAAAGTGCTGTGTGGACGCGCAGCCAACTAGACTAGCATATGACACTGTCGATGACTTGGTCTCACTAGCCATGAAGCATTGGATGCTAACCGGATAATATGGACTTGGAAGGATCTGGTCGGATCCGACGTAGTCGGATCCGAGTCGAGATAAGGTCCAAGTCGGACAGACCCAACTATGAGACGCAGCGATATGTCATCTGTGAGTCTCTAGTACAACATATGTTCTATGCCCTAAGACCTGAGCTGACGCATGTACTCGGGATGGTGACAAACTTGCTTTGGGCCGACCAAAAGCTACTCCGTGACTGGGTAGTTACAAAGGTACTCCCTCTGTCCCATAATATATGAACCTTTTTAAAACTAGTCTAGTGTCAAAAACGTTCTTATATTATGGGACGGAGGGAGTAGGTTTCAGGCTTGTCCAGACCCATGCTGCGAGACATGGTCGAGCAAGATGGGATTTGCCCCTCCGACCAGGAGAGATATGCTCTGGGCCCCTCGTGTGATCCGACCAGGATAAGCATGGCCATGTGACAAGGATTATGAGATAATCCGGATAGTGGTCGGCATCACTGGAACGAGAAAGAGGTTGGGCTAGCACAAGGATGACAGACTCTCCTTGAGCTCGACAACATATATCATGTGGCAAAAGGAATGGAAGTATGATGTACAGGTTCGCTAACCAGCTTCATAGTCTGCTTGGTGTTCGGCATGCCTTGCTAGAGGCCGCTACCAACCGTGCAGTTCGGAGTTGATCCGAACTGCGACCAAGCCGACTTGAACCTAAGGGGTCGCGCGCTTAAGGGAAGGAACCTACAAGGTCGGATCCGAGGACACTGGCCGGATGTGATCCGAACTGTATTCGGATTGTGGCCGAGTAGACTTATGGGCTTTAGGGTCCGTGCGAGGCCCAAGTGTTGAGCCCGTGACGGACGCCTATATATATAGTGGAGGTGCCGCACACTCACACGGTTGATCACTTCGGCCCTGTCACTAGGGTTTGCATGTGTTGCGAATAGACACCTCCACTCGCCGCCGGCTGTGTGATCGGACCTAGCAGTCCGCCGCATGACGTTCCTCCTGCACGCGCGGATACCGTTAGAGGCGGTGCACTTGCGTCGCTTCGGCGAATCTGTACGTGGGAACCGACCACCGGTTGTATGAGGGAGATCGGACAAGGAGGAGACGATCCACGCGGACGCGCTGCCCCAACTCTTTCCGCTGCACGGCACTGCGTGTCTAGTGGTAATGAACTATGATCCATCTCCCGTAGCATGTTCTTGGTTGTTCTGCGCGTAGGAAATTTTTAAGTTGCAGTCGACGCACCCTACCGTAGATCCCAACAGGCTTGTTTTGGCAAGGAAAAATCAGCATGTATTAATACTTGGAGAGAGATGGGATTGTACGCTGATGAAAGGGGAAAAAATTATATGAGACCAGGTCTCACTGTTAGCAGGTGAGACCCGTCCTGATGGATGACACATGGCATTCACAAATCACAAAGCATCTAATCTCTCCCCCCTGATTTTAAGTGGGGGTGTGGGATGCTTTGTGATTTATGAATGCCACGTGTCATCCACTAGGATGGGTCTCGCGTGAGACCTGGTCTCATAGAATTCTTTTCCATGAAAGGGAGCATGCGAGTTGTGATATATTCAATTTAGTCAACAATATAAAGGAGAGAGATTTATTTCTATTCTTGCCACTTCCATGTAAAAGGAAAGTTTCTCAACATGGCAACTCTTGGAGCCTGATACGTGATTTCTTGTCATTAAAGGACACGGGATGGGGCCCACCCGCAGCACAGGAAGCTCTTGAAGATGGCAAACAAGTCCAGATAGAAACCTTTTTATCTGAAGTTTATTTTGAGTCGGTTTAGTTATATTTGGTACTGGTTGAGTTATAAAAGGCAGATGCAATTTAAATTAGTAGACGGTTAAGATTGTATTAGAGATAGACTTGTTGAGCTTGCCGATTAAGTTAGATGGGTCGACCACTATATAAGGTCATGTACGTGCGCCATGTAAAAGAGGTTATTTTATAAAATAGACACGATATGTTTTCAAGGGTAGACACCCGTATCAAGTTTTAGAGGGATTTTTAGAAAACCTTAGTGTTGCGATTTCTTTGTAGAAATTGTTTTTGCGTGTGAGTACCATCGTCGAGATTGGTTTTCTCATGCTGAGCCGCAAGGTTCAAACCCTCTTTTTCGTGTACATCGCGTGCGTGGGTGAGAGGCTACTGCTGCTGAAGTTGGAGTGTCGTGAAAGGTCGGGCCGCAACAACGGATCGAATCTCGCCAGGAGGTTCAGTCTTCATCAGGTGGTATCAGAGCCAGGTTGTTCACGGCACTATGCAAGAGATGATTGTATTATCATGGAAGCTAAGCTATGGATTTCAATTAGAGGAGGAAGGTCGACGTGATGAGATTTTTCATACTCGTGTTGTGGTACAAGAGAGATCATGCGCCATGACAATCGACCACATGAGTTTGATGAACGCAGCAAGCATCGAGATGGTGGAGAAGTTGAATCTACCAATGACACCACATCCACAACCATATTTGTTTCGTTGGGGTCATGACGGGCTCACTGTTACGCACCAAATCAAGGCACTATTTTTGTTGGGTAATTACTTTTGTGAGGTTTTGTGCGACATGATTCCGGCACCGATGATTTCATGTCACTTGTTGTTGGGCGAGCCATGGTACAAAAAACACAATGTTGTGTATGATTTTTCCACACATACATATACCGTCAAGAAGGGAAAGTTGTGCAGCCTCGTGCCCATGGGTGAGGAGTGTTTCATTGCTTGGAGGAAAGACCATCAGAAAAGGATAAAAGAAGTGGAAGATGCAAAAAAGAACATGGTCGAAGCTACGGAATTTCTATGGTCGTCATACAGTTTTTAGATGAAAATATTGCTGAAGAAGATCACCCAAAACCGACACAAAATCGAGGATGGTTTTGCTTCAAGGAGGAGAGGATTATACGACCATGAGTAATTTAGATACGATGGTTTTTGCTGGTGATACGGCCATGTCTAAAGCTAGTGTTCTCGACGTTCACAAAATATAGCTGCAAGATAATTGTTTAAAGGAAGAAAAGTCCCTGGATGTATATGTATTCAATGAGAATAATTACATGGATGATCAAGGCAGGAAATATGCATGCAAAATTAACCAGGTTCGTTTTGGTAAGGAAAAACCAGCATGTATTAATACTTGGAAAGAGATGGGATTGTACGCTGATGAAAGGGAGCATGCGAGCTGTGATATATTCAATTTAGTCAACAATATAAAGGAGAGAGATTTATTTCTATTCTTGCCACTTCCATGTAAAAGGAAAGTTTCTCAACGTGGCAACTCTTGGAGCCTGATACGTGATTTCTTGTCATTAAAGGACAGGGATGGGGCCCACCCGCAGCACAAGAAGCTCTTGAAGATGGCGCACAAGTCCAGATAGATACCTTTTTATCTGAACTTTATTTTGAGTCGGTTTAGTTATATTTGGTACTGGTTGAGTTATAAAAGGTAGATGCAATTTAAATTAGTAGAAGGTCAAGATTGTATTAGAGATAGACTTGTTGAGCTTGCCGTTTAAGTTAGATGGGTCGACCACTATATAAGGTCATGTACGTGCGCCATGTAAAAGAGGTTATTTTATAAAATAGACACAATGTGTTTTTAAGGGTAGACACCCCTATCAAGTTTTAGAGGGATCTTTAGAAAACCTCTGTGTTGCGATTTCTTTGTAGAAATCGTTTTTGCACGTGAGTATCATCGTCAAGATTGGTTTTCTCATGCTGAGTCGTAAGGTTCAAACCCTCTTTTCCGTGTACAACGCGTGCGCGGGTGAGAGGCTACTGCTGCTGAAGTTGGAGTGTCGTGAAAGGTCGGGCTGCAACAACGGATCGAATCTCACCACGAGGTTCGGTCTTCATCAGTAGGACTACAGTGTGTCGATCAGCCGTGGCCGGATATGACCTAATGGTGTGCCCGACCGGAGTTAATCGAGCGTGTTGTATAAGTTTGTGCACCCCTGCAGGGAAGTATATATATTCGAATAGCCGTATCCACGGTAACAGACGCTCGGAGTTGTATCCCGATCGATACAACTAGAACTGGATACTGGAGATATGAAATGGATATGTGGTTCCGGGATTGCTTTATCGCAGAGTATCGAGAAAGGATCTCTGGGCGTTGTTATAACATACGAATACTTTATAATATGCTAATCTGCACTCTTCTAATGCCGCAAGATGCATCAAGATGCTAGTCTTTGATAGGCTAGGCTTTCCCTTCTCTTCTGGCATTCTATAGTTCAGTCCAAAAGATATAGCCCCATTCCTTTGATACTGATGCATACTCAGGATAGTTTCGATGTAAGTATTGCGAGTACTTTGGATGAGTACTCATGCTTGCTTTGCTACTTCTTTTTCCCTATACTCGATTGCTGCGATTAGATAACAGATCCCAGGAGCCAGATGCCACCACCGACGACTACTACTACCCCGAGGGTGCCTACTACTACATGGAGACCGCCGACGACCAGGAGTAGTTAGGAGGCTCCCAGACAGGAGGCCTTGCCTTTTCAATCGTTGCTATCGTTTGTGCTAGCCTTCTTAAGGCAGACTTGTTTACTTTATGTCTGTACTCAGATATTGTTGCTTCCGCTGACTCATTTGTATTCGAGATTATGTATTCAAGCCCTCGAGGCACGTGGCTTGTAATACGAAGTGTGTATGACTTTAATTTGTGTCTAGAGTTGTGTTGTGATATCTTCCCGTGAGTCTCTGATCTTGATCATGCACATTTGCGTGTATGATTAGTGCATGATTAAGTCGGGGCATCACAAGTTGGTATCAGAGCCGACTGCTTGTAGGATACCCCATTTGCAACTCCTTGGCCGAAGTTGAGTCTAGTCTTTGGAAAACTTTTACTAACATTGTTGTGTGGCTTACATGCCCACATCACAATTGGGTGGTATTAGGATCTTTTACTGCTCGATCTTTACTCTGGGACTCTGATCTCTCTTCTACCCAGGTTAAATGATTTTGCTAACTCTAACATTAGGATCTCGTGGTCACATCCATCTGGTGGTTTGCCTTACCCCTTTTTTGAATTGGGTGCCAGGATCTACTTCACAGTGTTCACAGACCGCATGATCCTTTTATCAAGGACACCCTGCATCGTCCCCCTGCAGATTCCTCGTTCCAGTGGTTTTCTCTGACGTTGATGTAGCCTTTGCTATGTGTCGTTGTTGTATCCCTCCACCGCATGCCTATGTGCCACCTAGTTGTCTAGCTGTGTGAGTTTCTGAACTCATGTTGCCCATTTGTATCCAACTCTGCGCATGGATCAGTATGTCGTGATTGACTACTATGATGTATCTTTTGTGCTTTTTCTTTGCTCATGTTGCATCATGAATGATTCTTTGCCTCTACAATTTCTCAATGCTAAACTGCCCCATGTTGCATTCTAGCAGGATGGTTAGACCCGCCGGTCGTGGCCGTTGTGCCAGCGCTCAACCACCGCTCGAATACATGGCAGGAAGGATGGAATAGTTTGAGCTGAATCGCCAGTTCATGGAAGGGGTCATTGAGGGATACCTGGATTAGGGGGTTCATGAGCTGCTGACTTATCTCTCATTGTCCAGATAGATGGGCCACACTACAACTGTTGGAAGGCCGGACTATGAGGCGGCTTCGTATCTGGGCAGGAGATCTTTGGTGCCTTAGCGTGTACTCCAAGTTGAGATAGATGATTCAGCGTATTTATTCTTTCCTTGTAACCGACTATGTGTAACCCTAGTACCCCTGGTGTCTATATAAACCATAGGGTTTAGTCGGTAGAGCCTAGAACAACAACCATCATCCTACTCATCTAAGGTTTAGTTCATCTGATCTCATGGTAGATCGACTCTATAATCATCCTATACACTTAAATATAATCAAGCAGGACGAAGGGTTTTACCTCTTAGAGAGGGCTCGAACTTGGGTAAACATTGTGTCCTTCGCCCCTTGTTCCCATTGATCCAATATCCATACCTCGGGACCCCTTACCCGAGATCCACCGGTTTTGACTCCGACATTGGTGCTTGCATTGAGAGTTCCGCTAGATTTTCACGTTTGGCAGTGCCATACCGCGCCGACCTAACAGGCCGCCTCAGTTAGGTTAGAAGCTTCGCCCCCGATTAGGAGATCAATTTCCGGAGCCTAGAGTTCGTCGATGATTCCCGTGGAGATCTTACTCTGACAATATCTTCAGCTCCCGCCAAAAAGCTTGCTGACCCCGATGCTTTAACTTCGGGATTGGCCAGCCTAACAGGGACTAACATCATGTGGGGCCCGGCCCTAGAGCCCAACCTCGTCAGTTCATCCGGATTATTCCCGGTCGAATACCATTTGGGCCCGACTTCAAGCATCCCCAAAACGGCCATACTGCAGGTCAACCCCGAATACTCGAAAAGTTTGGGCCCGACAGACCTCTCATCATTGAATAATCTACTAGAATGGATCCAGGCCATGGGACTTTGATGGCCGGTCCTTGGTCTAGGATCAGGTTGGGCTTAAACCCAATAATAGGGAAATTTATATCCCGCCCATCACACACCTCGTCGCCACCATCAAAGATTTGGCTCAAGACTCTCAGTCACCAAAGTTGAAAAAATCACGTCAGGGTTCTCGATCACCTCGCTCAATGTCGTGGATTTGTCATGGTAGATTTCCTCGTGTCAGGACTTAGTCGTGAGGCCAACGCATCTATGTAGTAGCTTGAAGGGGTTGGTCGGAATTGAGAGACACGAGGTTTTACCCAGGTTCGCCCCCTCAAGGTGGAGGTAAAAGCCTACATCCTGCTTCATTGATATTGATCATGGTGATGCTCACGATTACAAGGGTGCTATCTCGCTACCTCTATCTCGAGAGGTATTGATTTGTCTGTCTCAACTTGTGAAACTTGTCCCTCTTGGGGTGCCCTGCCCCTCCTTATATAAGTTGAAGGGGCGGCTTATATGACTAGTCCTAATAGGATTAGGATTACTCTATTACAAGTGGAGTCCTAGTCTTGCTTCCTTTGTAAGGGAATATTCCTTATGCCTTTTCTCTTAAGCCGGCCCACAATAACATAAGTCGGCCTTCCCACGAGCCGCATTCTGGGCCACCGGCTCTTGTTGTTCCTCTAACCCACCTGCCGGGTCACCAATGAGTCACCAGGCCCGACCGGGTCATCAGTGAGTGGAGAGATCCCGGTGGTCACTTAGTGAGTCGCCAATTCAGGGCGGGTCACTAGTGAATCGCCAAGTCCGACCGGGTCATACTTCCGGCCGGGTCATACGGCGGGGTATATCCCCGACATTAGCCCCCAGTTTAATTTGGATTTATGCATGTTAAACTGATCCTGCAAAATAAACACAATAACACATTTGACAGGTTGTGCTCTAGGTTAAAAAATTCTGAGCCGGCACCTGATCATCCTTAAGTCCTTGTCATTTCCTTCTCCTGGAAAGTCCGGGTCAATAGGACAGCTTCATAATCAATTCACTGACATTGGTTTCTCACAGGAAAATATTGTGAAGAATAATTCATTTGATTCAGCTCCCAATGCTTAACAAAAATATTGGTCTTGAAATACTCATCTGATTTTTAGCCGGCTTGAAGATGTAGAACTTGCCAGTTTATCATTGCTAAAATTTTGTAAATATTGATGGCACCGGGTCATAATTCCTGCTAACATCTAGCTTGAAAATGTACCTCTTATATGCATATCACTTGTAGCCCGCAAGTCTTAAGAAGGGAGCTTAGCAACAACTTAAGACTTGCTTCAATATAAATGTTGCAACCTTGAAGAAATCCAGACTGTTCATCTCAATCACTAGTCAAAACTGAATATTCCACATATGTAGCCCCCAAGTGTCGGGTTGTCATCCTTGCAGCAACCTGGGACTTGTAATTGCCTTATACTCATGAAAACTTCAACCAGTGTAGCCCCCAAGGGCCGGCTCATTACAATGTGATGAGTCGGGTCTTCAACGAGGCAAGTAAGAAATGACCTTGCATTAGCCCCCAAGTATCATGGTGCATGCTTGCATGCTTGCAGCGACATGAGGCTTCCATATTTAGTATAATCATGATTTGAATAATGTAGCCCCCAAGTGCCGGGTCATAAGCCTGCAGCAACTCGGGACTATTCATTTCATTGTAGAATAAATCATATCCATTGATAAAATAATAGCCATTGCGCTGAAGTGACTTTGAAAACCTCAATCATAATACTGCTTATTGATAACCATAATAAAAATCCAGCCATGTTGGCTATTCAAGATTTGAATAATATAATCCGGTATGAAAACCTCAATCATTTAATATCATCCCGACAATCCAGCCAAGTTTGGCTATTAAAGATTTGAATACCTTATCGGTTGACAAGTAAATCTGTAGTTTAAATACTAAGTGGCTCTTGGCCGATGGTGACTTAATGCGCATCCATTATAATCCGGGATTTTTGTAACCCGACGGCTTATAGCCTTTGTGAAAATCAATAATTGATAACCCTTTTGAAACACCAATTTCAACTTTTGATGATTGGCTTGAACTTAATCATTTATGTAAGTCATAGCTCTGTAAATCCTACATAGAGTTGAAACAACATACGCCCTGGCGACTTAACGTCAAAAGCCAGGGCGGATAACAACCCAAACATAATATAGTCTTATGCAATTATGGAAAAGACTAGCATTAAGGCCATTCAAGCCTAAACATACTGGGAACTTTAAAGTTAAAAGCCAGGGCAGGTTATCAAACCTTGCATATTCATATAATCAGGAAAACATACCTGTAGGATTGATTTATATTGCCGGCTTACATTGCCATATCCAGTGAAGGTAACAATCCAATGATTTATAAGCGCATGATTCCAATGGCACAATTCAAAATATACTGGCGACTTAACGTCCAAAGCCCGGGCGGGTCATCAATCCTCACATATTCATTCAACAATTAAAAATATACCTGGAAGATTGGCTCAAATTGCCAGCTTACATCGCCACATCTAGTGAGAGTGTCCATCTCAAAGATTTATAAGCGCATAATTCCAATGGCCCAATCCAAATATATACTGTCGACTTAATGTACAAAGCCAGTCCGGGTTAATAAACGCCGAGTAAATTCGTATATGAACCATAAGGCATCATAGCCCTCATCGGTTTTCAACCATGTATTAACATGTCACAAGAGATGAACCTCAAAAAATGTTCAAATCAAATATAAATCAAAAGACAAAAACAAGGCTTTCACAGGTTGCCAAACCTTCAAGTCAAGTGCTTTCAAAGGGTCGCACAGCCACTGAGTTAAACCTTCATGCAACCTTATAAGCCAGGCCTCACATGACCAATCGTCATTTCAACTTTGACAAGTTCAGGGTCTGTATAAGATTGACTGTCAAAAGTACGGCGAGTCATTCCAGTCAATCTGGACGGAGTGGCAGACTTAAAAAGGCAGGATAACCCGGTTTTTAGGTGAATACACCTGGCTTCCAAGCCTATTACAAGGGTCATAAAAACTCTTGTCCGTTGAACAAAGAGCCCCCAAGTAATATTTCATTCCAGGCGTACAAGCCGGATGAATGGGGTAATCATAACTATGCTCAATGAGCAGGAAGCCCCCAAGTATTTTGCAATCATGGCGTACAAGCTGGATCAAAAAGGGCAATCATAGCTATGCTCAATGAGCAGGAAGCCCCCAAGTGATCATAATGAGATGAGCCCATAAGGCAGGATACCATTGTTGAATCACGCATCATGGCAGCAAGTTCTCTTTGGCAACCTTTAATTTTTCTGAGAACTCGAACTTGCGAGAAATAAATTCTTTTTTAACCAAAATTTCAACCCAGATATTGAGAGCTTCAAAGCTTTCTGAGAAAACAGATTTCCCTTTAGCCGGATTTTAAACTGGAGTTCTTCATTCTGAGTCGGAATTTTTTGACGACCTTTAATTTTTCATCAATATAGCAGGAGCCTCCAGGACCGGGTTATCTTCCCTCCAATGACCCGGATCTCTTGAATCTGCTTAAACTGGCAACATTTACTGAGTCATATCATTGTAGCCCCCGAGTCTTAAGACGACTCGATGAGTTGTCTTGAGATTCTCCATATTTGACCGTGATATAAACCAGTATGAGTCATTCAACAGCTCAGTGATATAATAGCCCCTTTTGCAGTAGACAACTTGTCCTGCATTGGAGAAACTTGCAAGCCAGAGTAATTGCTCTTTTAAAGAAAGCAATATATAATATAAAAATATACTGGATGGATTTCACCCGATATGTCAGGCCAGAAATTATCCACCGCGGAGTTGATGATCACCACGTGAAGCTGAAATTAATCATGGCCGAGTCAGCCATGGGCACGGACAGACGAGTCGGCCGCGACATTGTAAGCCGGTGCAGTCGGGCAAGTCAATCACGGGTGCGGTAGCCGTGCAGACGGCAAGTCAACCGCGTCGTGTTGATGTAAATTGGGCAGCAGAGGCGGCGGCTTGCACATACATTCGTCGAGCATCCTTGCATGGTCAGATGCTAGCGCATGATAATGGTGACGCGAGCTATACATCCATGACACGACCATCGCTCTTGCAGTGAACAATTGTCCTGCATAAACAATATTGCAAGCCAAGGCAAAGATAAACTGCTCTTTGACAAACAATAATATGTGCTAATAAAACAAACTTAGATGGATATCATTTGATTTGTTCGGATGACCGATGATCCATATGTAGCGCCCTGTTTTGGCCACTCTCTCCGTTTGAGGCAAGGTGGCGGCTGACTAGACTTCCGGGTCATGTTGACCAGTCCACTCTTTTTTTAGCACCCAGCCACTTGACTTTTCTTTCAATCGGTCTCTTCTTATCTCTCTTTCAACTAGTAGCAGGAGTAAGGCAACGCAGCGCAGAGGCACGGTAGTAGCCGGTAGCGGGTCGTGGCTGCATGCAGTGCGGGCGGCGAGGCGGAGGCGGCTAAGGGACAGGGCATGTCAGCAGAGGCCCGCGTGGCAAGCCGGCGGGGCATCATCATCAGCGACTTGATGCTGCATGTGGCGGCTCACAAGCAGAGGCGAACAACTCGGCGAGGCGGCGACGACTTTGACACGGGGCCGCTCAGCTAGATTGAACAAGTCCGGGCAGCTCACAGCGGCAAGGTGAGACTGCAACTACACCAGGTCAAGCGATATGAAGCGGCCGAGATAGCTGATCACGACCGATGAGGGTGGCGGCTCAACCGGTTGGAAGGTGAGGCTGCGTTGGCGGGCAACAGCTGACCCCACAGTCAGTTCAGCAGCAATCTTCAATCCATCCATTGGATGCAGCTTCATAGAGGCCAGTATGTAAAGCTTTTGCAGCTAAACAAAACTCCATATCAAGCACAGGTTCGTTGACCGCAGTGGTGGCCTATTCTTTCAGAACCGTAGAAGCAACTCTTAAGCAAGACCAAGGGAACTGTAGAAACTCCATATCTACTGTATTAATTCTGCACCCAACTCTGCAGTGGATCCGATTTTGTCTGTGATTCAACAACAGTAGCTTCACTCGTAGCAGAGCGAGGGCATTGTAGGGCTACGCGCCTGAAAGCTCATCGCCGCGTCCCGTCGTCTCCACGACGGGTTGACGAGGTGGCGGCTTGCGAGCGAAGATGGCAGTTTGTAGTAGAAGAAATAAACCGACGAGGCGGATCGGGAGCAACTCAAAATATGAGGTGGCAGCGGCTGCCGGGCACAGTGAGGCAGCACGGAGGTAAGCTGCTCAACCGGGCCGGCTCAACACGGCCATAGTGGAGACAACATGAGACCGAGGTGACGGACATGTGGCGTAAGCGCCGTCTCAGTTCCACATCAGCAGGGGCGGCTCGGCGCGGAAGCAGGCGACTGTGGCCGCGGCAACGGAGCGAGGCCGACGCGGCTCGACGTGCGGCGCGCTGGCGGGCCATGGCAGAGGTAAGGAGGACCTCGGAGACGGTCACAACAGCGGCTTGCTGCAAAGGCCGTGCAAGGCCAGGGCGAGTCACGCATTGGCTCGCGGCGTTGGTGGCCAAGAGGAGGTAGTTCAATCCGGCGTCAGATTGAAACATAGCTTGGACGGTAGTGACTTGGCATGTATCTGCAACGGCGGCTCTGGGCATTTATCCACAACGGTGGCTCTAGGCGTGGCCGGTGGTGTTTGTTTTGGAAGAATCCATCTTGGCGTCTTCCAGGTCGTGGCTCCTTGGCGGTCTCAGATGTGGTCCAAGGCGATAACATCAGAGTCCGAATCCAAGTCCCCGTCCTTGTTGTTTTGACCAAATTCAAGTTTCTTGCTGGCCGTACATGCTCGTGTAAAACTAGTAGTAGATCAATAGTAGTAACTGCGGGCTTTAGCAGACTGGTTTACGGATTCGCTTTGGGGCAACCCATGTGCCAACCCATCTTGGACATAGACTTAGCTGGTCTCAGCAGCAGCGCCGAATAGAATTTTCCTGTTGGTCTTGGTCGGATTAGCTGCAACCCTAATGCGAACTCCTGTCTGGTTCGGAGGCGTGTGGCAATAGGAGCAGAAATCGAATTTAGACGTATTTGCCAGCCGCGGTGTCGTACAAACCGCAACCCTAATCCTCTTCAATCTCAATCTTGTATATGCTTTTCTGACTGCTCGTCGTTAACGCAGATTTTTTTTCATCTGGAAAAATTACGAACTCTTTGATCCCTGGAAGAGATAGCTTCAAGAACTCGACACCACCGTGCGCAGGCCCCACGATGGGCGCCAACTATTGTGGATTTGTCACGGCAGATGTCCTTCGTGTCAGGACTTAGTCATGAGGCCAACACATCTATGTAGTAGCTTGAAGGGGTTGGTCGGAATCGAGAGACACGAGGTTTTACCTAGGTTCGGCCCCTCACGATGGAGGTAAAATCCTACATCCTGCTTCATTGATATTGATCATGGTGATGCTCATGATTACAAGGGTGCTATCTCGCTACCTCTATCTCGAGAGGTATTGATTTGTCTGTCTCAACTTGTGAAACTTATCCCTCTTGGGGTGCCCTACCCTTCCTTATATAAGTTGAAGGGGCGGCTTACATGACTAGTCCTAATAGGATTAGGATTACTCTATTATAGGTGGAGTCCTAGTCTTGCTTCCTTTGTAAGGGAATATTCCTTATGCCTTTTCTCTTAAGCCAGCCCACAATAACATAAGTCGGACTTCCCACGAGCCGCCTTCTGGGCCACCGGGTCTTATCGTTCCTCTAACTCGCCTGCAGGATCACCAATGAGTCACCAGGCCGGCCGGATCATCAGTGAGTGGAGAGATTCCGGCGGGTCACTAGTGAATCGCCAAGTCCGACCGGGTCATACTTCCCGCCGGGTCATATGGCGGGGTATATCCCCGACACTCAGGCTTCTAGCCCAGGGTCCGATGTTCGTCCTGAACAGGGCCCGGAACTGAGCCCCGACTCGAAGCGTGACCTTGAGTTCGTATAACAACATTCGGTTAATAGTTCAGATTCCGAACTTGGCATGCCAGATACCGCGATGGTGTTGGACACCACCGCCAATGCTCCAGATATGCAATCCGGGGGATACAAAGCTTTTTCCCACCCACCCCCACGTCGTGTACTTCCCAAGTAACTCCGAGAACCCATACATATGGGATTTAATGTACATAAAGCAACAGTCCGGACAAACGGTCCACCACTTTTGGACCAGATTCCTCCTAGTCAAAGACAGGATGGCAGACTGTTGCAACCGAGAAATTATAGTGACCTTTCGGCATAATTGCCAAGATGAAGGAATCTTGAATGCCCTCGACCGTCGCCACGTGCAAAGCTTTAACAAATTATCAGACCCGGTACACAAATATTGCGCCATGGAAAGCGCTTGGAAAGCACAACAAATGTGCATGGAATCAACCCATGCCGAGCAACCCATACAAGCTCGGGCAAAACACGTATACCCATGGCGGTCGCCCGAACATGAGCCCGCCGAAAAGAAGAATAGATCCCTCACCGGACCCAGAACAGTGCATGATGAGCTACTGGACAAACCATGCCCCATACACTCAGTCTTGCCGAACACAAATCCAACCCACAAACTTCAGCTTGTTGGGTGGTCAGGCAGGTGGCCAAGAGTGGTGAAGCTATCCTCGAACACACAACCCCCAGCAGACGAGCAACAACACCTCCGTACAACAACAATGATGTTCTAACGATCTACGAGACATTCTCCTCAAACAATCATAGGAAAAGAGCCCTTCGAGAGCTCGGCCAAGTCTACCATGTGACAGCCCCAAATTCATGGACAGATACTCCAATCACTTTTGACTAAGAGGACAAACCAAGGGCCCGCCCCATCCAAGCACCTGCCACACTAGTCCTCGACCCTATAGTGGACTACTTTAGACTAGCCAAGGTGCTTATGGACGGAGGCAGTGGTTTAAGCCTCATCTACAAGGATACCATTGACAAAATGCGGTTCGACAGATCTCGCATTGAACAGAGCTATACTACCTTTCGAGGGATCATCCCTGGAAAAGAGGTGCGCTGTTCCAGACGAGTCACTCTTAACGTAGTATTCGACACTCCCGATAACTATAGGTCCGAGTAACCACTCTTCCACATTGTGCCCTCCCATAGCGGATACCACGCCCTATCGGGGCGTGATGCATTCTCAAGGTTTCAGGCCATACCACATTACGGGTATATGAAACTCCAAATGCCAGGGCCCAATGGTGTGATCACAATTGCAAGCGATCCGAATAAAGCCCTTCGAGCCGAAAAACAACATCACTTGCCCTCGAAGCATTATCCGAGGCTCTCGTAGTCGAGGAATTAACTACACTCCGCACAATGGTGGATAGGGATGACGTGGTCCTTAGTAAAAAGACCCAAATCCACGTCATTCAAACCAGCTAACAAAATAGTCAAATTCCAAGTTCACCCAATGGATCCCAATAAAACAGCATCCATCGGAGCCCAGCTGGACCCCGCAGTCGACGAAGCATTGCGGACATTCCTGCGCGAGAATTGGGACATATTTGCCTGGCACCCTTCGGATATGCCAAGAATCCCCTGGAGACTAGCGGAGCACAACCTGAATATAATTAAGGGCTTTAAGCCAGTTAAACATGCACTGCGTCGATTTTCCGAACCCAAGCGTCAAGCTATGGTGGAGGAATTAACAAAATTACCTGAAGCTAGATTCATCCGAGAAATAAAACACCCCGAGTGGTTGGCAAATCTGGTCATGGTGCCCAAGAAGGACAGATGGCGGCTATGCGTCAATTTTAAAGACCTAAATAAAGCATGCCCTAAGGATCCCTTCCCCTTATCTCGAATAGACCAAATCATCGACGCCACCATAGGACACGACTCACTGTGCTTCCTCGACACCTACTCCAGATACCATCAAATCAATACGAAGGAGTCCGACCAAGCCGCAACCGCTTTCATCACCCCCTATGGGCCATTCTGCCTGAACACAATGCCCTTCGGGCTGAAGAATGCAAGCACCACATATCAGCGCATGATTCAAACATGTCTGGGAAACCAAATTGGCGAAACAATCAAAGCATACATAGACGACGTGGTCATTAAAACCAAACACATCAGCCAGCTGGTGGATGACCTCTGCCAGACCTTCAAAATATGCGGGCTTACGATATATGGCTCAATCCGGACAAATGCGTCTTTGGGGTCCCTGCCGGAAAACTGCTTGGATTTATTGTTTCCCATAAGGGGATATAGGCTAATACGGAATAAAATCCGAGCCTTATCCCAGCTAGCAATACCCATGGAGCTTAAAGACGTCCAGATTGGCAGGCTGTGTGGTAGCCTTGAGCCGCCTCATCTCCCGCCTGGGTGAAAAGGCACTACCGCTCTACACACTGCTCAAAAGGACCAAAAACTTTGAATGGACCGACGAAGTAGCCGCTGCACTGGAGGAAATAAAAACACTACTAGCAGGCAACCCTATACTAGCAGCACCCGACATTGGCGAACCCATGCTATTATACATCTCGACCACAAATCAAGTGGTGAGCGCGATACTCATGGTAGAACGAGAAGCGGAGGGCCACAAGTTCTGGGTGTAGAAGCTAGTCTACTATGTATCAAAAGTTCTTACCCTGTGAAAATCTCGGTATCCACATTATCAGAAGATAGCCTATACAGTTTTCATGCCAGCCTGAAAGCTCAGACACTACTTTCAAGAGTGTTTGGTCATAGTGGCATTCGAGGTACCCTTGAATGACATCATGAACAACAGGGATGCCACATGCCGCATTGCCAAATGGGCCATAGTGCTCCTTCCCTTCGAAATTGTGTATAAACCACACCGAGCTATTAAATCTTAGGTGTTGGCTGATTTCCTGGCCAAGTGGACAGAAGCCAAGCTCCCCCCAGAATATAGTACATACTCACAATGGACAATGTACTTTGACGTCGCCAAGATGTTAGCTGGACTAGGGGCTGGGGTGATCCTTACATATCCCACGGGCGGCAACATTCGGTATGTCCTACAGATTATGTACACAGATTCTAATAACACGGCCGAATACGAGGCCCTGTTGCATGATCTTCAGATGGCAACGTCAATGGGTGTACAACGACTCAAGGTGCAGGGAGACTCTAATTAACCTCGCTATCTCCCAAGTCAACGACGAATTTGATGCAAAGACCCAAAAATGGCGGCATATCAGAATGTCGTCCTTAAAATATCAGCCCGGTTCGAAGGGTTAGAATTTCACCATGTCTCCAGAGATATCAATCAAGCTGCGAACGTCCTAGCACGCATGGGTGCTAAACATGACCCAGCCCCTAAGAACACCTTCTTGGAACAGCTTTTCAAGCCATTCGTGGTGTGGCAGGACGGGGACAAAGACGCGGCAGCCAACGGCCCTGAACAGATCATCCCTTCGGACATCGAGTCAAACGATGACATCATCAGTGGCTCGACGCTCGAAGAAACACCTTCGACTCATGAAGCCATGATTGTAATCGCACCATGGACTGAGCCCTTCCTTGCCTACCTTCTACGGAAGGAGCTCCTCAAGGACCAAATTGAGGCACGGTGCATAGTCCGGCGCTCTAAAGCCTACAAGGTCGACGAGGGCGAGCTGTACAAGAAAAGCACTACTAGAGTCCTCTAGAGATGCATATCTGAATAAGAGGGGTAGCAACTTTTGGCTGAGATACACGCTGGCATATATGTGTGGCCATCACGCGGCAGCTCGGGCCTTGGTAAGAAAGGCCTTCCGAGCACGGTTCTTCTGGCCCACCGCTCGCATGGACGCCCACAATCTAGTCCAACACTGCGTTGGATGCCAGATGTTTGCTAATCAAAGCCACATGCCCCCCATGGCTCTCCGGACAATACTGATCACCTAACCATTTGCGGTCTGGGCCTAGTGATGTCTACTACACAACTTGTTCTTGTAGACTTGTGTTGGGCCTCCAAGCGTGGAGTTTTGTAGGACAGTAGCAAATTTCCCTCAAGTGGATGACCTAAGGTTTATCAATCCGAAGGAGGCGTAGGATGAAGATGGTCTCTCTCAAACAACCCTACAACCAAATAATAAAAAGTCTCTTGTGTCCCCAACACACCAAATACAATGGTAAATTGTATAGGTGCACTAGTTGTACGAATATATGGCGATACAAGTGTAGTAATGATATTAGATATTGATTATTGTAATAGGAACAATAAAAAACAGCAAGGTAACAAGTAACAAAATGAGCACAAATGGTATTCCAATGCTTGAAAATGAGGCCTAGTGGTCTGTACTTTTGCTAGTGCAATCTCTCAACAATACTAATCTAATTGGATCATATAACCATCCCTCAAAGTGTGATGAAGAATCACTCCAAAGTTCTTATCTAGCAGAGAACATAAGAAGAAATTGTTTATAGCGTACGAAACCACCTTAAAGCTATTCTTTCCGTTCGATCTATTCAAGAGTTCATACTAAAATAACATAAAGTTATTCTTTCCGTTCGATCTATCCAAGAGTTCGTACTAAAATAACACCATATGATACGCACCAACCAACTCTAATGTCACCTAGATACTCCAATGTCACCACAAGTATCCATGAGTTAATTATACGATATGCATCAAACAATTTCAGATTCATAATACTCAATCCAACACAAAGAACCTCAAAGAGTGCCCCAAGATTTCTACCAGAGCAACAAGGACAAGAACGTGCATCAACCCCTATGCATAGATTACCCCAATGTCACCTCAGGAATCCGCGAGTTGAGTGCCAAAACACATACCAAGTGAATCAATATGATACCCCATTGTCACCACGAGTATTCATAGCAAGACATACATCAAGTGCTCTTAAATCCATAAAGTATTCAATCTGATAACAATGAAATCTCAAAGGGAAAACTCAATTCACCACAAAAAGATAGAGGGAGAAACACCATATGATCCAACTATATCAACAAAGCCCGCGATACATCAAGATCGTGCCATCTCAAGAACACGAGAGAGAGAGAGATTAAACACATAGCTACTGGTACAAACCCTCAGCCCCAAGGGTGGACTACTCCATCCTCATCATGGTGGCCGCCGGGATGATGAAGATGGACACCGATGATGATTTCCCCTTCGGTAGGGTGCCGGAACGGGGTCTAGATTGGTTTTTCATGGCTACAGAGGTTTGCGGCGGTGGAACTTCTGATCTAGGGTTATTTCTGATGGTTTCTCTATTTATAGAATTTTCTAGCATTGGTTTCACACAAAGATGGGCCTCGAGGTGATCACAACCCACCGGGCAAGCCAGGCCCCTTTGGCGTGCCCTGGTGGGTTGTGGCCACCTCGTGGCTCTTCTGGCCCTCCCACAAAGCTTCTAGTGCCTCTTTTGTTCCAAAAAAATCATCAATAAGTTTCATTGCATTTGGAGAACTTTTATTTCTGCACAAAAAACAACACCATGGTAGTTCTGGTGAAAACATCATCAGTCCGGGTTAGTTCCATCCAAATCATACCAAAACCAAATAAAATTGTTGTAAACATGGCATGAATACTTCATAAATTATAGATACGTTGGAGACATACCAGCATCCCCAAGCTTAATTCCTACTCGTCCTTGAGTAGGTAAATGATAAAAGCAATAATTTATGAAGTGTGAATGCTAGCAAAGTGCATAAGTTTGATTAGTGATAATTTCAATCACTCTTCCTAGCATCATAACAGCAACTCTTTCTCAATAAACTCATCATGATAAAGTAGCAACCAATTCACATGTTATGGTTCAAACAATGAATTCTATTGAAACTCAACAACCTATATTCTTAGTCACTAAACAATTGCAATTCAACTTATTCAACAGAGTCTAAGTAAGAGCTCCACATACTCAATCATTTAGAACAAATGGCATCCATCGAACACAGTGGAAGATAGGGGCTTAATGTTTCGCCTCCCAACTCATTTATCACATAGATAATTGTCAATAATAATAAATCATGATCAAATATATTTGACTGGACATATATGACTAGATCTTTCCCCACCACAAGATGCTTGCCAACTAAAGAATAATTGAGGTTGAAATGAGAATGCATTCTATTGACTCTTGCATAAAAGTAAGTATTGAAAAGTAAAATATAGCCCATTCGCAGAGGAAAGCAGAGGTTGTCATGCGCTTTTTATTGTTGGATGCCCAAGCTCTTAATGCAAAGGAATGTCACGTTATATTGCCCCTTATGATAGCAAGCTTTATTATGCAGCCTGTCGCTTTTATTACTTTGCCATCACAAGTTCATACAACGCTCAATTTTCCCTTACAATAAAAGATCAAACATATTTAGGAGCAATTTTTGGCTAGCAAAAGATCCTAAACAAGGGTCTTATTCAATCCATAGGTAGGTATGGTGGACACTCATGGCAAGAAACTGGGTTTAAGGGTTTTTGGATGCACAATTAGTATCTCTACTTAGTACGAATTTTTGGCTAGCAAAAGATCCTAAACAAGCACCACATGTTGGAGGATCCATAACAATATAACTTCTATGCAAATATACACAAACATAACTCATTACGTTGTCTTCCTTGTCCAACTTCAACTAATTTGCTCAAGTTTGAAAATAATTAATGGGTATTCACAATCATAGAAGATGTCCAATATAATATATTTGTATGTGAAAGTTCTCTTCCTTACACTAATCATCCATGAATTGCTTGTATGACCAATATTGTGATTGTCAAGCTTCAAAAGATTTCACTTTCTAAACCCAATGTGAAGCTACTACTAGGCATGATATGGACATATAATTTCAACTTCATGATATTCAATTCATTCAACAATTTACTCATATGATATAAGTGAAGTACAAGAGTAAATAACAAACTACCCCAAAGATATAAGTGAAGATCACGCGAGTAGTTGAGTAAAGGGGTAGTTAATTGAGGACTCTCTCTTATTTAAAAAGTTTTAGATATAAGTATTTTATTAAAACAGAAATCAAATCAAAATAAAATGACATTCCAAGAATAGAACACATCATGGGAAGAAGCAAAAACTTAGGCTCAACCAGTACTAACCGATAATTGTTGATGAAGAAAGGTGGGATGCCTACCGGGGCATCCCCAAGCTTAGATGTTTTAGACTTCTTGAAATATTATCTTGGGATTCCCTGGGAATCCCCAAGCTTTAGCTTTTGTGTCTCGTTAATTCCTTTTATATCCCGGTTTCTCTAAATCTAAAAAACTTCATCTACACAAAACTCAATAAGAACTCGTGAGATAGGTTAGTATAAATCAATGCAATAACCTTATCATTCTCTACTACAGAAAATCACTCAAATTATTATTCAACATTGCATACTAAATGCCTCTGCATATTTAATACTCCTATCCTCAAATAAAATCATTAAATAAGCAAACATATGCAAACAATGCAAACATAACAACAATCTGTCTAAATAGGACAGTCTGTAAAGGATGCAAGAATATCAATACTTCTTTAACTCAAAAAATTCTGAAAATTTACCACACCGTAGAAAATTTATCATACCTTATTGTGCAAATTTTTTAACATTTTATCACATTCTGACTTTCCTCAAGAATTCACGCACTAGCGTGAAACTTTCTATTATTGAACAGCCACATATAGACTTGCAAAATAAGCATGGCAAAGGCTATACTTGACATTTTATTGAAATAAAAGATGCAAAACATTATCTAAATAACAGAAAGCAAATACAAACAAAAGAAAATGACACTCCAAGAAAACCCATATCTTGTGACAAATGAAAATATAGCTCCAAGTGAGGTTACCGATAATGTTGGAGACGAAAGAGGGGATGCCTTCCAGGGCATCCCCAATTTTAGTTGCTTGGATCTTCCTTAAATATTACCTTGGGATGCCTTGGGCATCCCCAAGCTTAGGGCCTTGCCACTCCTTATTCTCCTCATATCGATATCTCAGCCAAAACTTGAAAACTTCAATCACACAAAACTTAAGGGAACTTCGTGAGATAAGTTAGTATGATAAAGACAAATTATTCACTTTGGTAATATTAAAGACAAGATTAATAATTTTTATCACACAATGCCTACTGTACCTTATCATTTCCACAATTTATATTGAGCAATATAAGCCATAGAAACTAGGAAACAAACAAACTATGCATTGAAAACAGAATCTATCAAAAATAGAACAATGTGTAATGATATGGACAATGACCATACTTCTGTTCCTCCCAAAATTATGAAAAATTAGGAAAACGTAGGCAATTTGTATATAAATCATGTGTCAAAAAATCAGAATTTTATCACGCTCCAGTGAATTTTAGAAATTCTTCTACTAGATGCAAAAGTTTTTGTTTTTCAAAAGGATCAAATCAACTATTATCCACACTATCCCAAAGGCTTTACCTGGTATTTTATTGAAACAGAAGCTATAAAACACGATTGCTACAGTAGCTTAATCATGTGAACACACAAAAATGGTAGGGGTAAATGTTGGGTTGTCTCCCAACAAGCGCTTTTCTTTAATGCCTTTTTAGCTAGGCATGATGATTTCAATGATGCTCACATAAAAGGAAAGATTTGAAACAAAATGGGAGCATCATGAAGCACATGGAAAACACATTTAATCCTAACCCACTTCCTACGCATAGGGATTTTGTGGGCAAACAAATTATGGGAACAAGAATCAACTACCATAGGAAGGCAAAACAAACATAACTTCAAGATTTTCAACACATAGAGAGGAAACTTGATATTATTGCAATACCTACCAGCATATTTTCCTCCCTCATAGTAATTTTCAGTAGCATTATGAATGAATTCAACAATATAACTATCACATAAAGCATTCTTTTCTTGATCCACAAGCATAGAAATTTTATTGCTCTCCGCGTAAGCAAATTTATTCTCATTCATAATAGTGGGAGCAAACTCAACAAAATAACTATCATGTGATTGAAAATTAAAATCATGATGAAAAATTTCATGGTTATCATTATTATTTATAACATACATGTCATCACCATAATCATCATAGATAGGAACTTTGTTATCATAGTCAATTGAAACCTCTCCCAACATAGTGGAATCATTATTAAATAAAGTCACGGCCTCTCCAAATCCACTTTCATCAATATAATCATCATAAATAGGAGGCATGCTTTCATCATAATAAATTTTATCATCAAAATTTGGGGGACTAAAAATGTAATCTTCATCAAACATAGCATCCCCAAGCTTATGGCTTTGCATATCATTAGCATCTGGATATTCAAAGAATTCATACTAACAACATTGCAATCATGCTCATCATTCATGCAAAACATTTTATTGAATTCTTCTATCAAATGAGCACAATTTTCCTTTCCATCATTTTCACGAAAGACATTATAAAGATGAATAATATGATGCAACCTCAATTCCAATTTTTTGTAGTTTTCTTTTATAAACCAAACTAGTGATAAAACAAGAACTAAAAGATTCAATTGCAAAATCTAAATATATACCTTCAAGAACTCACCTCCCCGGCAATGATGACAGAAAAGAGCTTGATGCCTACTACACAACTTGTTCTGCTAGACTCGTGTTGGGCCTCCAAGCGCATAGTTTCGTAGTATAGTAGCAAATTTCCCTTAAGTGGATGACCTAAGGTTTATCAACCTGTGAGAGGCGTAGGATGAAGATGGTCTCTCTCAAACAACCTTACAACAAAATAATAAAAAGTCTCTTTCCCCAACACACCAAATACAATGGTAAATTGTATAGGTTCACTTGTTCGGCAAAGAGATGGTGATCAAGTGTAGTAATGATAGTAGATATTAATTTTTTTAATAGGAGTAATGATAGTAGATATTAATTTTTTTAAAAAGAAGGTAGCAATTAACAAAAGTGAGCACAAACGGTATTACAATGCTTGAAAATGAGGCCTAGGGTCCGTACTTTCGCTAGTGCAATCTCTCAACAATGCTATCTAATTGGATCATATAACCATCCCTTGACGTGTGATGAAGAATCACTCCAAAGTTCTTATCTAGCGGAGAACATAAGAATAAATTGTTTGTAGGGTACGAAACCACCTTAAAGTTATTATTTCTATTCGATCTATTCGATCTATTCAAGAGTTCATACTAAAATAATGCAAAGTTATTCTTTCGTTCGATCTATCCAAGAGTTCGTACTAAATTAACACCATATGATACACATCAACCAACTCTAATGTCACCTAGATACTCCAATGTCACCACAAGTATCCATGAGTTAATTATATGATACACATCAAACAATTTCAGATTCATAATACTCAATCCAACACAAAGAACCTCAAAGAGTGCCCCAAGATTTCTATCGGAGAAACAATGACGAGAACATGAATCAACCCCTATGCATAGATTACCCCAATGTCATCTCAAGAATCCGTGAGTTGAGTGCCAAAACACATATCAAGTGAATCAATATGATACCCCATTGTCACCATGGGTATTCATAGCAAGACATACATCAAGTGCTCTCAAATCCATGTAAGTATTCAAATCGATAACAAAGAAATCTCAAAGGGAAAATTCAATTCATCACAAAAAGATAGAGAGGGAGAAACACCATATGATCCAATTATATTAACAAAGCATGCGTTACATCAAGTCGTGCCATCGCAGGAACACGAGAGAGAGATTAAACACATAGCTACTGGTACAAACCCTTAGCCCCGAGGGTGGACTACTTCCTCCTCATCATGGTGGCCGTCGGGATGATGAATATGGCCACCGATGATGATTTCCCCCTCCGACAGGGTGCCAGAACGGGGTCCAGATTGCTTTTTCGTGGCTTTAGAGTCTTGCGGCGGCGGAACTTCTAATCTAGGGTTGTTTCTGATTGTTTCTCTATTTATAGGATTTTCAGCGTTGGTTTTCACGCGAAGATGGGCCTCGAGGTGACCACAACCCACCGGGGCAAGCCAGGTCCCTCTGGCGCGCCCTGGTGGCTTGTGCCCATCTCGTGTCTCTTCTGGCCCTCCCACAAAGCTTCTAGTGCCTCTTTTGTTCCAAAAAAATCGTCAAAAAGTTTTGTTGCATTTGGAGAACTTTTATTTCTGCACAAAAAACAACACCACGGTAGTTCTACTGAAAACAACGTCAGTCTGTGTTAGTTCCATCCAAATTATACCAAAACCATATAAAATTGTTGTAAACATGGCATGAATACTTCATAAATTATAGATACATTGGAGACGTATCAGCTGGACATGGTTGGATCACTTAAAGGGGAGACCAAGAAAAAGGAATACTTACTGGTTATGGTCGACAAATTCGCTAAATGGATCGAGGCAAAACCAATAACCTCAGCAAAGTTCGGACCAGTTATCGACTTTATATCCGGCGTGGTGCACCAATACGGTGTTCCTCACAGCATAATCACAGACAATGGATCCAATTTTACAGCCCAGGAAGTCAAAGACTGGTGCGCTAACATGGGCATCAAGCTCGACTATGCCTCGGTGTATCACCCACAGACCAACGGACAGGTCGAATGAGCCAATGAAATAATCATGAGTGGCATAAAGCATCATTTGGTTCGTTCCCTAAAGGAATCCGATTACCACTGGATGGAGGAGCTTGACTCTGTATTATGCGGATTGCGCACCACCCCCAACCGGTTAACAAGATAGAGGATACAAGCCTTTTTTTACGGTGTACGGCACAGAACTAGTCCTCCCATGCGAACTCATTCATGACGCGCCTAGGGTACGCATGTACGAAGAAAAGGAAGCCGAATTGAATCGGCAGGACGACTTGGACACCTTGGAAGGAGAGCGCGACATAGCTCGGGCTCGCTCTACATTTTATCAATAGCAAGCTCGACGCTACCAGAGCAGGGAAGTTCGGGAGAAGGCATACAATGTAGGTGAACTCGTCCTTCGTCTCCCTGATAAGCAAAAGAATAAGCTCTCTCCCAAATGGGAGGGTCCTTTCATAATCGATGAAGTGCTAGCAGGGGGAGCATATCGTCTTCGCAACCCAACAGACAGTCGCCTTGAACCAAACCCATGGAACGCAGCTCGGTTTGACGCTTCTACGGCTAGTCCGGTGTCGTCACTTTAACTAGCCTTTTTATTATAGTTTTTACTTTTTTACTTTTGGGGGATTCAACACCTCCCGGGCTATGTTTGGATAAACCAAACTGCGTTCGACTCTTTTAGTATACATGTTCAAATGTACTACCGGGATCTACCTGGGGGCTCCTTTAAAGAAGCCAATCAATATACTTTTCATGCACATATTCGTCTTTGTCATGTTTGCACCCTTCCCGTACCATTTCAATCCATCATATGCACCAATTTGACTTAAGTTTTTGCCAAGTTGGGTTGCCTGGCTCCTGCGCTTCCCCTTGTCAGCGTGGAGCCGATGATCTATGGGGAAGCACAACACCTTTTGCTGGTCCGTCAAAGGGATGCGATCAACGCAAATAACAAACACAACAAAGGATACACGATTTTACCCAGGTTCGGGCCGCCCGGAGGCGTAAAACCCTGCTCCTGCCTTGGTTGTATTGGGTTTGTTGAGCAAAAATACACGAAGCGCTCCTCCCCGGCAAGTGGTGGAAGGAGCAGCTGCACAAATACCTATGCGTGAGAGTCACCAAGGTTCGAACCCTTACTAACGTTGCCCTGACCCTCCTTTTATAGCTCAAGGGTTACCACAATGGAAAAAAGGTCATTACATGGGCTAATTAGACTGATACAGAGCTATCGTACCTAACTCTGGCAGTTAGGACAAAACACATTAAATGCACTTCAAGGTGTCATGTAGAGGTTGAAGCCCGGGAAGGTTGCCGTGATACGTCTCCAACATATCTATAATTTTTGATTGTTCCATGCCATTATATTATCTATTTTGGATGTTCTATAAGCATTAATATGCTATTTTATATTATTTTTGGGACTAACCTATTAACCTAGAGCCCAGTGCCAGTTTCTGTATTTCCTTGTTTTTAGCTTCGCGGAGAAGGATTACCAAACGGAGTCCAAATGGAATAAAACCTTCGTGATGATTTTTCTTGGACCAGAAGCCACCCGTGAGACTTGGAGTGCAAGTTAGAAGAGCCACGAGGCGACCACAAGGGCGGAGGGCACGCCCAGGGGGTAGGGAGCGCCCCCTACCTTGTGGGCCCCTTAGTGACCCACTGACCTAGATCTTCCTCCTATATATTCACATATATTCCCAAACCACCAGAAGCATCCACGAAAACACTTTTCCACCGCCACAACCTTCTATTCCCATGAGATCCCATCTTGGGGCCTTTTCCGGCATCCTGTCGGAGGGGGATTCGATCACGGAGGGCTTCTACATCAACTCTATTGCCCTTCCGGTGAAGCACGAGTAGTCTACCACAGACCTACGGGTCCATAGCTAGTATCTAGATAGCTTCTTCTCTATCTTTGATTCTCAATACCATGTTCTCCTCGACGTTCATGGAGATCTATCTGATGTAACCTTATTTTGCAGTGTGTTTGTCGAGCTCCGATGAATTGTGGATTTATGATAAGCTTATCTATGAATATTATTTGAATCTTCTCTGTATTCTTTTATGCATGATTTGATATCTTTGTAATTCTCTTCGAACTATCATTTAGTTTGGCCAAGTACATTGGTTTTCTTGCAATGGGAGAAGTGCTTAGCTTTGGGTTCAATCTTGAGGTGTCCTCACCCAGTATAGTAGGGGTAGCGAGGCACATATTGTATTGTTGCCATCGAGGATAAAAAGATGGGGTTTACATGATATTGCTTTAGTTTATTCCTCTACATCATGTCATCTTACTTAAAGCGTTACTCTGTTCTTCATGAACTTAATACTTGATAACCCACAAGTATAGGGGATCGCAACAGTTTTCGAGGGTAGAGTATTCAACCCAAATTTATTGATGCGACACAAGGGGAGCCAAAGAATATTCTCAAGTATTAGCAGCTGAGTTGTCAATTCAACCACACCTGGAAACTTAATATCTGCAGCAAAGTGTTTAGTAGCAAAGTAATATGATAGTAGTGGTAACGATAGCAAAAGTAACGGTAGCAAAAGTAATATTTTTGGTATTTTGTAGTGATGATAACAATAGCAACGGAAAAGTAAATAAGCGAAGAACAATATATGAAAAGCTCGTAGGCAATGGATCGGTGATGGATAATTATGCCGGATGTGGTTCATCATGTAACAGTCATAACCTAGGGTGACACAGAACTAGCTCCAGTTCATCAATGTAATGTAGGCATGTATTCCGAACATAGTCATACATGCTTATGGAGAAGAACTTGCATGACATCTTTTGTCCTACCCTCCCGTGGCAGCGGGGTCCTATTGGAAACTAAGGGATATCAAGGCCTCCTTATAATAGAGTACCGGAATAAAGCATTAACACATAGTGAATACATGAACTCCTCAAACTACGGTGATCACCGGTAAGTATCCCGATTATTGTCACTTCAGGGTTAACGGATCATAACAGATAATAGGTGACTATAGACTTGCAAGATAGGATCAAGAACTCTCATATATTGATGAAAACATAATAGGTTCAAATCTGAAATCATGGCACTCGGGCCCTAGTGACAAGCATTAAGCATAGCAAAGTCATAGCAACATCAATCTCAGAACATAGTGGATAATAGGGATCAAACCCTAACAAAACTAACCCGATTACATGACAAATCTCATCCAACCCATCACCGTCCTGCAGGCCTACGATGGAATTACTGATGCACGGCGGTGAGCATCATGAAATTGGTGATGGAGGATGGTTGATGATGACGATGACGACGGATTCCCCTCTCCGGAGCCCCGAACGGACTCCAGATCAGCCCTCCCGTTAGAGTTTAGGGCTTAGCGGCGGCTCCATATTGTAAAACGCGATGAATCCTTCTCCTTGGTTTTTTTCTCCCCGAAAGTGAATATATGGAGTCCAGGTTGAGGTCGGTGGAGCGTCAGGGGGCCCATGAGGTAGGGGGCGCGCCCCCACCCTCGTGGACAGGTGGAGGCCCCCTTGACGTGGATCTTCCTTCCAGTATTTATTATATATTCCAAAATAATTCTCCGTTGATTTTTAGGCCATTCCGAGAATTTTTATTTCTGCACAAAAATAACACCATGGCAATTCTTCTGAAAACAGTGTTAGTCCGGGTTAGTTCTATTCAAATCATGCAAGTTAGAGTCCAAAACAAGGGTAAAAGTGTTTGGAAAAGTAGATACGAGGGAGACGTGTCAATACTCTAGATGCATGCAGGAGTCAGTCGACGTGTGGAGTAATAGTAGTAGATGCAGGCAGGAGTCAGTCTACTTGACACAGACGTGATGCCTACATTTCATAATCATTGCCTTAGACATCATCATAACTTTGCGCTTTTCTATCAATTGCTCGACAGTAATTTGTTCACCCACCGTATTATTTGCTATCTTGAGGGAAGTCTCTAGTGAGACCTATGGCCCCCGGGTCTATTTTCCATCATATAAGTTTCCGATCTATTATTTTGCAATCTTTTACTTTCCGATCTATAAACCAAAAAACACCACAAATATTTACTTTATCTTTTGTTTAATTTTATCTATCTCTATTAGATCTCACTTTTGCAAGTGGCCATGAAGGGATTGACAACCCCTTTATCACGTTGGGTGCATGTGTTTTATTGTTTGTGTAGGTATTGGTGATTTGTGCGTTGTCTCCTACTGGATTGATACCTTGGTTCCCTAAACTGAGGGAAATACTTATCTCTACTTTGCTGCATCACCCTTTACTCTTCAAGGGAAAAACAAACGCAAGCTCAAGAAGTAGCATGAAGAATTTCTGGCGCCGTTGCTGGGGAGATCTACGCCATGTCAAGACATACCAAGTACCCGTCATAAACTCTCATCTCTTGCATTACATTATTCGCCATTTGCCTCCCGTTTTCTTCTCCCCCACTTCTAAAATGATTTTCCGAAAAGATTTACCTTTTTCTTCGCTCCTCTTCCGTTCGCCTCCTTCGTTGTTTTTTGTTTTCTCGTGTGTTAGATTGCTTGGTTTGTCACGATGACTCAATAGAATGCCAAATTGTGTGACTTTTCCAACACTAATACAATAATTATATTAGTACTCCGATTGCTCCCGCCACTAGTGCGGAATCTTATGAAATTAGTGCCACTTTGCTGAATCTTGTTATAAAAGATCAATTTTCCGGCCTTCCTAGTGAAGATGCCACATCCCATCTGAATAATTTCGTTGAGTTGTGTGATATGCAAAAGAAGAAAGATGTGGATAATGATATTGTTAAATTGAAGCTATTTTCGTTCTCACTTCGAGATCGTGCTAAAACTTGGTTTTCATGTTTGCCTAGAAATAGTATTGATTCATGGAATAAGTGTAAAGATGCGTTTATTTCCAAGTATTTCCTCCCGCTAAGATCATCTCCCTTGGGAATGATATTATGAATTTTAAGCAACTTGATCATGAACATGTTGCACAATCTTGAGAGAGGATGAAATTGATGATACGAAATTGCCCTACTCATGGTTTGAATTTGTGGATGATTATACAAAAATTTCATGCCAGATTGAATTTTGCTTCTAGAAATCTGTTAGATTCGGCCGCGGGAGGTACTTTTATGGAAATTACTCTTTTAGAAGCTACTAAACACATAGATAGTATTATGGTTAATTATTCTCAATGGCATACCGAGAGATCTTCCACTAGTAAAAAAGTGCATGCGATTGAAGAGATTAATGTTTTGGGTGGAAAGATGGATGAACTTATGAAACTATTTGCTAGCGAGAGTGCTTTTATTGATCCTAATGATATGCCTTTGTCTACTTTTATTGAGAATAATAATGAATCTATGGATGTGAATTTTGTTGGTAGGAACAATTCCAATAATAACGCGTATAGAGGTAATTTTAATCCTAGGCCGTTCCCTAGTAATTCCTCTAAAAATTATGATAATTCCTACAAAAATTCTTATGGAAATTATAATTAGGTGCCCTCTGATTTTGAGAATAGTGTTAAAGAATTTATGAGTTCACAGAAGAGTTTCAATGCTTTGGTTGAAGAAAAGTTGCTTAAGATTGATGATTTGGCTAGGAACGTGGATAGAATTTCTCTTGATGTTGATTCTTTAAAAAATAGATCTATTGCACCCAAGCATGATATCAGTGAATCTCTAAAGGCTATGAGAATCTCCATTGATGAGTGCAAAGAAATAACCGCTAAGATGCGTGCTAAATGAGATTGGTGTGTAAAAGCGTGTTCTTCTAGTTTTTGTGAAATTAATGATGAAGATCTTAAAGTGTTTGATGTGACTCCTATTGAATCTTTGTTTTCCAATATAAATCTTGATAAATATGGGACTATATATGAGTCAACTTTAGTTAAAAGGTGTCCTAATGATTCATAGTTTTTAGATCTTAATGCAAAAATTGATAAAAGTGGGATTGGACAGGTCAAAACTTTAAGTAGCGATGAACCCACTCTTTTGAATTTGAAGGAATTTAATTATGATAATTGTTCTTTAACAGATTGTATTACTTGTTGCAAGCCATGTTGAATTCTCCTCATGCTTATAATAAAAAAGCTTTTACTAAACATATCGTTGATGCTATGATGCAATCCCTTGAAGAAAAGCTTGAATTGGAAGTTTCTATTCCTAGAAAACTTTATGATGAGTGGGAACCTACTATTAAGATTAGGATTAAAGATTATGAGTGCCATGCTGTGTGTGCTTTGGGTGCTAGCGTTTCCACGATTCCAAAAACTTTATGTGATGTGTTAGGTTTTCGTGAATTTGATGATGGTTCTTTAAATTTGCATCTTGCAGATTCCACTATTAAGAAATGAAACGCCCTCGATGCGGCTATCTCTCCCACGTGTCGAAGCACGACTTAGAGGCATAACCGCATTGAAAGCAATGTCGCAAGTGAGGTAATCTTCACACAACCCATGTAATACATAAGGGAAAGAGATACATAGTTGGCTTACAATCGCCACTTCACACAATTACATGAATAAAACATTACATCAATCAGATACAATCAAGGTCCGACTACGGAACCAAAATAAAAGAAGACTACCCCAAATGCTACACAGATTCCCGATCGTCCCGACTAGGCTCCACTACCGATCAACTAGAACGAAACAACACAAAGGACAAGATCTTCATCGAGCTCCTCCTGAGCTTGGTTGCGTCATCTGCATGGACTCACCGGCACCTGCAAGCTGGTTTTGGAAGTATCTGTGAGTCACGGGGACTCAGCAATCTCGCACCCTCGCAATCAAGACTATTTAAGCTTATAGGTAGGGTAAAAGGTATGAGGTGGAGCTGCAGCAAACGACTAGCATATATGGTGGTTAACATACGCAAATGAGAGTGAGAAGAGAAGGCAAAGCACAGTCGATAAACTATGATCAAGAAGTGATCCTAGAACAACCTACGCCAAACATAACTCCAACACCGTGTTCACTTCCTGGACTTCGCCGGAAAGAGACCATCACGGTTACACACGCGGTTGATGTATTTTAATTAAGGTCAAGTTCAGGTTTTCTACAACTGGACGTTAACAAATTCCCATCTGCCCATAACCGCGGGCACGGCTTTCGAAAGTTCAAATCCCTGCACGGGTGTCCCAACTTAGCCCATCACAAGCTCTCACGGTCAACGAAGGATATCCCTTCTAGCGGGAAGACCCGATCAGACTCGGAATCCCGGTTACAAGACATTTCGACAATGGTAAAACAAGACCAGCAAAGCCACCCGAATGTGCCTACAAATCCCGATAGGAGCTGCACATATCTCGTTCTCAGGGCACAACAGATTGTCCAAACTTTCGGTAGGCCAGCCCAGAGTTGCCTCTAGTGGCCACCGGCGGCTGACAAGTTGGACCAACACTCAGAGGAGCACTGGACCGGGGGTTTAAATAAAGATGACCCTTGGGCAGGACTACCCAAGGGAAAAAAGACTAGGTGGCAAATGGAAAAACCAATGTTGGGCCTTGCTGGAGGAGTTTTATTCAAGGCGAACTGTCAAGGGGTTCCCATTATACCCAACCGCGTAAGGAACGCAAAATCCGGGAACATAACACAGATATGACGGAAACGAGGCGGCAAGAGTGGAACAAAACACCGGCATAAGGCCGAGCCTTCCACCCTTTACCAAGTGTATAGATGCATTAATTAGATAAGAGATATTGTGATATCCCAACAAGTAAACATGTTCCAACAAGGAACTACATCTCCATGTTCCAACAAGGAACAAATTTCAATCTTCACCTGCAACTAACAACGCTATAAGAGGGGCTGAGCAAAGCGGTAACATAGCCAAACAACGGTTTGCTAGGACAAGGTGGGTTAGAGGCTTGGTTCAACAATATAGGAGGCATGATTATCAAGTGGTAGGTATCGCAACATAGGCATAGCAAAAGAGCGAGCATCTAGCAAGCAAAGATAGAAGTGATTTCGAGGGTATGGTCATCTTGCCTGAAATCCCGCAAGGAAGAAGAACAAGTCCATGAAGAAGACAAACGGACGTAGACGAACGGGTCCTCACAATCATGACATTAACGGAACCAACTCGAAGAAGCAACACCGGAAAAGAAGCACACAACATAGTAAACAAACCAACACATGAACAAGGTATGATATGCGGGATGCGGTATGCGATGCATATGCATGATTTGCAAAGGAATGATTGAACCTGGCCTCAACATGGAAATCCAAGTATGCCACTGGAAAGGTGAGGTGATTTCGGTTGAAATCGATATAAAGATCACCGGAATCGTATGCACGGTTTGGAAATGGCAAGCAAAACAAATATGGCATCGGTCTGCGATAAACAACAAGTAGCCATCTAAATGCATCAAGTTAAACATGCTATAGCACTCAAACATGGCAACAAAATAAATGGCAGGGATCCACTCATAATGCTTAACAAAAGATGAACACTGAGCTACGGCCAATTCATCCATTAACAGGCTCAAACAAGCATGGCAAAAATGCAAACGGTAAACAGATTTCAGACTTAGTGAAATTAACACTAGACTGGAATTTCAGATCAGGTAGCACACTTTGGAGCATGCAAAATAGATGCTACAGGAACTTAACATGGCAAAGAAAGGCATGGAATGGGGCTACTCAAAGAGCTTAACAAAAGTCCCTTAGTGAACTTGAGCCAAAAGGGATCAGAAAATACAATTGCAAGCATGTGAACATGGCAAAAACATAATCAGGTCACAGACTTAGAGAAAAACTGGAGCATGCATATCAGATATCAAGTAGGCATGGTTACGAGCTCGATGCACTCACTACAGAGCAAGGCATGACAAACTAAGCATACACCCATCAAGAATACACATTATATAAGCTAGACATGGCAAGAACAACAACATATCATGCATGGATCAACAACAACATCCTCGGCAAAATCGCTAACAAATAGACAATCTGCCTAGATTCACGAAATAGCAAAAGTAGAGCTCGATTGACTCAAGCTAGGGTGCTCCATAAAAGCAAACAAAGACATGGATGGATAGAGCACCACAATATTAACAAATCATCCTTACTGACCATCCTCAAAAGAGGCACGGATCACTAGGAAACAACATGAACATATGGCATATTGATAAAAACAGATCAAGGACTTAGTGGAATTGCTAAGTCCCTGAAATCAGCATTAACGAATGCACCACTTTGCAAGCTTGTGCTAGTCACCACACATATCACAAAAAAACATGGCTAGCACCTATGGAATGATGGCATGGCATATAACAAAACACATGTAGAGCTCAGGAGCATATCATGTACACAATAATCATGGCAAAAATGACAAATAGCTATTTGGTGCAGCAGATCTGACAATTAACTCAAATAGCACTCTTCTAACAGCATTTCGGGCATCAAGATGAACTCAAATGAAAATGATGCAATGATATGAAATGATGTACTCTCTGAGGCGAACATTTTGTTATGCTACACGCATGAATCGGAGCTACGGATGCAAAGTTACGACATGATGAACATGGGCATATGAATCTGGGAATTTCGGGGACTTAGTGAAATATAGACCTCTCCGGGAAAAGTCAACGGGCGGACGAGGAGATCCAGGACGAGGTGGTTCCGGATCGGGACGAAGACGTTTGGATCGGGGGAGTGGTGGATCTCATCCCACTCCCCGGACCGGATCTGGCAGGAGCGGAGGACGACGCCGGCGAGGTCGGTGTGCGGTGGCCGGAGCCTGCCGCGGCGAGGCGAGGTGGCGGCGCGGGTCGCCGGCCGGTGGGAGGAGCAGGACGGAGGCGGCGGCCGGAGATGGCGCAGGC
>NC_041382.1:582455502-582463291 GCF_002162155.2 Triticum dicoccoides | reverse complement strand
GGGTGGCGCACGGGCGAAGGGCGGCGAGGAGGCGCGGGGCCCGGTCGGGCGATGGGAGGGCCGGCCGCGGGCTTCCGCGGCGGCGGCGGCGGCGGGAGCCGGGTTGCCACGTGGCAGAAGGAGAGTGGCTGAGGGGAGCGGGGCGGACATGTCCGGCGCGGCGGCATATGTGTCCGTCGGCGTGAGGAGGAAGAAGACTAGGGTTTCATCTGAAATTTCGGGGAGATGCACATATATATAGGTAGAGGGAGCTAGGAGAGTTCAAATGAGGTGCGGTTTTCGGCCACGCGATCGTGATCGAACGAGCGAGAGGATGGAAGGGTTTAAGTGGGTTTTGGGCCACTTTGGAAGGGTGTTGGGCTGCAACACACACGAGGCCTTCTAGGTCCCTCGGTTAACCGTTGGAGCATCAAACGAAGTCCAAATGGTACGAAACTTGACAGGCGGTTTACCGGTAGTTAACCAAGGCCGCTTGGCAAGTCTCGGTCCAATCCGGAAATGTTTAACACCCGCACACGAAAAGAGGTAGAAAGGGACACCGGAGGAGATAGGAGCGCCGGAATGCAAAACGGACAACGGGGAAAATGCTCGGACGCATGAGACGAACACGTATGCAAATGAAATGCACATGATGACATGATATGCAATGCATGACACGCAAACAATGACAAGGCAACAACAGCGAATAACTGGAGGACACCTGGCACATCGGTCTCGGGGCATTACAACACTC
Source organism: Triticum dicoccoides (assembly GCF_002162155.2). Taxonomy (NCBI): domain Eukaryota; kingdom Viridiplantae; phylum Streptophyta; class Magnoliopsida; order Poales; family Poaceae; genus Triticum; species Triticum dicoccoides. Next base: position 582,462,558 of record NC_041382.1, on the reverse strand, counting down.
CACCACTACGAGAGGATCTCGTCCCGAGATCTAGAATGACACCGGAGGGAAAACGGAAGAGAAAGAGAAGAGGTAAAAACTAAGTTGCTCCTTTGACAAACGAGTGAAACCAAAGAACCTTGAAAAGGTTAAGCCATTTCGAGAAAAGAATACAACGGAGATGACAAAGTTGAAAAACACTCCGTTAGAAAAAGGAACAAGGAAGAACAAATTCGAACAGCTCTCCGGTTTAAAGAGATGAAAAACTTGATAAGATGAAAAGAACTTGAGTAAGAGGTCACAACACTCCGGTTAAATGGATAAGCATGAAAAGAATAAGGTCCTGACAATCCGAGAAGATGGGAGGAGAGCAACATCACAATGCCTCCGGAACGGAAGAATAGAAGGTAGATAGTTGAAATAAAAGAATGGAGAAGAAGATGCCAACTTCTGCCACAAAAGATCTTGAAAAGGCATCCTTAGGAGAAGGGTCGAACGGAGTTATTGGAAAACAACAACGAAAAGAGTAAGCTTGTAGTGGGCTTATGAAAAACATCTCAAAACTATGAGGTGAAATTCTGCCACTAACGAAAACGATAAATTGGATTGATATGAACAAGGAGACGAGAAGATTATTTCACCGGTAGGATAAATGAAGAACTTGGATCATTGATAAACACCATAAGAAAGACAATCCTTAAAGTAAAGCTTTAGGTGAAATATAACCCAAAATAACTCCAAAGAAGAGGTTGATTGGTTGGAAGGATGACTTGAGCGAAGAGAAAATGATGGATTTAAATACCTCACTCTTGAAAGCATGTGAATCATGAAACACGAAGGGAAATTGTCAAGAGTGACATAACACCACCTCAAAATATAAGAAAGAAAGAAAGAATCACACTTTGGAATGCAAGATGAAGAATGCTTGAGCTCCTCAGAAAAGAATGTTGATGAACACTTCTAGAAGGAAATTAAATCCTTGATGAAACCATCATGTAGAACCTTCATGAAGAACTCCGGTAATAAAAGAATGGTCAACCGAAAGGAAAGATAAGTTGAAAGCACAAGGTGAATCCTTGTAATGGTTAGGTGGATATTCGTGATGATATAATGCAGAAGCCATGGAACTCCGGAAAAGAGAAGATAAGCATCTCGAACTGAGAATGAGATACGATGAACCACTCCCGAAAAAGAAATTGAATAAACTTGATGAAAGAAGAATAAGAATTACATTATACCTTATCCTTCACCAATTTAGATTGATGACAATCAACGGATTTGGCATACTACTTATTCTTGTAGAAAGGATTAAGATAGATATAGTACAAACTTGGGAAGGTCTTCAAGGATCCACCGTTAGAATTTGAAAAGCACGAATGCATAGATATGATACACGAAGGAAGAAAAACTTTTGAACGAACCACCGTAAGAATTGAAAAAGAACGATTAAAACATGAAGAAACACCAGGAAGAATTAGCAATTAAACGAAGATGCTTGTGAGGATTTAGATCCATGAGAACGAAGAGATTACGAGCTGATTAAAGAATATTAAATGATGCATCGGCGAGATTTGGGGAACGAGAGATGAAAGCTGAGAATGAATAAATTTGAAAAGATGGCCCTTCGGAGGAAAGAAATGGAAACAACTCATGAAATGCTCCGGATGGTTGAAAAGAATATCTCCCAATCGAATACAATTATGAGAGGATGGCACGAAGCTAGAGCCATGAATCTTGAAGAGAATGGAGCAAGATTAAAGAGAAACTCTTCTTCGGTCTTCAAAATACGAGAATGACGACGAGAACACCACCATGAATATTGATGAGAGACCCCGGGAGAATGAAAGCGAAGAGGTTGAGCCAACAATGAAAAGAGTTTGAAAGATCTTGGGGAAAGACATTTGACTGATGATGATTCATTCTTACGTCAAACTTCGAAAAGAATTTGAGAGTAACGCCGGGAAAAATAAGAAGAGTCAGGTAAGATCCTGGGAAAAGACCTGTGGGTTAGGGCCCACTCAAAAGATACACCGTTGAATGATTTAAAAGAGAGAAAGCACCGGTTGAATTAAATGGCTTGAATGAGATAACATCCTCGAAAGAGCTTGAAAGGATTACGAAAGCAGAGTGGAAACACGAATCTTCGAGATATCTTGAGCACTCTGGAACAATAGAATAACGAGTGTGGAATGACTGAATATAAGGTGCACTGGCATGAGAAGGTATTTGAAATACGGAAAAGAATATGATTAACACCGAAAGCTTGAATTGAATCCACCGAAGAAGAAAAGAATGAAGAATGACGAACTTGAAGCTCCATTAGAATCTTCATTAGAGTAGCCGGATAAGAACATTGACGGAAAAAAATGGAGAGGCTTCTCATCAATAAGATGATACTGGATTACGAAATCTTAGTCCTTGAAGAAAAAGGGGTGGGTGGGCGGGAAAACAAAGACAATTTGGGGTGGATGAAATGAACACCGTTGAGAAAGCTGAGGTTGAATCTTGCAAATGTTGAAAATGAACGGATCCACTTGGAGAGAGACACACCGGTTGAAAATAAATTGAAATGACAAACCCGACGATCGAGAAGGATTAGTATTCACATAGGAACATGAGACCACCACTTAGGGAAGGTATGGAATCAACATTTGACTTTGAAGCAACTCGAATACCACAACTCAAAAACAAAAACAAAGGATTGGCTTGCAGAAAAGCCGGAACAAACATATGATAGAGATTTCATCCGAAGTTTTCGTGGTGGGGCCTACACGGGCTTGAGCGTACAACACCATCATGTACAAGGCAGTGCACATGACATATGAAGCGTCCCCGAGTCGGCATAGCCAAGGACTCTTTAAGACACAACGAGACCACTATAAAACCAACCGTGAATAGGCGGACCACTAGACGTCGAACCCCAATTTCATATCATACATCTGTCGGAAAGATATCCTAAGAGCTACTTGAATTCCCACTTATAAACTCCCGAAATTTTCCCAGTTATGCAATCAGGTGTTGGGGATACAGGGGAAGCATAATATCTCACCCAAAACTAACAAATCCTACATCCAGCTGTATCCATCCTTCAACACATAACCAAGAAACCTTCGGAAATCATCTACCTCAACCTTCGAAAAGCATCCGTTATACAAGTTATGGCAATACTCCCGAACTCCCGCCCCAGTACTGGGTGGCGTCGAGGTTATCTCACCAACAACTGCATAAAAGAGATTTTCGATGTCGGCGAAACTAATCTCAGGTATTCCAGAACTACAACGATAAAGTTGTGACGACAACACCTCGGAGCTCAACTCCCCGGGACACCGCTACAACCCCTAAATGACAGGAGACGCCAAGAACAATGTTCTCGTCACAAAACCATCGGAACGATTCCAAGATACTCGCGTGATCCTAAATTTTTTTTAGTGAAATTTGAGAAGAGAAGAGTCAAAACTCTACGTCAGGATGCCTTACCAGAGCGATGAAGGGACTGGGGAGTAAAAATAATTCCTAACTCTCCGATATATAATTCCTAAATGACTCAAAATATTTTTCTAGACTCAACTCGTCAGCTAATTCGATCAAGCAGTGGGGGCTCCTAAGGTCGGGGAAGGCTCTGATACCAACTTGAAACGCCCTCGATGCGGCTATATCTCCCACGTGTCGAAGCATGACTTAGAGGCATAACCGCATTGAAAGCAATGTCGCAAGTGAGGTAATCTTCACACAACCCATGTAATACATAAGGGAAAGAGATACATAGTTGGCTTACAATCGCCACTTCACACAATTACATGAATAAAACATTACATCAATCAGATACAATCAAGGTCCGACTACGGAACCAAAATAAAAGAAGACTACCCCATATGCTACACAGATTCCCGATCGTCCCGACTGGGCTCCACTACCGATCAACTAGAACGAAACAACACAAAGGACAAGATCTTCATCGAGCTCCTCCTGAGCTTGGTTGCGTCATCTGCACGGACTCACCGGCACCTACAAGCTGGTTTTGGAAGTATCTGTGAGTCACAGGGACTCAGCAATCTCGCACCCTCGCAATCAAGACTATTTAAGCTTATAGGTAGGATAAAAGGTATGAGGTGGAGCTGCAGCAAACGACTAGCATATATGGTGGTTAACATACGCAAATGAGAGCGAGAAGAGAAGGCAAAGCACGGTCGATAAACTATGATCAAGAAGTGATCCTAGAACAACCTACGCCAAACATAACTCCAACACCGTGTTCACTTCCCGGACTCTGCCGGAAAGAGACCATCACGGTTACACACGCGGTTGATGTATTTTAATTAAGGTCAAGTTTAGGTGTTCTACAACCGGACGTTAACAAATTCCCATCTGCCCATAACCGCGGGCACGGCTTTCGAAAGTTCAAATCCCTGCAGGGGTGTCCCAACTTAGCCCATCACAAGCTCTCACGGTCAACGAAGGATATCCCTTCTAGCGGGAAGACCCGATCAGACTCGGAATCCCGGTTACAAGACATTTCGACAATGGTAAAACAAGACCAGCAAAGCCACCCGACTGTGCCAACAAATCCCGATAGGAGCTGCACATATCTCGTTCTCAGGGCACACCGGATTGTCCAAACTTCCGGTAGGCCAGCCCAGAGTTGCCCCTGGTGGCCACCGGCGGTTGACAAGTTGGAACAACACTCAGAGGAGCACTGGCCCGGGGGTTTAAATAAAGATGACCCTTGGGCAGGCCTACCCAAGGGAAAAAAAGGCTAGGTGGCAAATGGTAAAACCAATGTTTGGCCTTGCTGGAGGAGTTTTATTCAAGGCGAACTGTCAAGGGGTTCCCATTATACCCAACCACGTAAGGAACGCAAAATCCGGGAATATAACACCGATATGACGGAAACTAGGGCGGCAAGAGTGGAACAAAACACCGGCATAAGGCTGAGCCTTCCACCCTTTACCAAGTGTATAGATGCATTAATTAGATAAGAGATAATGTGATATCCCAACAAGTAAACATGTTCCAACAAGGAACTACATCTCCATGTTCCAACAAGGAACAAACTTCAATCTTCACCTGCAACTAACAACGCTATAAGAGGGGCTGAGCAAAGTGGTAACATAGCCAAACAGTGGTTTGCTAGGACAAGGTGGGTTAGAGGCTTGGTTCAACAATATAGGAGGCATGATTATCAAGTGGTAGGTATCGCAACATAGGCATAGCAAAAGAGCGAGCATCTAGCAAGCAAAGATAGAAGTGATTTCGAGGGTATGGTCATCTTGCCTGAAATCTCGCAAGGAAGAAGAACGAGTCCATGAAGAAGACAAACGGACGTAGACGAACGGGTCCTCACAATCATGACATTAACGGAACCAACCCGAAGAAGCAACACCGAAAAAGAAGCACACAACATAGTAAACAAACCAACACATGAACAAGGTATGATATGCGGGATGCGGTATGCGATGCATATGCATGATTTGCAAAGAAATGATTGAACCTGGCCTCAACTTGGAAATCCAAGTGTGCCATTGGAAAGTTGAGGTGATTTTGGTTGAAATCGATATAAATATCACCGGAATCGGATGCACGGTTTGGAAATGGCAAGCAAAACAAATATGGCATCGGTCTGCGATAAACAACAAGTAGCCATCTAAATGCATCAAGTTAAACATGCTAAAACACTCAAACATGGCAAAAATATACATGACAGGGATCCACTCATAATGCTTAACAAAAGATGAACACTGAGCTACGGCCAATTCATCCATTAATAGGCTCAAACAAGCATGGCAAAAATGCAAACGGTAAACAGATTTCAGACTTAGTGAAATTAACACTAGACTGGAATTTCAGATCAGGTAGCACACTTTGGAGCATGCAAAATAGATGCTACAGGAACTTAACATGGCAAAGCAAGTCATGGAATGGGGCTACTCAAAGAGCTTAACAAAAGTCCCTTAGTGACTTTGAGCCAAAAGGGATCAGAAAATACAATTGCAAGCATGTGAACATGGCAAAAACATAATCAGGTCACAGACTTAGAGAAAAACTGGAGCATGCATATCAGATATCAAGTAGGCATGGTTACGAGCTCGATGCACTCACTACAGAGAAAGGCATGACAAACTAAGCATACACCCATCAAGAATACACATTATATAAGCTAGACATGGCAAGAACAACAACATATCATGCATGGATCAACAACAACATCCTCGGCAAAATCGCTAACAAGTAGACAATCTGCCCAGATTCACGAAATAGCAAAAGTAGAGCTCAATTGACTCAAGCTAGGGTGCTCCATAAAAGAAAACAAAGACATGGATGGATAGAGCACCACAATATTAACAAATCATCCTCAAAAGAGGCACGGATCACTAGAAAACAACATGAACATATGGCACATTGATAAAAACAGATCAAGGACTTAGTGGAATTGCTAAGTCCCTGAAATCAGCATTAACGAATGCACCACTTTGCAAGCTTGTGCTAGTCACCACACATATCACAAAAATACATGGATAGCACCTATGGAAAGATGGCATGGTATATAACAAAACACATGTAGAGCTCAGGAGCATGTCATGCACACAATAATCATGGCAAAAATGACAAATAGCTATTTGGTGCAGCAGATCTGACAATTAACTCAAATAGCACTCTTTCAACAGCATTTCGGGCATCAAGATGAACTCAAATGAAAATGATGCAGTGAGGTGAAATGATGTACTCTCTGAGTCGAACATTTTGATATGCTACACGCATGAATCGGAGCTACGGATGCAAAGTTACGACATGATGAACATGGGCATATGAATCTGGGAATTTCGGGGACTTGGTGAAATATAGACCTCTCCGGGAAAAGTCAACGAGCGGACGAGGAGATCCAGGACGGGGTGGTTCCGGATCGGGACGAAGACGTTTGGATCGGGGGAGTGGTGGATCTCATCCCACTCCCCGGATCAGATCTGGCCGGAGCGGAGGACGACGCCGGCGAGGTCGGCGCACGGTGGCCGGAGCCTGCCGCGGCGAGGCGAGGTGGCGGCGCGGGTCGCCGGCCGGTGGGAGGAGTAGGACGGAGGCGGT
>NC_041382.1:582432506-582454812 GCF_002162155.2 Triticum dicoccoides | reverse complement strand
GGCGCATGGCGGCGGCGGCGAACCTCGGGTGGCGCGCGGGCGAAGGGCGGCGAGGAGGCGCGGGGCCCAGTCGGGCGATTTGAGGGCCGGCCGCAGGCTTCCGTGGGCCGCGGCGGCGGCGGATGCCGGGTTGCCACGTGGCAGAAGGAGAGTGGCTGAGGGGAGCGGGGCGGACATGTCCGGCGCGGCGGCGGATGTGTCCGTCGGCGCGAGGAGGAAGAAGACTAGGGTTTCATCCGAAATTTCGGGGAGATGCACATATATATAGGTAGAGGGAGCTAGGAGAGTCCAAATGAGGTGCGGTTTTCGGCCACGCGATCGTGATCGAACGACCGAGAGGATGGAAGGGGTTTAAGTGGGGTTTGGGCCACTTTGGAAGGGTGTTGGGTTGCAACACACACGAGGCCTTCTAGGTCCCTCGGTTAACCGTTGGAGCATCAAACGAAGTCCAAATGGTACGAAACTTGACAGGCGGTTTACCGGTAGTAAACCAAGGCCGCTTGGCAAGTCTCGGTCCAATCCGGAAATGTTTAACACCCGCACACGAAAAGAGGTAGAAAGGGACACCGGAGGAGATAGGAGTGCCGGAATGCAAAATGCACAACGGGGAAAATGCTCGGACGCATGAGACGAACACGTATGCAAATGAAATGCACATGATGACATGATATGCAATGCATGACATGCAAACAATGACAAGGCAACAACAGCGAATAACTGGAGGACACCTGGCACATCGGTCTCGGGGCGTTACAAGAAACCTATGGGAAGGATTAATGATGTTCTTATTTTTGCAAATAGGAATTATGTGCCCATAGATTTCATTGTTCTTGATATAGATTGCAATCCTACATGTCCTATTATTCTTGGTAGACCTTTCCTTAGAATGATTGATGCAATTGATATGAAAGAAGGGAACATTATATTTCAATTTCCGTTAAGGAAGGGCATGGAACACTTTCCTATAAATAAAATAAAATTACCTTATGAATCTATTATGAGAGATACTTATGGATTACATATCAAAGATGATAATACCTAGATCTATGTGTTTCTATGCCTAGCTAGGGGCATTAAACAATAACGCTTGTTGGGAGGAAACCCAATTTTATTTTTGTTCTTTACTTTTTGGTTATGTTTTTAAATAAATAATTCATCTAGCCTCTGGTTAGATGTGTTTTTGTGTTTTAATTAGTGTTTGTGCCAAGTAAGACCTTTGGGATAGCTTACGGTTATAGTTGATTTGATCTTGCTGAAAAACAGAAACTTTTGCACTCAGGAAAATAATTCTCATTTTTAGTAGATGCACGATAAAATACTGACTCTTTTTGAAGACGATTAATATACAAATTTCCCAGGTTGTCCTAATTTTTCAGAATTTTTGGAGTTACAGAAGTATTCGAGAGTTACAGATTACTACAGACTATTCTGTTTTCGACAGATTCTGTTTTCTATGTGTTGTTTGCTTATTTTGATGAATCTATGGGTAGTATCGGGGGGTATGAACCATGGAAAAGTTGGAATACAGTAGATATTACACCAATATAAATAAAGAATAAGTTCACAACAGTACCAAAAGTGGTGATTTATTTTCTTATACTAACAGAGCTTATGAGATTTTCTGTTGAGTTTTGTGTTGTGAAGTTTTCAAGTTTTGGGTTAGGATTTGATGGACTATGGAATAAGGAGTGGTAATAGATTAAGCTTGGGGATGCCCAAGGCACCCCAAGGTAATATTCAAGGAAAACCAGGAGCCTAAGCTAGGGGATACCCCGGAAGGCATCCCCTCTTTCGTCTTCATCTATCAGTAACTTTACTTGAGGCTATATTTTTATTCACCACATGATATGTGTTTTGCTTTGAGCGTCTTGTATGATATGAGTCTTTGCTTTTTAGTTTGCCAAAGTCATCCTTGTTGTACACACCTTTTGAGAGGGCCACACATGAATCGTGATTTACTAGAATACTCTATGTTCTTCACTTATATTTTTAGAGCTAGGCAATTGCTCTAGTGCTTCACTTATATCTTTTTACAGCACGATGGTGGTTTTATTTTATAGAATTTGTTGAACTATCATGATTCACTTATATTATTTTGAGAGTCTCTTTAAACAACATGGTAATTTGCTTTGGTTATGAATTTATTCCTAATATGATAGACATCCAAGAGGGATATAATAAAAACTTTCATATAAAGTTCATTGAATACTATGAGAAGTTTGATTCCTTATGATTGTTTTGAGGTATAGAGATGGTGATATTAGAGTCATGCTAGTGAGTAATTGTGAATTGGAGAAATACTTGTGTTAAGGTTTGTGATTCCCGTAGCATGCATGTATGGTGAACCGTTATGTAACGAAGTTGGAGCATGAGGTATTTTTTGATTGTCTTCCTTATGAGTGGTGGTCAGGGACGAGCGATGGTCTTTTCCTACCAATCTATCCCCTAGGAGCATGCACATAGTACTTTGTTTCGATGACTAATAGAATTTTGCAATAAGTATGTGAGGTCATTATGACTAATGTTGAGTCCATGGTTATACGCACTCTCACCCTTCCATCATTGCTAGCCTCTCTAGTGCCACGCAACCTTCACGGGTACCATACACCATACCTACCTATTATGGCATTTCCATAGCCATTATGAGATATATTTCCATGCAACTTTCCGCCGTTCCATTTTATTATGACACATTCCATCATTGTCATATTGCTTTGCATGATCATGTAGTTGACATCGTATTTGTTGCAAAGCCACCTTTCATCATTTTTTATACATGTCACTCTTTAGTCATTGCACATCCCGATACACTGCCGGAGGCATTCATATAGAGTCATATTTTGTTCTAAGTATCGAGTTGTAATTTTTGAGTTGTAAGTAAATAAGAGTGTGAAGATTTTCATTATTAGAGCATTGTACCATGTGAGGAAAATAAAATAAAAGGGAGGCTAAAGAAGCCCAAAAAAATGAGAGAAAAAGAGAGAAGGGGCAATGTTACTATCCTTTTTCCACACTTGTGCTTCATAGTAGCACCATGATCTTCATGATAGAGAGTCTCCTATGTTGTCACTTTCATTTTCTAATGAAGATTTTTTTCATTATAGAACTTGGCTTGTATATTCCAACGATTGGCTTTCTCAAATTGCCCTAGGTCTTCATGAGCAAGCAAGTTGGATGCACACCCACCTAGTTTTCTTTTGAGCTTTCATAAACTTATAGCTCTAGTGCATCCGTTGTATGGCTATCCCTACTCACTCACATTGATATCTGTTGATGTGCATCTCCATAGCCCATTAATACGCCTAGTTGATGTGAGACTATCTCCCTCTTTTTTGTCTTCTCCGCAACCACCATATTCGATTCCACCTATAGTGCTATGTCCATGGCTCACGCTCACGTATTGCGTGAAAGTTGAAAAGGTTTGAGAACACCAAAAGTATGAAACAATTGCTTGGCTTATCATCGGGGTTGTGCATGATTTGAATATTTTGTGTGAAGAATATGGAGCATAGCCAGACTATATGATTTTGTAGGGATAAGCTTTCTTTGGCCATGTTATTTTGAGAAGACATAATTGCCTTGTTAGTATGCTTGAAGTATTATTGTTTTTAGGTCAATATTAAACTTTTGTTTTGAATCTTATGGATCTGAACATTCATGCGACAATAAAGAGAAATACATGGATAAATATGTTAGGTAGCATTCCACATCAAAAATTCTGTTTTTATCATTTACCTACTCGAGGACGAGTAGGAATTAAGCTTGGGGATGCTTGATACGTCTCCAATGTATCTATCATTTTTTATTTCTCCATGCTATTATATTATCCGTTTTGGATATTTTATATGCATTAATATGCTATTTTACATTACTTTTGGGACTAACCTATTAACCTAGAGCCCAGTGCCAGTCCTTGTTTTTTCCTTGTTTTTTAGCTTTGCAGAGAAGGAATACCAAATGGAATAAAACCTACATGATGTTTTTTCTTGGACCAGAAGACACCGAGGAGACTTGGAGTGCAGGTCAGAAGAGCCACGAGGCGGCCACAAGGTTGGAGGGCGCGCCCCTACCTTGTGGGCCCCTTGGTGACCCCATGACCTAGATCTTCCTCCTATATGTTCACATATATTCCCAAACCACCAGAAGCATCCATGAAAACACTTTTCCACCGCCGCAACCTTCTGTTCCCGTGAGATCCCATCTTGGGGCCTTTTCTGGCATCCTGCCGGAGGGGGATTGGATCACGGAGGGCTGCTAATCATCTCTATTGCCCTTCTGATGAAGTGTGAGTAGTCTACCACAGACCTACGGGTCCATAGCTAGTAGGATGGCTTCTTCTCTCTCTTTGATTCTCAATACCATGTTCTCCTTGATGTTCTTGGAGATCTATTCGATGTAATCTTCTTTCACGGTGTGTTTGTCGAGATCCGATGAATTGTGTGTTTATGATCAACTTATCTATGAATATTATTTTAATCTTCTCTCAATTCTTTTATGCATGATTTGATATCTTTGTAATTCTCTTCGAACTATCGGTTTAGTTTGGCCAACTAGATTGGGTTTTCTTGCAATGGGAGAAGTTCTTAGCTTTGGGTTCAATCTTGCGGTGTCCTCACCCAGTGATAGTAGGGGTAGAGAGGCACATATTATATTGTTTCCATCAAGAAAAAGATGGGGTTTACATCATTGAGTTTATTCCTCTACATCATGTCATCTTACTTAAAGCGTTACTCTGTTCTTCATGAACTTAATACTCTAGACGCAGGTAGTAGTCGGTCGATGTGTGGAGTAATAGTAGTAGATGCAGGTAGGAGTCGGTCTACTTGACAAGGGCGTGATCCCTATATTTCATAATCATTGCCTTAGATATCGTCATAACTTTGCACTTTTCTATCAATTGCTCGACAGTAATTTGTTCACCCGTTGTATTATTTGCTATCTTGAGAGAAGCCTCTAGTGAAACCTATGGCCCCGGGTCTATTTTCCATCATATAAGTTTCGGATATATTATTTTGCAATCTTTTACTTTCTGATCTATAAACCAAAAAAACCCATAATATTTACTTTATCTTTTGTTTAGTTTTATCTATCTCTATCAGATCTCACTTTTGCAAGTGACTGTGAAGGGATTGACAACCCCTTTATCGTGTTGGGTGCAAGTGTTTTATTGTTTGTGCAGGTATTGTTGATTTGTGCGTTGTCTCCTACTGGATTGATACCTTGGTTCTCTAAATTGAGGGAAATACTTATCTCTATACTTTGCTGCATCACCCTTTCCTCTTCAAGGGAAAACCCAAAGCAAGCTCAAGAAGTAGCATGCCACGTCGCTTATCCAACTACCTCATATTAGCGTGACACGCCATCAAGACGGGTGTCAATAAAGGTGATTTACTCCTTCAGCAAGCTGACACGCATGGGCCATGTCCACCTAAGCACTTGCGAGATCAACACCTCACTAATCAGCGACCAGCTGGTCAGAGAGACAGAGCGCTGGTGTTGGTGGGAAACCCATACCCGAAAGTCTTGCCGGGGACTTGACTCGTCGGCCCGTTTCTGTCGGAGTTGGTTGCTTCCATCATAATATTTGTAGCTTGTTCCAATGCTTGGTATTCTCAATGCTCTCCTTGATCTCATGAAGAACATCTTCTCTGGCTTAGTTGTATATGAGACTTGGCACTTGACACAAGAATTTGTAGTGCGCCTGTGGATAAGTCAGGGCGGCAAACACTCATGTTTGTTGCACCAATAGGAGCCCCCGGGCCTGGTCCATATGTGCCACTAGGCATCATTGGGGTAGGCTCAATAAATGCACGGGCGCACACATCAATCTTGCGGGGAGCGACGCTGTGTCTTTTGAGATCTTCTTTGCTTCTACATTAATCTGGACCTGGGCTAGCCCCTAGTCTCATCCCGATATCTCTGGTGGTTAGACGACGCGTGATGTTCGCCTCAAAAACGAAGGGTGTCCATGCCCATTAGATGCCATTAGGGCACCTGTGTGAGTCATGGTAATGCCATTAATTCACCCACCACCCCTGTCGTTTCTGCTACGCGCGCCGCATGGATTGCGCGGGGTTGGTGGTGGACGAGTGGGGTTTGGGAACGTCTGCCTTGGCAGAAGACATAGTGCCTCGAATTTGTGTAGTGGGATGGTTGATGAAGCAAGACGCCAGCCAGGGATGCAGAGAGCCGGATTCGCGGAGCGGGGCGGTCGCTCCAGAGTAGTGGAGAGCTAGCCTCCCTTGCCTCCGCTATAAAAGGCAACTTGCGAGGGTAGAGATGCTCATCCATCTCCTCCTTCTTCTCCTTTCTTGCTTTTGTCTTCTATTATGGTGAGAGGAAGAGACCGGGCTCGTGCTCCATCCGCGATGGCGAGAGGTTCTCCTTGACACCACACCTCGACTCTAGATGTGGCTGTAGAGGCCAATTCCAGTGCATGGGGTGGAGCCACGGGCGCGGTCGGGGGCGATGCGGTGCCCGCGGTCGAGGCGGACGGAGCGGCATGCTCACCATTTCTCCTCCAACTGCTCCACCCCTAGCAGAAGGTCATATAGGGGACACAACGCTTGAGTTCATCGTCAAGCTGCGAGATCCTCCTCGCAGTCGCCTACGGCTCCCTTGTCCTTTCGCTAGGGTGATGGAGGTTGACCAGCCATTGGGGCCGCGGCTGGGCATGAGCGTCTGCTGCAACGGTGCCGTGTGGGTGAATGTTGAGTTCCCCCCTCCCCGTGTCATGCTACTCAGGCGTTGGTGAAAAACCTTCGTCCGCGCCCACTACCTTGCGGAGGGGCATGTACTTCACTTCAAATTGGTGGAGTCTGACATGCTCTCCGTGAAGGTCTTCGGGCATTTAGGCGCTCGTCTTGGGTGTTGTATAGAAAGCTCGAGTGACGACGAAAACTCCTCCTTGAGTGACAGTGACGAGGAGAGGACACCGACAGTGAAGATGACGACGGCGAGCCCCTAGTCGTCAAGGCCAAAGACGGCGACTCGTACTTCGACTGAGCGCTGGCAGCACCGTCATCACCAGCTGGAGGTGCTTGGCCTGGACGCCAACGCCACCTCCAGCTGGACCACAGTAGGCTCGTGGACTCCAGCTTCGTCTTCCCTGTCAGTGTCCCTACCGAGCCGCATCCCGCTGGTCCTAGCAGGGGTGACTAGGGCATCACCTAGTCACTCCGTTCATCCCTGGCTTCATCTTCCCTGCTGGGGTGGCGCTCTCCTGATCTTGTCGGGCTACGTCCCTCTAGTCTTGACAGGGATGACCAGGGCGTCGCCTAGGCACTCCTTTTGCCCTCCTTGCTCTCGATGTAAACCCTAGGAGGGGAGGGACAAGAAAGGCATTACGAAGCACTTTTCCTTTTTAATAAAATAGATGTATGGCGCTACTGTGTTTGAATCAAATTTAAGTATTTCATCATTCATGTTAGCACTTGTATGATCTGTACTTGTTGCTTCACACAATTTTAAAAGAAAAAAACCTACCGGTAACTTGTGTATGCTTTTGATGTTTTATGAAGGGCTTGCCCTCAATACTCTTTTGCAAACAAAGTTTCCGACAAGCCTCTTGCTGGCCTTCAACGTAGCTACTACTAATCTTCGTTGAGTATACTCGAAGCAAATTAGGAGCGCAAATAGAGGCTGGTTCCTTACTGGTCTTTTCCAAACGCAACTACAACTGATCCTGTCGAGTGGGCTCGAGGCAAGGATAGGAGCACGAATGATAGACGCAGCAAGGTTTCCTCACATGCAAGTTTCTCATACGTAAGCATAACTTGGAACGACAATTTTTTTAATGAAACAAACTTCTCTTTATTTGTTGTACTTCTTACCATGTAGAAGCACAAGCATGCGGAGTACCATCCTTCCTCCCCGGGAAAGTTGCTTCGTGAGGAATCCTTCTGCCCTTGACATAAAACAGAAAGAAGAAATAAGATGGTAGAAAGACCCTAGTGGCACATCTATCATCTTACTTAAGCAAGTGTAATCACATGTAAATCATGCTATAGCATACGGATAAACACATGCATGCAAGTTTTGGAAAACACTTGTTTTTATTCAGATATGCACAAGTTCTATGCCTGGCTTTGTACAAAGGGTTACAAGCCTCTAAGGCTATGCTTGTACAAAACGACACTGGTACAACGACGTCCTAAACAAACAGTTTAAAACCCCTTTCCACGACGGCATTTGGAACCGTCGCCAAGTGAGTGTGTGCGATAGGGTGTCCTTCCCACACGACCCAGAAATCGTCGGGGATAGGCCCTCCTGGGACCCAGGCCGGGGCCGTGTGAAATCGGGCGAGGCATCAAAACCCAATCATTTCCGTAGGTATGTACATCCCACACGGTGAATCCCAGAAATCATTTCCATAGGTATGTACATCCCACACGGTGAATCCCAGAAATCATTTCCGTAGGTATGTACATCCCACACGGTGAATCCTAGAAATCATTTCCGTAGGTATGTACATCCCACACGGTGAATCCCAGAAATCATTTCCGTAGGTATGTACATCCCATGTGGTAAATCCCAGAAAATCATTTCCGTAGATATTTACACCCACCACAGTTCTTTGTGTGGAAATGTTTGTGCAAGGCGGCCTAACGCAAACAGTTCGCTGCCGAAAGCCATGTGTGATTGTTAGTTGATCGAACACGCCTACTTTCTAGAAACCGTGCGGGTTGTTTGAGTTCATCGCCCATGGTGCTGTCTGAGTAACCGTTTGCAATAGAAAACCCCAATAAGTAGGGTAATTAGCCTATTATTGATAATCCATGTACTAATCAAATTGATATTTCTTATAAAACACGCCAGATATTTCATATCCGTATAACAGCAACCAAGATTTCATACTGGAATTACATCAGATAGCTTCGGCACTTAGTTACACCATTACACAACAGGACAAAGTTTCGCATGCAGCATCAAAAACCTTTGGAAAGTAGCATCATACACGGTAAAAAGACAGATGAATCTCATCTGGGAAACTGCAGAAGCGCAAGGCAAATATTGAGCCTTCAGTGATGTTGAATGTCCTTGCAACTTTAGGCCAGTTGCTATGGATAATTTCCCGCCCAAACTTCATCCTCTTCAGCAAGACTTCAATATTGTACCGTGGGTGTTGAATGAATACCTTCCTTGCCTCTTGACCATGCAGGTGGTTTGAGAGGTAATCATCGGTGAACTGCTTTGAAAAGTACTGAAAACAAAGCTATGCATAAATCGCTGTTGTAAATTTTGAAATGGCGCAAGGGGTAAAGACAAGGTAAAAGAGTTGGTACCATCCTATAGTTGACTGATGTCTTCTTCATTGTGCAAACAAAGATCTTGCTGTTATTCATCTCAAGTTTATTCATCCTAACAATCTTTCTGAGTTTCTTGACTTGACTGATATTCATGGACATCTCATTTCCCCATATGCAAAATGGGTCGAATAGTGGGTCTAAGCCTCTGATAGCAGGACCTACATGTGCAAGACCAAATTGTAAGAAACCTAAATATTAGAATGATTCCTGCAACTGCACAATAATGTGCTATTAGCCAAAGGACCCTGCTTGAACAAACCTCGATGGTAAACCGCAATGTCTCCCATTATTTCCCTACAACACACATAAGGAAGATCTTGATCAGGTTAACTGAGAGTTGCCATACTATCAGTAGAATATGTATTGAGTACAGCCAAATTTGATTGGTGTCACATGCAAAACAATACAAAATTGTACCCACAGCAAATGAAAATCAAATTGTAGAACTGAACCAAACAGTTAAATGGACAACAGACCAAATGAACCAAAATAGTTAACTGAGCACGACATTGCAGAATAGAAACATGTACTAGAAGATAAGATAGTTAACAAAACAAAGAATCCTTGAGAACATTACTATGAAATGTAGCAAATGTTGGACCAAAGTGTTAACTGAACATTACAAAGGGCCAAACTGTTAATTGAACATCAGTTTGCATATTAACATTATAGAGGACAAAGCACTAGAAGGCACTGGAGGTGGCCTCGAGAAAACATCACAAACTGTATTTTAAAGTAGACAACCGCGCGGCGGTGTCAACGGTGGCCTCGAAGACGAGGTGCTCCTCCAAGATCTGGCGGTCGACACGCATGTCAGCCATAGAGACCTCGTTCGCACGTGCGGCCGCATGCTACTCGGCTTTCCACGTTATACTGCATGTAAAATGGATGTGGGCGGCGCTTAATTGGAGGAGGGGGCAGTGATTTTGGTGGAAGGTGTCGCTCCGTCAGTCGGGGCATGTGGGAAGGGAAAGAAGGAGGATGGTGTGGGTGGGGTGTGGATTACCTGACCATATCGACGAGGCCGCGCAGCAAGAAGAAGGGTTAGCGGCGAGGAGGCCGCGTAGCAAGAAGAAGGGTCACCGGCGAGGAGGCGACGCTGCAAGAAGAAGGGCCACCGGCGAGGAGGTGGCGCAGCAAGAAGAAGGGTAGACGGTGAGGAGGCGGCGCTGCAAGAAGAAGGGTCGCCGGCGAGGAGGCTAAGCTGCCAGTAAGTAGCAGTGGAGGTTTGAACTTGGAAAGCAAGGAGAAACAGTGGAAATGTGGCTTTTGGTAGGAGGGAGGGGGCGGGGAGATAGATATTTCCGCGGTAGCAAAAAAATTCGCTCGGTGCCACGAGAAACTGGCGCAAGTGTGGTTCAAGCCGGGGCGGTGGACTGTAGACGATGAAGCTTCCTGCATAAGCCAGACAAGATGGTGCGCCAAGATATTTTATATCGCATCCCACACGATTCTTTCTAGTAAACTGTTTGTGGTATACCTAATTTTTTCATTATGTTTTGGAAGACAAAATGGTGTTACGGATGGAAAGGATGGTGTTTGAATAGCTAGAATATTTACGTATAGTGAACA
The DNA here is from genome assembly GCF_002162155.2 of Triticum dicoccoides. NCBI lineage: Eukaryota > Viridiplantae > Streptophyta > Magnoliopsida > Poales > Poaceae > Triticum > Triticum dicoccoides. Next base: position 582,443,932 of record NC_041382.1, on the reverse strand, counting down.
TGCAACTAGTACATGAGTGTCGTGTTTAAATTTGGAATTATTCCGGGTTCATTTGGCATTCTTATGCACTAATTGAGTTTCTGGGCATTTAATGTGCATAATTCAAATTTGAACTACAAGCACATGCTCCAATACACCAAAGTTTGCTAAAAAATCACATGTGTGTCTTTGGGTGAATTTTTAGGCCCCAGGCAAGAAATGGGAATAAAATTCAAACATCTGGGTGTCATGGCTCAGCCGGAATGACTGAGAAACTTGGTTTTTCAATTCTTGTAAATCCAAAACACGGCTAAAAATCATGAAACTTGGCATGGTGTCATGACATGGCACCAACATGCTGCAGTAAATTTTTTGGCTGAATTGGGACAAGCTTTGGTGTAAGCTTCTTGCAAACCGGAGCTTCCCTCAAGAAGGCTCCTGGTTCCAAGAGGGAACGTGTCACCTCCGTGTGTGAAACGACATACGTACATTGCCTTCTCCCACCTCAATTTTTTACACAGCCAGATTAGACCAAATAGAAGTATCATGCTAAATTTTAGAATTATTCTGTGTTCGTTTGGCCTTTTTATACATTAATTGAGTTTATGGGCATTTAATGTGCATAATTCAAATTTGAACTACAAGCACAGGCTCTAGTGCACCAAAGTTGTTTAAAAATCACATGTGTGTCCTTGGGTGAATTTCTAGGTCCCATGCAAGAGATGTGAGTGAAATTCAAACATCTCGGCATCGTGGCTCGGCCGGAAAGATTGAGAAACTTGGTTTTTAATTCCTGCAATTCCAAAACACGCCTGGAAATCATGAAACTGGGCACGGTGTCATGACATGGCACCAACATGCTGCAGTAATTTTTTTGGCCGAATTGGGACAAGCTTTGGTGTAGGCTTCTTGCAAACCAGAGCTTCCCTCAAGAAGGCTCGTGGTTCCAAGAGGGAACGTGTCACCTCCGTGTGCGAAACAACATACGTACACTACCTTCTCCCGCCTTAATTTTTTACACAGCCAGATTAGACCAAATAGAAGTACCGTCCTAAATTTTGGAATTATTCCGGGCTCGTTTCACCTTTTTATACATTAATTGAGTTTCTGGGCATTTAATGTGCATAATTCAAATTTGAACTACAAGCATAGGCTCCATTGCACCCAAATAGTTTGAAAAATCACATGTGTGTCCTTGGGTGGATTTCTAGGTCCCGTGCAAGAGATGGGAGTGAAATTCAAACATCTGGGCATGGTGGCTCGGCCGGAAAAATTGAGAAAGTTGGTTTTTTAATTCCTATAATTTCAAAACACGCCTGAAAATCATGAAACTTGGCATGGTCTCATGACATGGTACCAACATGCTCGGTAATTTTTTTGGCCGAATTGGGACAAGCTTTGGTGTAGGCTTCTTGCAAACCGGAGCTTCCCTCAAGAAGGCTCGTGGTTCCGAGAGGGAACGTGCCACCTCCGTGTGCGAAACATCATACGTACACCGCCTTAATTTTTTTATACAGCCATATTAGACCAAATAGAAGTACCGTGCTAAATTTTGGAATTATTTCGGGCTCATTTCGCCTTTTTTATACGTTAATTGAGTTTTTGGGCATTTAATGTGCATAATTCAAATTTGAACTGCAAGCACATGCTCCAGTGCACCAAAGTTGTTTGAAAAACCACATGTGTGTCCTTGGGTGAATTTCTAGGTCCCATGTAAGAGATGGGAGTGAAATTCAAACATCTGAGCGTCGTGGCTCGGCCGGAAAGATTGAGAAACTTGGTTTTTTAATTCCTGTAATTCCAAAACATGCCTGAAAAACATGAAACTTGGCATGGTGTCATGACATGGCACCAACATGCTGCGGTAATTTACTTGGCCGAATTGGGACAAGCTTTGGTGTAGGCTTCTTGCAAACCAAAGCTTCTCTCAAGAAGGCTCGTGGTTCCGGGAGGGAACGTGCCACCTCCGTGTGCGAAACGACATACATGCACTGCCTTCTCCCGCCTTATTTTTTACACATCCAGATTAGACCAAATAGAAGTACCGTGCTAAAGTTTGGAATTATTCCGGGCTCATTTTGCCTTTTTTATACATTAATTGAGTTACTGGGCATTTAATGTGCATAATTCAAATTTGAACTACAAGCACAGGCTTCAATGCACCAAAGTTGTTTGAAAAATCACATGTGTGTCCTTGGGTGAATTTCTAGGTCCCAGGCAAGAGTTGGGAGTGAAATTCAAACATCTGGGCATCGTGGCTCGGCCGGAAAGATTGAGAAACTTGGTTTTTTAATTCCTCTAATTCCAAAACATGCCTGAAAATCATGAAACTTGGCATGGTCTCATGACATGGCACCAACATGTTGCGGTAATATATTTGGACGAATTGGGACAAGCTTAGGTGTAGGCTTCTTGCAAACCGGAGCTTCCCTCAAGAAGGCTCATGGTTCTGAGAGGGAACGTGTCACCTCCGTGTGCGAAATGACATACATACACTGCCTTCTCCAGCCTTAATTTTTGTACACAGACAGATTAGACCAAATAGAAGTACCATGCTAAATTTTGGAATTATTCTGGGCTTGTTTCGCCTTTTTATACATTAATTTAGCTTGTGGGCATTTAATGTGCATAATTCAAATTTGAACTGCAAGCGCAGGCCCCAGTGCACCCAAATTGTTTGAAAAATCACATGTGTATCCTTGGGTGAATTTCTAGGTCCCGTGCAAGAGATGGGAGTGAAATTCAAACATCTGGGCATTGTGGCTCGGCCGGAAAGATTGAGAAACTTGGTTTTTTAATTCCTCTAATTCCAAAACACGCCTGAAAATCATGAAACTTGGCATGGTCTCATGACAATGCACCAACATGCTGCGGTAATTTTTTGGCCGAATTGTGACATGCTTTGGTGTAGGCTTCTTGCAAACTGGAGCTTCCCTCAGGAAGGCTCGTGGTTCCGAGAGGGAACGTGTCACCTCCGTGTGCGAAACGACATACGTACACAGCCTTCTCCCGCCTTAATTTTTTTACACAACCAGATTAGACCAAATAGAAGTATCGTGCTAAATTTTGGAATTATTCCGGGCTCGTTTCGCCTTTTTTATACATTAATTGAGCTTCTGGGCATTTAATGTGCATAATTCAAATTTGAACTGCAAACACAGGCTCCAGTGCACCCAAATTGTTTGAAAAATCACATGTGTATCCTTGGGTGAATTTCTAGGTTCCGTGCAAGAGATGGGAGTGAAATTCACCATTTGGGCATCGTGGCTCGGCCGGAAAGATTGAGAAACTTGTTTTTTTAATTCCTCTAATTCCAAAACACGCCTGAAAATCATGAAACTTGGCATGGTCTCATGACATGGCACCAACATGTTGCGGTAATATATTTGGCCGAATTGGGACAAGCTTTGGTGTAGGCTTCTGGCAAACCGAAGCTTCCCTCAAGAAGGCTCGTGGTTCCGAGAGGGAACGTGTCACCTGCGTGTGCGAAACGACATACATACACAGCCTTCTCCCGCCTTAATTTTTTTACACAGCCAGATTAGACCAAATAGAAGTACTATGCTAAATTTTGGGATTATTCCGGGCCCATTTCGCCTTTTTTATACATTAATTGAGTTTCTAGGCATTTAATGTGCATAATTCAAATTTGAACTGCAAGCACATGCTCCAGTGCACCAAAGTTCTTTGAAAAACCACATGTGTGTCCTTGGGTGAATTTCTAGGTCCCATGCAAGAGATGGGAGTGAAATTCAAACATCTGAGCGTCGTGGCTCGGCCGGAAAGATTGATAAACTTGCTTTTTTAATTCCTGTAATTCCAAAACATGCCTGAAAATCATGAAAGTTGGCTTGGTGTCATGACATGGCACCTACATGCAGCGGTAATTTTTTTGGCCGAATTGGGACAAGCTTTGGTGTTGGCTTCTTGCAAATCAGAGCTTCCCTTAAGAAGGTTCGTGGTTCCTAGAGGGAACGTGTCACCTCCCTGTGCGAAACGACATACGTACACTGCCTTCTCCCGCCTTAATTTTTTTACACAGCCATATTAGACCAAATAGAAGTATCATGCTAAATTTTGGAATTATTTCGGGCTCGTTTTGCCTTTTTATACATTAATTGAGTTTCTGGGCATTTAATGTGCATAATTCAAATTTTAACTGCAAGCACAGGCTCCAGTGTACCCAAATTGTTTGAAAAATCACATGTGTGTCCTTGGGAGAATTTCCAGGTCCCGTGCAAGACATGGGAGTGAAATTCAAACATCTGGGCATCGTGGCTCGGCTAGAAAGAATGAGAAATTTTATTATTTAATTCCTGTAATTTCAAAACACGCCTGAAAATCATGAAACCTGGCATGGTCTCATGACATGGCACCAACATGCTGCGGTAATTTTTTTTGGCTGGATTGGGACAAGCTTTGGTGTAGGCTTCTTGCAAACCGGAGCTTCCCTCAAGAAGGCTCATGGTTCTGAGAGGGAGCGTGTCACCTCCGTGTGCGAAACGACATATGTACATTCCCTTCTCCCGCCTTATTTTTTACACAGCCAGATTAGACCAAATAGAAGTACCGTGCTAAAGTTTGGTATTATTCGGGCTCGTTTGCCTTTTTTATACATTAATTGAGTTTTTGGGCATTTAATGTGCATAATTCAAATTTGAACTGCAAGCATAGGCTCCAGTGCACCAAAGTTGTTTGAAAAATCACATGTGTGTCCTTGGGTGAATTTCTTGGTCCCATGCAAGAGATGGGAGTGAAATTCAAACATCAAGGCGTCGTGGCTTGCTACCTCTTGAGCACTTGCGTTGGTTTTCCCTTGAAGAGGAAAGGGTGATGTAGCAAAGTAGCGTAAGTATTTCCCTCAGATTTTGAGAACCAAGGTATCAATCCAGTAGGAGGCCACGCACGAGTCCCTGGCACCTACACAAACAAATAAATCCTCGCAACCAACGCGATAAGGGGTTGTCAATCCCTACACGGTCACTTACGAGAGTGAGATCTGATAGATATGATAAAATAATATTTTTGGTATTTTTATGATAAAGATGAAAAGTAAAATAAAAGGCAATAAAAATAACTAAGTATTGGAAGATTAATATGATGGAAGATAGACCCGGGGGCCATAGGTTTCACTAGTGGCTTCTCTCAAGAGCATAAGTATTCACAGTGGGTAAACAAATTACTGTAGAGCAATTGACAGAATTGAGCATAGTTATGAGAATATCTAGGTATGATCATGTATATAGGCATCACGTCCGAGACAAGTAGACCGACTCCTACCTGCATCTACTACTATTACTCCACACATCGACCGCTATCCAGCATGCATCTAGAGTATTAAGTTCATAAGAACAGAGTAACGCTTTAAGCAAGATGACATGATGTAGAGGGATAAACTCATGCAATATGAAATAAACCCCATCTTGTTATCCTCGATGGCAACAATACAATACGTGCCTTGCTGCCCCTAGTGTCACTGGGAAAAGGACACCACAAGATTGAACCCAAAGCTAAGCACTTCTCCCATTGCAAGAAAGATCAATCTAGTAGGATAAACCAATTGATATTTCGAAGAGACTTGCAAAGATAACCAATCATACATAAAAGAATTAAGAGAAGATTCAAATATTGTTCATAGATAAACTTTACCATAAACCCACAATTCATCGGTCTCAACAAACACACCACAAAAAGAAGATTACATCAAATAGATCTCCACAAGAGAGGGGGAGAACTTTGTATTGAGATCCAAAAATTGAGAAGAAGACATCTAGCTAATAACTATGGACCTGTAGGTCTGAAGTAAACTACTCACACTTCATCGGAGAGGCTATGGTGTTGATGTAGAAGCCCTCTGTGATCGATGCCCCCTCCGGCGGAGCTCCGAAAAAGGCCCCAAGATGGCATCTCGTGGATACAGAAAGTTACGGCGGTGGAATTAGGGGTTTGGCTCCGTATCTGGTAGTTTGGGTTACGTAGGTATATATAGGAGGAAGGAGTACATCGGTGGAGCAACAAGGGGCCCACGAGGGTGGAGGGCGTGCTTGGGGGGGGGGGGGTAGGCGCGCCCCCTACCTCGTGGCCTCCTAGTTGATGTCTTGACGTAGGGTCCAAGTCCTCTGGATCATGTTCGTTCCGAAAATCACGTTCCCGAAGGTTTCATTCCGTTTGGACTCCATTTGATACTCTTTTTCTACGAAACCCTAAAATAGGCAAAAAGCAGCAATTCTGGGCTGGGCCTCCGGTTAATAGGTCAGTCCCAAAAATAATATAAAAGTGTATAATAAAGCCCAATAATGTCCAAAAACAGAATATAATATAGCATGGAACAATCGAAAATTATAGATACAGAGACATATCAAGCATCCCCAAGCTTAATTCCTGCTCGCCCTCAAGTAGGTAAATGATAAAAATAGAATTTTTTATGTGGAATGCTACTTGGCATAATTTCAATGTAATTCTTCTTAATTGTGGTATGAATATTCAGATCTGAAAGATTCAAGACAAAAGTTCAATATTGACATAGAAATAATAATACTTCAAGCATACTAACTAAGCAATTATGTCTCTTCAAAATAACATGGCCAAAGAAAGTTATCCCTACAAAATCATATAGTCTGGCTATGCTCTATCTTCACCACACAAAGTATTTAAATCATGCACAACCCCGATGACAAGCCAAGCAATTGTTTCATAGTTTTAGTGTTCTCAAATTTTTTGAATCTTCACGCAATACATGAGCGTGAGCCATGGACATAGCACTTTAGGTGGAATAGAATGGTGGTTGTGGAGGAGACAAAAAAGGGGAATATAGTCTCACATCAACTAGGCGTATCAACGGGCTATGGAGATGCCCATCAATAGATATCAATGTGAGTGAGTAGGGATTGCCATGGAGCGGATGCACTAGAGCTATAAGTATATGAAAGCTCAAAAGGAACTAAGTGGGTGTGCATCCAACTCGCTTGCTCACGGAGACCTAGGGCATTTTGAGGAAGCCCATCATTGGAATATACAAACCAAGTTCTATAATGAAAAATTCCCACTAGTATATGAAAGTGATAACATAGGAGACTCTCTATTATGAAGATCATGGTGCTACTTTGAAGCACAAGTGTGGTAAAAGGATAGTAGCATTGTCCCTTCTCTCTTTTTCTCTCATTTTTTATTTGGGCCTTTTCTCTTTTTTTATGGGCTCTTTTTTTTCGTCCGGAGTCTCATCTCGACTTGTTGGGGAATCATAGTCTCCATCATCCTTTCCTCACTGGGGCAATGCTCTAATAATGATGATCATCACACTTTTATTTACTTACAACTCAAGAATTACAACTCGATATTTAGAACAAGATATGACTCTATATGAATGCCTCCGGCGGTGTACCGGGACGTGCAATGACTCATGAGTGACATGTATGAAGAATTATGAATGGTGGCTTGGCCACAAATACGATGTCAACTACATGATCATGCATAGCAATATGACAATGATGGAGCGTGTCATAATAAACGGAACGGTGGAAAGTTGCATGGCAATATATCTCGGAATGGCTATGGAAATGCCATAGTAGGTAGATATGGTGGCTGTTTTGAGGAAGGAAATGGTGAGTGATATGGTACCGGCAAAAATTGCACGACACAAGAGAGGCTAGCAATGGTGGAAGGAAGAAAAGTGCATATGATCCATGGACTCAACCTTAGTCATAAAGAACTCATATACTTATTGCAAAAATCTACAAGTTATCAAAGCAAAGTATTACACGCATGCTCCTAGGGGGATAGATTGGTAGGAAAAGACCATCGCTTGTCCCCGACCGCCACACATAAGGAAGACAATCAATAAATAAATCATGCTCCGACTTCATCACATAACGGTTCACCATACATGCATGCTACGGGAATCACAAACTTTAACAAAAGTATTTCTCAAATTCACAACTACTCAACTAGCATGACTCTAATATTACCATCTCCATATCTCAAAACAATTTTCAAGTATCAAACTTCTCATAGTATTCAACACACTCACAAGAAATTTTTATTAATCTTGAATGCCTAACATAATTAAAGCAAATTACCATGATGTTTTGTAGGACTCTCAAAAGAATCTAAGTGAAGCATGAGAGAACAATAGTTTCTATAAAACAAATCCACCGACGTGCTCTAAAAGATATAAGTGAAGCACTAGAGCAAAAACTATATAACTCAAAAGATATAAGTGAAGCACATAGAGTATTCTAACAATTTTCGAATCATGGGTGTCTCTCTCAAAAGGTGTGTACAGAAAGGATGATTGTGGTAAACTAACAAATAAAGACTCAAATAATACAAGACGCTCCAAGCAAAACATATATCATGTGGTAAATAAAAATATAGCTCCAAGTAAAGTTACCGATGGAAGTAGACGAAAGAGGGGATGCCTTCCGGGGCATCCCCAAGCTTTGGCTTTTAGGTGTCCTTAGATTATCTTGGAGTGCCATGGGCGTCCCCAAGCTTAGGTTCTTGCCACTCCTTGTTCCATAATCCATCAAATCTTTACCCAAAACTTGAAAACTTCACAACACAAAACTTAAAGTAGAAAATATCGTGAGCTTCGTTAGCGAAAGAAAACAAAACACCACTTAAAGGTACTGTAATGAACTCATTATTTATTTATATTGGTGTTAAACCTACTGTATTCCAACTTCTATAGGTTTTATAAACTATTTTACTAGCCATAGGTTCATCAAAATAAGCAAACAACACACGAAAAACAGAATCTGTCAAAAACAGAACAGTCTGTAGTAATCTGTAGCTAACGCAAGATCTGGAACCCCAAAAATTCTAAAATAAATTTTTGCACGTGAGGAATTTATCTATTAATCATCTTAAAAACGAATTAACTAAATATCACTTTTCAAATAAAAATGGCAGCAATTCTCGTGAGCGCTAAAGTTTCTGTTTTTTACAGCAAGATTAAAAAGACTTTCCCCAAGTCTTCCCAACGATTCTACTTGGCACAAACACTAATTAAACATGAAAAACTCAACCAAAACATAGGCTAGATAAATTATTTATTACTAAACAGGAGCAAAAAGTAAGGAATAAAAATAAAATTGGGTTGCCTCCCAACAAGCGCTATCGTTTAAGGCCCCTAGCTAGGCATAAAAGCGAGGATAGATATATGTATCTTTAGTTGGTAGTTCTTTAATGAGACATCTATCACCTTTAGGAGTTTATTTCATTTTATCAATAATCAAACTTCTAGGCACAAGATCAAAAAAATCATTAGTAGCAAATGGTTCCTTAATTATAGCAAAAAGATTAGGATGAATACTTATAGATTTGAGATCCGCAGTTTCTTTGCTAGAGAATTCACCCTTATTTTTAGGAACATACATAAGCTTGGCAATTTTAGTTGGAGCACTTGGAGTATTCTTTACGGAAGAAAAAGCGGTTCCCAAGTTGGTAATGATACCCTCAAGTTTATTGATTCTAGTGGAATCATGATTTATTCTTTCATTATAGGTTCCTTCTCTTTAATATTTTTCAAAGTCACTCCTACTTTAGATCCATATTGGGTAATTTAGTTGTGGATCTTTTTGTCGAAATTTTCAATTAACTCAACGGTAGCAACTTTATTTTCAATAATTTCAAGTTTTTGCATTATATGCTCCAAAGTTAACATAGTTCCATTAACCAAAAGAGGGGGTGAGCCAAACAAATCTATCATAGCATTATAGGAATCAAAAGTGTGGCTACCCAAGAAGCTCCCTCCGGTAATGGTATCAAGGACATATCTGTGCCAAGGAATAGCACCTACATAAAAATTGCGAAGAATAATAGAAGTAGATTGCTTCCTGGTAGATCTATTTTGAGCATTGCAAATTCTATACCAAGCGTCTTTTAGGTTTTCTCCTTCCCTTTGCTAAATTAAGAACTTCAATTTTGGAGACAACGGAGAAGATAGGCGACTAGCCATAATGACAAGCAAGCAACACAAGCGAACAAGAAACGGGCAAAAAAGAGGCAAATAGGGAACGAGAAGGAGGACAGAGAGAAGGCAAATAAAACGGCAAGGGTGAAGTGGGGGAGAGGAAAACGAGAGGCAAATGGCAAATAATGTAATGCGGGAGATAAGGGTTTGTGATGGGTACTTGGTGTGTTGACTTTTGCATAGAGCTCCCCCGCAACGGCGCCAGAAATCCTTCTTGCTACCTCTTGAGCACTTGCGTTGGTTTTCCCTTGAAGAGGAAAGGGTGATGCAGCAAAGTAGCGTAAGTATTTCCCTCAGTTTTTGAGAACCAAGGTATCAATCCACTAGGAGGCCACGCACGAGTCCCTCGCACCTACACAAACAAATAAATCCTCGCAACCAACACGATAAGGGGTTGTCAATCCCTACACCGTCACTTACGAGAGTGAGATCTGATAGATATGATACAATAATATTTTTGGTATTTTTATGATAAAGATGCAAAGTATAATAAAAGGCAATAAAAATAACTAAGTATTGGAAGATTAATATGATGGAAGATAGACCCGGGGGGCATAGGTTTCACTGGTGGATTCTCTCAAGAGCATAAGTATTCACGGTGGGTAAACAAATTACTGTTGAGCAATTGACAGAATTGAGCATAGTTATGAGAATATCTAGGTATGATCATGCATATAGGCATCACGTCGAGACAAGTAGACCGACTCCTGCCTGCATCTACTACTATTACTCCACACATCGACTGCTATCCAACATGCATCTAGAGTATTAAGTTCATAAGAACAGAGTAACGCTTTAAGCAAGATGACGTGATGTAGAGGGATAAACTCATGCAATATGAAATAAAACCCATCTTGTTATCCTCGATGGCAGCAATACAATACGTGCCTTGCTGCCCCTACTGTCACTGGGAAAGGACACCGCAAGATTGAACCCAAAGCTAAGTACTTCTCCCATTGCAAGAAAGATCAATCTAATAGGCCAAACCAAACTGATAATTCGAAGAGACTTGCAAAGATAACCAATCATACATAAAAGAATTCAGAGAAGATTCAAATATTGTTCATAGATAAACTTGATCATAAACCCACAATTCATCGATCTCAACAAACACAGCGCAAAAATAAGATTACATCGAATATATCTCCATAAGATAGGGGGAGAACTTTGTATTGAGATCCAAAAAGAGAGAAGAAGCCATATAGCTAATAACTATGGACCCGTAGGTCTGAAGTAAACTACTCACACTTCATCCGAGAGGCTATGGTGTTGATGTAGAAGCCCTCCGTGATCGATGCCCCCTCCGGCGGAGCTCCGGAAAAGGCCCCAAGATGGGATCTCGTGGATACAGAAAGTTACGGCGGTGGAATTAGGGTTCTAGCTCCGTATCTGGTAGTTTGGGGGTACGTAGGTATATATAGGAGGAAGGAGTACATCGGTGGAGCAACAGGGGGCCCACAAGGGTGGAGGGTGC
>NC_041382.1:582249771-582432393 GCF_002162155.2 Triticum dicoccoides | reverse complement strand
CCCCTACCTCGTGGCCTCCTGGTTGATGTCTTGACGTAGGGTCCAAGTCCTCTGGATCATGTTCATTTCAAAAATCACGTTCCCGAAGGTTTCATTCCGTTTGGACTCCGTTTGATATTCTTTTTCTGCGAAACCCTAAAATAGGCAAAAAAATAGCAATTCTGGGCTGGGCCTCCGGTTAATAGGTCAGTCCCAAAAATAATATAAAAGTGTATAATAAAGCCCAATAATGTCAAAAACAGAATATAATATAGCATGGAACAATAAAAAATTATAGATACGTTGGAAACGTATCATGGCTCGACCAGAAAGATTGATAAACTTGGTTTTTAATCCTGTAATTCCAAAACACGCCTGAAAATCATGAAACTTGGCATGGTCACATGACATGGCGCCAACATGTTGCGGTAATTTTTTTTGGCCGAATTGGGACAAGCTTTGGTGTAGGCTTCTTGAAAACCGGAGCTTCCCTCAATAAGGCTCGTGGTTCCGAGATGGAACGTGTCACCTCCGTGTGCGAAGAGACATACGTACACTGCCTTCTCCTGCCTTAATTTTTTCACACAGCCAGATTAGACCAAATAGAAGTACCGTGCTAAATTTTGGAATTATTCCGGGCTCGTTTCGCCTTTTTATACATTAATTGAGTTTCTGGACATTTATTGTGCATAATTCAAATTTGAAATACAAGCACAGGCTCCAGTGTACCAAAGTTGTTTGAAAAATCACATGTGTGCCCTTGGGTGAATTTCTAGATCCCGTGCAAGAGATGGGAGTGAAATTCAAACATCTGGGCGTCGTGGCTCGGCCGGAAAGATTGAGAAACTTGGTTTTTAATTCCTGTATAATTCCAAAACACGCCTGAAAATCATGAAACTTGGTATGGTGTCATGACATGGCACCAACATATTGTGGTAATTTTTTTGGCCAAATTGGGACAAGCTTTGGTGTAGGCTTCTTGCAAACCGGAGCTTTCCTCAAGAAGGCTCGTGGTTCCGAGAGGGAACGTGTCACCTCCGTGCGTGAAATGACATATGTACACTGCCTTCTCCCGCCTTAATTTTTGTACACAGACATATTAGACCAAATAGAAGTACCATGCTAAATTGTGGAATTATTCCAGGCTCGTTTCGCCTTTTTTATACATTAATTGAGTTTTTGGGCATTTAATGTGTGTAATTCAAATTTGAACCGCAAGCACAAGGTCCAGTGCACCAAAGTTGTTTGAAAAATCACATGTGTGTCCTTGGGTGAATTTCTGGGTCCAATGCAAGAGATGGGAGTTAAATTCAAACATCTGGGCGTCGTGGCCTGACCGCAAAGATTGAGAAACTTGGTTTTTTAATTCCCGTAATTCCAAAACACGCGTGAAAATCATGAAACTTGGCATGGTCTCATGACATGGCACCAAGATGCAGCGGTAATTTTTTTGGCCGAATTGGGACAAGCTTTGGTGTAGGCTTCTTGCAAACCGGAGCTTTCCTCAAGAAGGCTCGTGGTTCCGGGAGGGAACGTGTCACCTCCCTGTGCGGAACGACATACGTACACTGCCTTCTCCCACCTTAATTTTTTTACACAGCCAGATTAGACCAAATAGAAGTACCGTGCTAAATTTTGGAATTATTCCGGGCTCGTTTCGCCTTTTTATACATTAATTGAGTTTCTGGGCATTTAATGTGCATAATTCAAATTTGAACTGCAAGCACAGGCTCCAGTGCACCAAAGTTGTTTGAAAAATCACATGTGTGTCCTTGGGTGAATTTCTAGGTCCCATGCAAGAGATGGGAGTGAAATTCAAACATCTGAGTGTCGTGGCTTGGCCGGAAAGATTGAGAAACTTGGTTTTTTAATTCCTGTAATTCCAAAACATGCCTGAAAATCATGAAACATGGCATGGTTTGATGACATGGCACCAACATGCTGCGGTAATTTTTTTGGCGGAATTGGGACAAGTTTTGGTGTAAGCTTCTTGCAAATCGGAGCTTCCCTCAATAAGGCTCGTGGTTCCGAGAGGGAACGTGTCACCTCTGTGTGCGAAACGACATATATACACTGGCTTCTCCCGCCTTAATTTTTTTACACAGCCAGATTAGACCAAATAGAAGTACCGTGCTGAATTTTGGAATTATTTCGGGTTTGTTTGGCCTTTTTATATAGTAATTGAGTTTTTGGGCATTTATTGTGCATAATTCAAATTTGAACTACAAGCACATGCTCCAGTGCACCAAAGTTGTTTGAAAAATCACATGTGTGTCCTTGGGTGAATTTCTAGGTCCCATGCAAGAGATGGTAGTGAAATTCAAAAATCTGGGCGTCGTGGTTCGGCCGGAAAGATTGAGAAACTTGGTTTTTTAATTCCTGTAATTCCGAAAAACGCCTGAAAATCATGAAACTTGCCATGGTCTCATGACATGGCAACAACATGCTGTGGTAATTTTTCTGTCCGATTTGCGAAGTCACACACATTAATAATCAACAAGGTCATTTTGGAACAAGTGCTGTCACGTTAAAAATCCGAAACACAAGTATTATTGAAACTGTGGGCGTTCGACTTACCAATTAGGTGCGGACACGCGCCCCCTTTTTTTATTGCCTAGGAGGTGTCGTGTAGGGTAGCTATTTAAGTACGGGAGGCGTGCGATCAGACCCCTGAGCGTGCTTGTTGGGGAACGCAGTAATTTCAAAAAAATTCCTACGCACACGAAAGATCATGTTGATGCATAGCAACGAGGGGGAAGAGTATTGTCCACATAGCCTCGTAGACCGTAAGCGGAAGAGTTATGAGAACACGGTTGATGTAGTCGTACGTCTTCACGATCCGACCGATCCAAGTACCGAACGTACGGCACCTACGAGTTCAACACACGTTCAGCTCGGTGACGTCCCACGAACTCTGATCCAGCAGAGCTTCGAGGGAGAGTTCCATCAGCATGACAACTTGATGACAATGATGATGATGCTACCGACTTAGGGCTTCTCCTAAGCACCGCTACAATATGACCGAGGTGGATTATGGTGAAGGGGGCACTGCACACGGCTAAGAACAATGTCAACTTGTGTGTTCTAGGGTGCCCCACTTCCCACGTATATAAAGGAGGGAGGGGAGGCCGGCTGGCCTCTCTAGGTGCGCCAAGGGGGGAGGAATCCTCCTCCTAGTAGGAGTAGGATTCCTCCTTTCCTAGTCCTACTAGGAAGGGGAAGGAAGGAGAAGGGGAGGACAAGGAAAGAGGGGGCGCAGCCCCTCCCCTAGTCCAATTCGGACTAGGCCCATGGGGGGCACGCGGCCAACCCTCCTGGCTTCTCCTCTTTTCCCCTCAAAGCCCGCTAAGACCCATATGTACTCCCGTATTCCTGTAACTCCCCCGGTACTCCGAAAAATACCCAGATCATTCGGAACCTTTCCGAATATATCCTTCCAATATATCGATCTTTACGGCTCGACCATTTCGAGACTCCTCATCATGTCCCCGATCTCATCCGGGACTCCGAACAAACTTCGGTCATCAAATCACATAACTCATAATACAAATCATCACATAACGTTAAGCGTGCGGACCCTACGGGTTTGAGAACTATGTAGACATGACCGAGACACATCTCCGGTCAATAACCAATAGCGGAACCTGGATGCTCATATTGGCTCCTACATATTCTACGAAGATCTTTATCGGTCAAACCGCATAACAACATACGTTGTTCCCTTTGTCATCGGTATGTTACTTGCCTGAGATTTGATCATCGGTATCTCAATACCTAGTTCAATCTCTTTACTGGCAAGTCTCTTTACTCGTTCCGTAATGCATCATCCCGCAACTAAGTCATTAGTCACATTGCTTGCAAGGCTCATAATGATGTGTGATACGTCTCCAACGTATCTATAATTTTTGATTGTTCCATGCTATTATATTATCAACCTTGGATGTTTTATATGCTATTTTATATGATTTTTGGGACTAACCTATTAACCTAGAGCCCAGTGCCAGTTTCTGTTTTTTCCTTGTTTTAGAGTATCGCAGAAAAGGGAAATCAAACGGAGTCCAATTGACCTGAAACTTCACGGAACTTATTTTTGGACCAGAAGAGGCGCAATAATGTCTACAAGAATAAGGTTGTGTAGTAGACATGAAGCTCTTTTCTGATGCCGTTGCCGGGGAGGTGAGTGCTTGAAGGTATATCTTTAGATCTTGCAATCAAATCTTTTTGTTTTTTGTTTTAGCACTAGTTTAGTTTACAAAAGAAAACTACAAAAATATATGGAATTATGGGTACCTCATATGCTTCATCTTTTTAATATCTATCATGAAAATAAGGATTCCGATAATTGTGCTCAAGTGCTAGAAGAAGATTGCATTAGAATGTTTGGCACTAAATATTTGAATGATGAGTATGATTGCAATGTTGTTAGTATGAATTCCTTGAATATCCATGATGCTAATGATATGCAAAGCCACAAGCTTGGGGAAGCTATGCTTGATGAAGATGGTATTTTTTGCCCCCCAAGTTTTGATGAGAAAATTTATTATGATGAAAGCATGCCTCCTATTTATGATGATTATATTGATGAAAGTGGATTTGGAGAGGTCATGACTTTATTTTGTGATGAATCCACTATTTCGGAAGAGGCTCCAATTGATTGTGAGAACAAAGTTTCTATCTAGGATGATTATTGTGATGACTTATATGCTATAAAGAATAATGATATCCATGAAACTTTTCATCATGATTTTAGTATTCAATTGGATTATGCCTCACATGATAACTATTTTGTTGAGTTTGCTCCCACTATTATTCATGAGAAGAATTTTGCTTGTGTGGAGATTAATAAAATTTCTATGCTTGTAGATCATGGAAAGAATGCTTTAGGTGCTGGTTATATTGTTGAATTCATTCATGATGCTACTGAAAATTATTATGAGGGAGGAATATATGCTTGTAGGAATTGCAATAATATCAAGTTTCCTCTCTATGTGCTTAAAGTTTTGAAGTTATGCTTATTTTACCTTCCTATGCAAGTTGATTCTTGTTCCCACAAGTTGTTTGCTCACAAAATCCCTATGCATAGGAAGAGGGTTAGACTTAAATGTGTTAGTCATATTATTCATGATGCTCTCTTTATGTTTCAATTCTTATCCTTTATGTGAGCATCATTGAAATCATCATGCCTAGCTAGGGGCGTTAAACGATAGCGCTTGTTGGGAGGCGACCCAATTTTATTTTGTTCCTTGCTTTTTGTTCCTGTTTAGTAATAAATAATTTATCTAGCCTATGTTATGATTGAGTTTTTATGTTTTAATTAGTGTTTGTGCCAAGTAGAACCGTTGGGAAGACTTGGGGAAAGTCTTTTTGATCTTGCTGTAAAAAACAGAAACTTTAGCGCTCACAAGAATTGCTGCCATTTTTTGGAGAGTGCTATTTAGTTAATTCTTTTTGCAGATGATTAATAGATAAATTCCTCACGCCCAGAAATTTATTTTAGAATTTTTGGGGTTCCATAAGTTTGCGTTAGTTACATATTACTACAGACTCTTCTGTTTTTGATAGATTCTGTTTTCGTGTGTTGTTTGCTTATTTTAATGAATCTATGGCTAGTAAAATAGTTTATAAACCATAGATAAGTTGGAATAAAGTAGGTTTAACACCAATATAAATAAAAAATGAGTTCATTACAGTACCTTGAAGTGGTGTTTTGTTTTCTTTCGCTAACGGAGCTTATGAGTTTTCTGTTAAGTTTTGTGTTGTGAAGTTGTCAAGTTTTGGGTAAAGATTCGATGGATTATGGAATAAGGAGTGACAGGAGCCTAAGCTTGGGAATGCCCAAGGCACCCCAAGGTAATATTCAAGGACAACCAAAAGCCTAAGCTTGGGGATGCCCCGGAAGGCATCCCCTCTTTCGTCTTCGTTCATCGGTAACTTTACTTGGAGCTATATTTTTATTTACCACATGATATGTGTTTTGCTTGGAGCGTCATTTTATTTTATTTAGTTTTGCTTACTGTTTGAATAAAATACCAAGATCTGAAATTCTTAAATGTTAGAGAGTCTTCACATAGTTGCATAATTATTCGACTACTCATTGATCTTCACTTATATCTTCCGGAGTAGTTTGCCATTTGCTCTAGTACTTCACTTATATCTTTTTAGACCATGGTGGTGGTTTTATTTTGTAGAAATAGATGTACTCTCATGCTTCACTTATATTATTTTGAGAGTCTTTAGAACAACATGGTAATTTGCTTTGGTTATGAAATTAGTCCTAATATGATGGGCATCCAAGAGTGATATAATAAAAACTTTCATATAGAGTGCATTGAATACTATGAGAAGTTTGATACTTGATGATTGTTTTGAGATATGGAGATAGTGATATTAAAGTTATGCTAGTTGAGTAGTTGTGAATTTGAGAAATACTTGTGTTGAAGTTTGCAAGTCCCGTAGCATGCACGTATGGTAAACGTTGTGTAACAAATTTGAAACATGAGGTGTTATTTGATTGTCTTCCTTATGAGTGGCGGTCGGGGACGAGCGATGGTCTTTTCCTACCAATCTATCCCCTAGGAGCATGCGCGTAATGCTTGGTTTTTGATGACTTGTAGATTTTTGCAATAAGTATGTGAGTTCTTTATGACTAATGTTGAGTCCATGGATTATACGCACTCTTACCCTTCCATCATTGCTAGCCTCTTCGGTACTGTGCATTTCCCTTTCTCACATTGAGAGTTGGTGCAAACTTTGCCGGTGCATCCAAACCCCGTGATATGATACGCTCTTTCACACATAAACCTCCTTATATCTTCCTCAAAACAGCCACCATACCTACCTATTATGGCATTTCCATAGCCATTCCGAGATATATTGCCATGCAACTTTCCACCGTTCCGTTTATTATGACACACATCATCATTGTCATATTGCTTTGCATGATCATGTATTTGACATCGTATTTGTGGCAAATCCACCGTTCATAATTTTTCATACATGTCACTCTTGAGTCATTGCACATCCCGGTACACCACCGGAGGCATTCATATAGAGTCATACTTTGTTCTAGTATCGAGTTGTAATTCTTGAGTTGTAAATAAATAGAAGTGTGATGATCATCATTAATAGAGCATTGTCCCCCAAAAAAGGAAGGCCAAATAAAAAAAGAAAGGCCAAAAAAAGGGAAAGGCCAAAAAAAGGCCAAATAAAAAATAATAATAAAAGGGACAATGCTACTATCCTTTTTTCCACACTTGTGCTTCAAAGTAGCAACATGATCTTCATGATAGAGAGTCTCTTGTTTTGTCACTTTCATATACTAGTGGGAAATTTTCATTATAGAACTTCGCTTGTATATTCCAACAATGGGCCTTCTCAAGTTCCCTAGGTCTTCGTGAGCAAGAAAGTTGGATGCACACCCACTTAGTTTCTTTTGTTGAGCTTTCATGCATTTATAGCTCTAGTGCATCCGTTGCATGGCAATCCCTACTCCTTGCATTGACATCAATTGATGGGCATCTCCCTATCCCATTGATTAGCCGCGTCGATGTGAGACTTTCTCCTTTTTGTCTTCTCCACATAACCCCCTCATTATATTCTATTCCACCCATAGTGCTATATCCATGGCTCACGCTCATGTATTGCGTGAAAGTTGAAAAAAGTTTGAGATTACTAAAGTATGAAACAATTGCTTGGCTTGTCATCGGGGTTGTGCATGATGAGAGCATTCTTGTGTGACGAAAATGGAGCATGACCAAACTATATGATTTTGTAGGGATGAACTTTCTTTGGCCATGTTATTTTGAGAAGACATGATTGCTTAGTTAGTATGCTTGAAGTATTATTGTTTTTATGTCAATATTAAACTTTTGTCTTGAATCTTATGGATCTGAATATTCTTGCCACAATAGAGAATTACATGGATAAATATGTTAGGTAGCATTCCACATAAAAAATATGTTTTTTCATTTCCTACTCGTGGACGAGCATGAATTAAGCTTGGGGATGCTGATACGTCTCCAACATATCTATATTTTTTCATTGTTCCATGCTATTATATTATCAACCTTGGATGTTTTATATGCATTTATATGCTATTTTATATGATTTTGGGACTAACCTATTAACCTAGAGCCCAGTGCCAGTTTCTGTTTTTCCTTGTTTTAGAGTATCGCAGAAAAGGAAAGTCAAACGGAGTCCAATTGACCTGAAACTTCATGGAACTTATTTTGGACCAGAAGAGGCCCAACAACGTCTAAAAGAAGAAGGTTGTATAGTAGACATCAATGTGCATTACCGAGAGGGCACAGAGATACCTCTCCGACAATCGGAGTGACAAATCCTAATCTCGATCTATGCCAACTCAACAAGTACCATCGGAGACACCTATAGAGAACCTTTATAATCACCCAGTTACGTTGTGACGTTTGGTAGCACACAAAGTGTTCCTTCGGTATTCGGGAGTTGCATAATCTCATAGTTAGAGGAACATGTATAAGTCATGAAGAAAGCAGTAGCAACAAACTAAACGATCATCATGCTAAGCTAACGGAATTTGTCAAGTCAATCACATCATTCTCTAATGATGTGATCCTGTTAATCAAATGACAACTCATGTCTATGGCTAGGAAACTTAACCATCTTTGATTCAACGAGCTAGTCAAGTAGAGGCATACTAGTGACACTTTGTTTGTCTATATATTCACACATGTACTAAGTTTCCGGTTAATACAATTCTAGCATGAATAATAAACATTTATCATGATATAAGGAAATAAATAATAACTTTATTATTGCATCTAGGGCATATTTCCTTCAGTCTCCCACTTGCACTAGAGTCAATAATCTAGTAGTTCACATCTTTATGTGATTAGTTTGCATCTCCATGTGACTAATACCCAAAGGGTTTACTAGAGTCAACAATCTAGTTCACATAGCTATGTGATTGACACCCAAAGAGTGATCATGTTTTTCTTGTGAGAGAAGTGTAGTCTACGGGTCTGCAACATTCAGATCCGTATGTATTTCGCAAATTTCTATGTCTACAATGCTCTGCACGAAGCTACTCTAGCTAATTGCTCCCACTTTCAATAAGTATCCATATCGAGACTTAGAGTCATCTAGATCGACTTAAAAAGCTTGCATCGATGTAACTATTTACGACGAACACTTTTATCACCTCGATAACTGAGAGATATTTCCATAGTTCTCTAAGGATAATTTTGACCGCTGTCCAGTGAACTACTCCTAGATCATTATTGTACTCCTTTGCCAGAATCATGCTAAGGTATACAATAGGACTGGTAAACAACATAGCATACTTTATAGAACCTATGAGTGAGGCATAGGGAATGACTTTTCATTCTCTTTCTATTTTCTACTATGGTCGGGTCTTGAGTCTTTACTCAACTTCACACCTTGCAAAACAGGCAAGAACTCCTTGTTTGACTGTTCCATTTTGAACTACTTCAAAATCTTGTCAAGATATGTACTCATTGAAAAAACTTATCAAGCATCTTGATCTATCTCTATAGATCTTGATGCTCAATGTGTAATCAGCTTCATCGAGGTCTTTCGTTGAAAAACTCTTTTCAAACACTCCTTTATGCTATCTAGAAAATTCTACATTATTTCCGATCAACAATATTCACATATACTTATCAGAAATGTTGTAGTGCTCCCACTTAGTTTGTTGTAAATACAGGCTTCACCGCAAGTCTGTATAAAACCATATGCTTTGATCACTTTATCAAAGCATATATTCCAACTCCGAGATGCTTGCACCAGTCCATAGATGGATCGCTGGAGCTTGCTCACTTTGTTAGCACCTTTAGGATCGACAAAACCTTCTGGTTGCATCATATACAACTCTTCTTTAAGAAATCCATTGAGGAATACAATTTTGACATCCATTTGCCAGATTTCATAAAATGTGGCAACTGCTAACATGATACGGATAGACTTTTAAGCATCGAAACGAGTGAGAAAATCTCATCGTAGTCAACACCTTGAACTTGTCAAAAACATTTTACGACAATTCGAGCTTTGTAGATAGTAACACTACTATCAGCGTATATCTTCCTCTTAAAGATCCATTTATTCTTAATGACTCACCGATCATTGGGCAAGTCAATCAAAGTCCATACTTTGTTCTCATACATGGATCCCATCTCAGATTTCATGGCCTCAAGCCATTCCGCAGAATCTGGGCTCATCACCGCTTCCTCATAGTTCGTAAGTTCGTCATGGTCGAGTAACATGACTTCTAGAAAGGATTACCGTACCACTCTGGTGTGGACCATACTCTGGTTATCCTACGAGGTTCGGTAGCAACTTGATCTGAAGTTTCATGATCATCATCATTAGCTTCCTCACTAATTGGTGTAGGAATCACTAGAACTGATTTCTGTGATGAACTACTTTCCAATTCGGGAGAAGGTACAATTACCTTATCAAGGTCTACATTCCTCCCGCTCACTTCTTTCAAGAGAAACTTCTTCTCTAGAAAGGATCCATTCTTAGCAACGAGTATCTTGCCTTCGGATCTGTGATAGAAGGTGTACCCAACAGTTTCCTTTGGGTATCATATGTAGGCGCATTTCTCCGATTTGGGTTCGAGCTTATCAGGTTGAAACTTTTTCACATAAGCATCATAGCCCCAAACTTTAAGAAATGACAGATTAGGTTTCTTGCTAAACCACGGTTCATATGGTGTCGTCTCAATGGATTTAGATGGTGCCCTATTTAACGTGAATGTAGCTGTCTCTAATGCATAATCCCAAAACGATAGTGGTAAATTGGTAAGAGACATCATATATTGCACTATATCCAATAAAGTACGGTTATGACGTTCGGACACACCATTATGCTGTGGTGTTCCAGGTGGCATGAATTTGTGAAACTATTCCACATTGCTTTAATTGAAGACCAAACTCGTAACTCAAATATTCACTTTCACGATCAGATCGTAGAAACTTTATTTTCTTGTTACGATGATTTTCTACTTCACTCTGTAATTCTTTGAACTTTTCAAATGTTTCAGACTTATGTTTCATTAAGTAGATATACCCATATCTGCTCAAATCATCTGTGAAGGTCAGAAACTAACAATACCGCTGCGAGCCTCAACATTCATCGGACCACATACATCAGTATGTATGATTTCCAATAAATTTGTTGCTTGCTGCATAGTTCTGGAGAATGGAGTCTTAGTCATCTTGCCCATGAGGCATGGTTCGCAAGCATCAAGTGATTCATAATCAAGTGATTCCAAAAGCCCATCAGCATGGAGTTTCTTCATGCGCTTTACACCAATATGACCCAAACGGCAGTGCCTCAAATAAGTTGCACTATCATTATTAACTTTGCATCTTTTGGCTTCAATATTATGAATATGTGTATCACTATGATCGAGATTCAATAAACCATTTATATTGAGTGTATGACCATAGAAGGTTTTATTCATGTAAATAGAACAACAATTATTATTTGACTTAAATTAATAACTGTATTGCAATAAACTTGATCCAATCATATTTATGCTCAACGCAAACACCAAATAACATTTATTTTAGGTTCAACACTAATCCCGAAGGTAAAGGGAGTGTGCGATGGTGATCTTATCAACCTCGGAATTACTTCCAACACACATCGTCACCTTGCCCTTAACTAGTCTCTGTTTATTTTGTAACTCCCGTTTGGAGTCACTACTCTTAGCAACTGAACCAGTATCAAGTACTTGAGGGGTTGCTATAAACACTAGTAAAGTACACATGAATAATATGTATATCAAATATACTTTTGTTCACTTTGCCATCCTTCTTATCCGCCAAGTATCTAGGGCAGTTCCACTTCCAGTGACCATTTCCTTTGCAATAGAAGCACTCGGTTTCAGGCTTGGGTCTATCTTTGGGCTTCTTCATGGGAGTGGCAACTTGCTTGCCATTCTTCTTGAAGTTCCCTTTCTTTCCCTTGCCCTTTTACTTAAAACTAGTGGGTTTTTCAACCATCAACACTTGATGCTTTTCTTGATTTCTACCTTCACTGATTTCAGCATCGCGAAGAGCTTTGGAATTGTTTTCGTCATCCCTTAAATATTATAGTTCATCACGAAGTTCCAGTAACTTGGCAATAGTGACTAGAGAGCTCTTTCAATCACTATCTTATCTGGAAGATTAACTCCCACTTGATTCAAGCGATTGTAGTACTCAGACATTCTGAGCACATGCTCACTGGTTGAGCTATTCTCCTCTATCTTGTAGGCAAAACACTTGTCAGAGGTCGCATACCTCTCGACTCGGGCATGAGTCTGAAATACAAATTTCAGCTCTTGGAACATCTTATATGCTCCATAGTGTTCAAAACATTTTTGAAGTCCCAGTTCTAAGCCGTAAAACATGGTGCACTGAACTATCAAGTAGTCATCATACCGAGCTTTGCCAAATGTTCATAACGTCTGCATCTGCTCCTGTAATAGGTCCATCACCTAGCGGTGCATCAAGGACACAATTCTTCTGTGCAGCAATGAGGATAACCCTCAGATCACGGACCAAGTCCGTATCATTGCTACTCTCATCTTTCAACTTATTTTTCTCTAGGAACATATCAAAAATAAACGGGGAGCTACATCGCAAGCTATTGATCTACAACATAGATATGCAAATACTATCAAGACTAAGTTCATGATAAATTAAAGTTCAATTAATCATATTACTTTAAGAACTCCCACTTAGATAGACATCCCTCTAATCATCTAAGTGATCACGTGATCCATATCAACTAAACAATGTCCGATCATCACGTGAGATGGAGTAGTTTTCAATGGTGAACATCTCTATGTTGATCATATCTACTATATGATTCACGCTCGAACTTTCGGTCTCTAGTATAACGAGGCCATATCTGCATATGCTAGGCTCGTCAAGTTTAACCCGAGTATTCCGCGTGTGCAAAACTGGCTTGCACCCGTTGTATGTGAACGTAGAGCTTATCACATCCGATCATCACATGGTGTCTCGGTACGAAGAACTGTCGCAACGGTGCATACTCTGAGAGAACACTTATACCTTGAAATTTAGTGAGAGATCATCTTATAATGCGACCGCCGAACTAAGCAAAATAAGATGCATAAAGGATAAACATCATATGCAATCAAAATATGTGACATGATATGGCCATCATCATCTTGTGCCTTTGATCTCCATCTCCAATGTACCGTCATGATTTCCATCGTCATCGGCATGACACCATGATCTCCATCATCTTGATCTCTATCAACGTGGCATCACATGGTCGTCTCGCCAACTATTGCTTTTGCAACTATTGCTATCGCATAGCGATAAAGTAAAGCAATTGTATGGCGCTTGCATCTTATGCAATAAACATACAACCATAAGGCTTTTGCGAGTTGCCGATAACTTCAACAAAACATGATCATCTCACACAAAAAATTATATCTCATCACGTCTTGACCATATCACATCACAACATGCCCTGCAAAAACAAGTTAGACATCCTCTACTTTGTTCTTGCAAGTTTTACGTGGCTGCTACGGGCTGAGCAAGAACCATTCTTACCTACGCATCAAAAACCACAAAGAGGTATAGTGATTGCTTTTTGATCTTCAGAAAGAACCATGTTCATTGAATCCGATTCAACTAAAGCTGCAGAAACAGACACCCACTAGCCACCTGTGTGCGAAGCACGTCGGTAGAACCAGTCTCACGTAAGCGTACACGTAATGTCGGTTTGGGACGATTCACCCAACAATGTCGCTGAATCAAGAATCAACTGGTGACGGAAAGCAATATGTATATACCCACACCCATAACTCCTTTGTGTTCTACTCATGCATATGACATCTACGCATAAACCTGGCTCTGATGCCACTGTTTGGGAACGCAGTAATTTCAAAAAAATTCCTACGCACACGCAAGATTATGGTGATGCATAGCAACGAGGGGAAGAGTGTCGTCCACGTACCCTCGTAGACCGTAAGTGAAAGCGTTATGAGAATGCGGTTGATGTAGTCGTACGTCTTCACGATCCGACCGATCCAAGTACGGAACGTACGACACCTCCGAGTTCAGCACACGTTCAGCTCGGTGACGTCCCATGAACTCCGATCCAGCCGAGCTTTGAGGGAGAGAGTTCCGCCAGCACGATGGCGTGATGACGGTGATGATGATGCTACCGACGCAGGGCTTCGCCTAAGCACCGCTATGATATGACCGAGGTGGATTATGGTGGAGGGGGGCACCGCACACGGCTAAGAACAATGTCAACTTGTGTGTTCTAGGGTGCCCCCCACGTATATAAAGGAGGGAGGGGTGGTCGGCCGGCCTCTCTAGGCGCGCCAAGGAGGGGAGGAATCCTCTTCCTAGTAGGACTAGGATTCCTCCTTTCCTAGTCCTACTAGGAAGGGGAAGGAAGGAGAAGGGGAGGAGAAGGAAGGAGGGGGCGCAACCGCTCCCCTAGTCCAATTCGGACTAGGTCCATGGGGGGCGCGCGGCCAGCCCTCGTGGCTTCTCCTCTTTTTCCCTTAAAGCTCACTAAGGCCCATATGTAGTCCCGTATTCCCGTAACTCGCCTAGTACTCCGAAAAATACCCGCATCATTCGAAACCTTTTCGATGTCCGAATATAGACTTCCAATATATCGATCTTTACGGCTCAACCATTTCGAGTCTCCTCATCATGTCCCCGATCTAATCCGGGACTCCGTACAAACTTGGCTCATCAAATCACATAACTCATAATACAAATCGTCATAGAACGTTAAGCGTGCGGACCCTACGGGTTCAAGAACTATGTAGACATGACCGAGACATATTTCTGGTCAATAACCAATAGCAGAACCTAGATGCTCATATTGACTCCTACATATTCTATGAAGATCTTTATCGGTCAAACCGCATAACAACATACGTTGTTTCCTTTGTCATCGGTATGTTACTTGCCCGAGATTTGATCGCCGGTATCTCAATACCTAGTTCAATCTTGTTACTGGCAAGTCTCTTTACTTGTTCCGTAATGCATCATCCCGCAACTAACTCATTAGTCACATTGCTTGCAAGGCTTATAGTGATGTGCATTACCGAGAGGGCCCAAAGATACCTCTCCGACAATCGGAGTGACAAATCCTAATCTCGATCTATGACAACTCAACAAGTACCATCAGAGACACCTGCAGAGCACCTTTATAATCACCCAGTTACGTTGTGACATTTGGTAGCACACAAAGTGTTCCTCCAGTATTCGGGAGTTGCATAGTCTCATAGTCAGAGGAACATGTATAAGTCATGAAGAAAGCAGTAGCAACAAACTAAACGATCATCGTGCTAAGCTAACGGAATGGGTCAAGTCAATCACATCATTCTCTAATGATGTGATCCCATTAATCAAATGACAACTCATGTCTATGGCTAGGAAACTTAACCATCTTTGATTCAACGAGCTAGTCAAGTAGAGGCATACTAGTGACACTTTGTTTGTCTATGTATTCACACATGTACTAAGTTTGCGGTTAATACAATTCTAGCATGAATAATAAACCTTTATCATGATATAAGGAAATAAATAATAACTTTATTATTGCCTGTAGGGCATATTTCCTTCAGTGCTCATCAGGAGGAGAGCCCTTTTGACTGCTACCCGCCACACACCTCCCTCCCAACGTCTCCATTAATGGCGCCCGAGCACCTGTTCTACGGCATGGCTATATGTTTCACTAGACTGAGATTTAAGAGAGAAAAAAATGAAAATATGAAAAGAAAGTTTTGCATGGATCTTGATGTAAGATCCGACGGACCTATATAGCATTGACTGCGACTTATAGCAAGCATGATGAATATAAGAAAGATGACATTGGATAATATTTGTCTTACATATTTATAAACATAATTAAAAAAGCCACATGCGGCAACGCCCGATATACACAAGGGCAAAAGAAGAAGGAAGACAACTAGTCTCCGCGGCGGACGGCGACGAGCTCTTTCTTGTCCTCAACATGCTGGTTGAGAGCATCCACAGATTCCTCCACCAGCCTGCTACGCTCGATGCGCAGCTTGGCATTCTCATCCATAAGTTTCTCGACGATGACGTCGGTCCTCTTCAACAAGGCAGTGGTCTGCTCCTGCCGCTCCGCACTTCCGACGATCTTCGCCCTCAGCAGGTCACGCTCGGCCCGGAGCTTCACATTGCTATCATTTAGTTGTCGGATGACATCGGTAGACTATTCAAACGAGGCTTGCAGGTCATCCTGCAACCTCGCCCACCTGGAGATCTGATCCATCTGCCTAAGGACGAGGGCACGCATGCGCCTGTAAGAGTCCTCGCCTGCCCGTGAGGCATTTTCCCAGGCCGCCGTGGCGTGGCGGGACATCTCTTCTGCTTTCGCGGCGCGGCCGGACCAGTCTGCTGCTTCGACGGCGCGGACGGACCTCTCTGCTGCTACAGCCGTGCGGCGGGACATGTTGGTTGCTTTCATGGCGTGGCGGGACATCTCGTGTGCTCCCGCTTCCAGGATCGCCTCTCCTTGGTGGCAATCTCTCGACCCAGAACTCACGCTGGCCATGGCGGACACAAGGGAACGATGATGAATGACTTGTTTGTTTTTGACTTTTTATGGATGAGGAGTTGAGGAGGAATGTGCAGTCATCTTGAAGTAGTAGTATTTATAACCGCGTAGTAATACACTTCTAAGTGGGAAACCGTTTAGGTTTTGATCGGTGTGAACAGGTTTGCAATTGGGAATGTGACGGGACACATGCTCAAAATTTACTAACGGTTATAAGTGCGGCACTATTCTCGGAAGGCGTAATGTGGGCACGTACACTTTCTCAGCCGCGTACGTGGCGTTTGCACCATAGGGTGCATCGCAATAGGCAATGTCAGCACACATCTTGTTCCAACAATCGTGCGCACTCGTTATTACCATCGCGCATGCTTCTTTTAATTAGAATGGGTATGCCCGTCTAGCGCACTCACGTTGATCTATCTAACTGTTTCAGTTTGTTGTGGCTAATCACAAACAGTTCATCCATGTGAAGTGTATGCCATCAATCACAGACACTTTGATCTAGCTTACCCGTTTTTATTCTGTTGCCAAATCGCAAACAGTTAATCCTTCTGAAGCGTATGCCCTCAATCACACACACCTTGATCATGCTAACCATTTCTTTTGTGTTGCCTAATCACAAAGAGTTCATCCGAGTGAACCGTATGCTGTATATCGCACACACCTTCATATGGCTGCCCGTTTCTTTTATGTTGCCTAATCACAAACAATTCATCTGAGTGAATCGTGTGCTCTAGATCGCACACACCTTCATCAAGCTGCCCATTTCTTTTGTTCTGCCTCATCGCAAATAGTTCATTGGACTGAACCGTATGCCCTGGATCGCACACGCAACTAAAATCTGAACTGTGTTTGATGCATCCTCCATTGCAAACATTTTGCACCTTTTTGATGGTTTTTTACATCCCCGTTTGTGATTAATGCATCGCACATAGTTTCGTGAACGGGTCTCTGATCGTACTGTCGCGTTAGCAGCATCCTGCAGTAGTGCGAGTCTCCGGGGCAAAAGGCCTGGCAACCGTGCCTGATGGGTAGAACTTGCGAAGATGCTCAATGTTCCATGAGTTTTGCATGCGAATGCCATCTTCGGTCTCTAGACGGACTGCACTAGGTCTGGTGACTTGTACAACCCGGTAAGGGCCTTCCCACTTCAGCGTCGACTTGTTTATACCCTTGGCGGACTTAATGCGCCTAAGGATAAGGCTCAAGGCTCCGGGCATGAAACTTGTAGCTATGGTAGAAGCACAAATCTTGCTGGTAGCATGCAGCACGCACAGCTTCCCGGAGATGATCTTCCTCAAGGAGCACGACATCATCATGCCGGATCTGCTGTTGCGCTACTTCATCGTAGGGAAGTACTCGAGGTGACCCGTATATGAGTTTCGTGGGGAGCACTGATACGTCCATTTTGCATCATGTTTTCCTACTGTTATTTATGATATTTTTATGCATAATAATGCTTTATGGAGTAATTCTAATGCCTTTTCCCTCATAATATGCAAGGTTCACACAAAGAGGGAGAATACCGACAGTTGGAATTCTGGACCTGAAAAAGCTACTTCAGGCCACCTATTCTGCACAACTCCAAATGAGCTGGAACTTCACAGAGATTTTTTATGGAATATTTAAGAATTATTGGAGCAAATAACTACCAGAGGGGGCCCACCAGGTGGGCACAACCCACCTGGGCATGCCCTGGTGGGTTGTGCCCTCCTCGGCCCACCTTCGGTGCCCCTCTTCTGGTATATAAGTCATTTTGACCTAGAAAAAAAATAAGGGGAGGACTTTTGGGACGAAGCACCGCCGTCTCAAGGAGGAACTTGGGTAGGAGCACTTTTGCCCTCTGGCGGAGCGATTCCGCCAGGGGGACTTCCGTCCTAGAGGGGGAAATCATCATCATCATCACCAAAAATTCTCCCATCTTGGGGAGGGCAATCTCCATCAACATCTTCAACAACACCATCTCCTCTCTAACCCTAGTTCATCTCTTGTGTTCATTCTTTGTACCAGAACCTTAGATTAGTGCTTGTGGGTGACTAGTAGTGTTGATTACATCTTGTAGTTGATTACTATATGGTTTATTTGGTGGAAGATTATATCTTCAGATCTATTATGCTATTTAATACCCCTTTGATCTTGAGCATGATTATCATTTGTGAGTAGTTACTTTCGTTCTTGAGGTCACAAGAGAAATCTTGTTGCAAGTAATCATATGAACTTGATATGTGTTAGATATTTTGATGGTGAGACTTCTCCCATGTCCTTAGGAACAAACGTAACTACTCACAAAGCATATTGATGTTCATAATCAGAGGCGTATTGAATATCATTAAGGATCTGAACATATGATCTTCCACCAAATAAACCAACTAGCATCAACTACAAGGAGTAATCAACACTACTAGCAACCCACATGTACAAATATCAGGTTTTGAGACAAAGATCAGATACAAGAGATGAACTAGGGTTTGAGAGGAGATGGTGCTCATGAAGATGTTGATGGAGATTGACCCCCTCTCGGTGAGAGGATCATTGGTGATGACGATGTCTTCGATTTCCCCGCCGGGAGGGAAGCTTCCCCGAAAGAACAACTCCATCGGAGCCCTAGATTGCTTCTGCCCAGGTTCCGCCTCGAGATGGTGGCGCATCATCCCGAAAGCTTCCTTCTATTTTTTTCCAGGTAAAAACCCTTTGTATAGTAGAAGATGGGCACCGGAGACTTGCCAGGGGGCCCACAAGCCCTAGGGGCGCGCCCCCGGGCTTGTGGCCACCTAGTGGGACCCCCTCTGGTATTTCTTCGCCCAATATTTTTTATATATTCCAAAATAATTCTTCGTAAATTTTTAGGACTTTTGGTGTTGTGCAGAATAGGTCTATCAGATTTGCTCCTTTTCGGTCCAGAATTCTAGCTGCCGGCATTCTCCTTCTTCAGTCTTATAAATAAGAGAGAAAAGGCATAAGTATTGTACCATAATGTGTAATAACAACCCATAATGCAATGAATATCAACATAAAAGCATCATGCAAAATGGACGTATCAATTGGGCTGCTGACTGGACCCTCTGGCCCTACCAGTCAGCCTTTGCTGACTAGGCTATTGACCCAGTCAACAGGGCCACTAGTCAGCCACCTATGTGTGCTGACTGGGTACAATCCTGGGTGCACTTAGCATTTACTGTTTTGGATAATTCAAATTTGGCAACTAAAATAAATTCAAAAAATGTTTAAAACTTTGAAAATAAATATAAATAATCTATAACTTAGATGAAAATAATTTATATATAAAAGTTGCTCAGAAAATGTAATGAATCTGAATATGCAATCCATTCATTTGTCATATGCCTCTAGCATGATGAACATGGATCCTTCCCCCCATATTCATTTGTCCGAAAAATGCCAAACTCCGGGGAAAAATCCCAGATGTTTTCCCTCTTCTTCTGTATCATTTAGTACCACGTTAGGTCAACCTAGCACTGCAATGCCATGTCTTGCATAGTGAGGGATATGTTTGCTTTATATTTATTTTTTATTCCCCCTCTTCTCTCCGGTAGACACAGAGATTGACGCTGCTCTTGACGTCGACTACACCCCTGACGACCACACCTTTTCAGCAGAGCTTCCAAGCAAGAAAACCCCCTTTGATCATTCCTATATCGCCCAATCTCTTTTCCCTAATGCTTGCACTCACTGGTACCGTATCATGCTATACAAATATCAGATACTGAGGTCTAATAGAGTTGTCGGCGTTCTGGGAACGGGGGTCCCCAGACTTGCCTGCCCGCGGCCTGCGGCGTGGCTCAGTCAGGGGCCCAGCGCGGCCCATCTTCATCAGCTCAAGCTCAAGACCCTCGCGAGGGGCCAAGCCTCGCCGGGCGGATGACAGGAAGCTTCCTCGGAGGCAGCCTCATCAGGCAGGCTCGCGAGGAGGCGGAGAGATCAAGGCAAGGGTACCTCACGAGGAACCCGTGACGCAAGCCATGACGATCGAGACCAGGCGGGCGCCGGCCTGCGCAGTGTCCTTGTTTCCCCTTTGGTGCAAAGGGGGCAAGCACAGGCCAAGGCATCAGGCAAAGGTTACCATTCCGGTGCAACAAGACCAAGACCAGCCGGACGACAGGACGGAGGTCAACGTGGAGCCCAAGATGGTGTCATCTCTAGTGCTTTTGGAAGCTGAAGACTGTCGGATTTCGGGTTCCGGCAGACCCTTGAGATTCGAACACTGGGGTGCGCGCGGAGATTTCGCCTCCTACCTTCCTGCACCCCTCCGCCGTGCTAGGATCTAAACTAAGGAAAGAACAACACAAGAGATACAGGGTTTATACTGGTTCGGGCCACCATTGTGGTGTAATACCCTACTCCAGTGTGTGGTGTGTGGATTGCCTCTTGGGCTGATGATGATGAACAATACAAGGCAGAACAGCCTCGCGAGGGTCTGTTCTTGGCTGAGGCAATGAACTGCTGGGAGGAGTTCAGCCACCTTTCTCTCTCTCTCTCTCTCTCTCTCTCTCTCTCTCTCTCTCTCTCTCTCTCTCTCTTCTCTCCCTTGACCGACCCTTCTAACGAGCCTCTTCCTTCCTACCTATTTTTTGTCCCCTCTAGCTATGTGGGTGGCTGGTCCTATTTATAGAGGCCCTGGTCCTCTCCCCAAATATTGAGCGGGAAGGGAGCCAACAATGGCGGGCTAATTTGAAGGGGGACAGCAAGTATCAGCTATCCTGACAAAAGTAGTCTTCGCCTGCGCAAAGCTCTGGTGATGACGCCGTCTTGGGCTCCACGGTGACCTCTGTCTCGTAGTCCTCCTGGTATTGGTCTCGTTGCACCGAAATGGCAACCTTTGCCTGATGCCTCGGTACTCCGCGACTGCGCTTGCCCCCTTTGCACCAAAGAGGAAAGGAGGACGCTGCGCGGGCTGGCACCCGCCTGGCGCCCTGAGTTGTCATGGCTTGCGTCATGGGCTCCTCGTGAGGTACCCTGCCTTGATCTCTTCGCCTCCTCGTGAGCCAGCCTGACGAGGCCGTGCATGAGGAAGCTTCACGTCATCCGCCCCGCGAGGCTTGGCCCCTCGCGAGGGTCTTGGGTTTGTGTTGGTGAAGATGGGCCGTGCTGGGCTCCCCTTTGAGCCACGCCGTAGGCCGCGGGCAGGCAAGTCTGGGACCCCCGTTCCCAGAACACCGACAGTAGTCCCCGGGCCCAAGGCACGCCCGGACTTGGCCGTGCAGGAAGGCGGAAGGGCAAGAGCGAAGCGCCGCGGGCCCTAACAGCCTGCGGCCTTGGGCGCCGCATGGCGGTTGACTGGACGTGGGAGCCTCCACTTCCCCATGATGCCTCGGCAACTGCATAGACGGGACAAGTCCCTGCATGCAAAAACGGGTCATGATTACCTGCGATCGTGGAGGCCGGCGGTTGGCCTTCGCCGGCCATAAGTACGGAACAGCGCGCACCCTTCCAGTCCACCCCTCCTTGCTTCTCCTTCTTCCCGATCCTTGCTCCGTCTTGCCGCGATGGCTCCGATCCGCCGGTTCTCGACGGCAGAGAAGGGAAAGGCTCCCCGAGAGGGGCCAGACCCCCTCCCGCCAAAGAAACGGCTCATCCCCCGTGGCCCGGACGAAGGGGCCCTTCAGGTGGTGCCGAGGCCTTGGGGCGAGCGGGCGCCGCCGGGGTTCTCGCTTCCATTGTACGCCCGCGTCGAGGGCCCCGAAGGAGCTGATGCTGACCGCCACGGTCGGCGCCAGCGTCGGCGCCGACGGGTCACGAAGGTGTGGGTCGTCCCCCCTGGGGTCCACACCAAGGGCTCCTCCCAAGAGTTCGTGCTCCATGTTGCCATTCCTCTTCAGTCTTGGATTCGCCTGCCTCCCTTCTTCGCCTCTATCCTCCGCAGGGGGAGCCCCTGGAGCTCTGGCTGCAGCACGCCGGCTGCAGCACCCTCGCGACCGAGGCAGAGGTCGCGGTCGTCGCCCCGGGCGAGGTCTACATGACCCGGGGCTGGAGGGAGATCGCCCGGGTATGCAGGACAAGGGGAGTCTTCGTGATCCACTTGGACTACGACGGTGCTTCGGTGATGCTCTTCAAGGTCTTCGATGCGAGCGAGTGCCGGCTGGAGTGCTGCCCCGGAGAAGGTGGCCAGGGCCCTGCTGCGACGAGGATTGGGCTTGCCACCCACTCCCTTGGAGGCTCCTCAGGCGGTGGAGGCGTTGGAGGTTCCAGCGACTCCGGCGAACTCTTCGCGACTCCGGAGACGAGCGATGATAGCTACGAGCCCCCGCGCCGGCGCCACTCCTGGAGCAGGGCGGGCTCTTCAGGCCGCCGCGGACTCTGATCTGGATGGGGTTGGCGTCGGTGCTTGACGGCCCACTATTGATGATGGTGCCTTTTGCAGGGACGCGCGTGGTTTGTGTCCCTTTAGGATCCGTTCCCTGCGAGGAATCAAAAAC
The DNA here is from genome assembly GCF_002162155.2 of Triticum dicoccoides. Classification (NCBI taxonomy): domain Eukaryota; kingdom Viridiplantae; phylum Streptophyta; class Magnoliopsida; order Poales; family Poaceae; genus Triticum; species Triticum dicoccoides. The sequence continues at coordinate 582,409,408 of NC_041382.1, read as the reverse complement.
GCGTCCCGTAGAGGCTTGTAAGGTGCCTGTGATCCTGTCTTGTATGTATAACCCTCGTCGTAGAATTGCGCGAGTTGCTCATTACATCTTAGCTCAGTCCTCCCTTTCGAACCTCACGAGGGCTTGGTGCTCTGCGCCGACATGTCCCAGTCCTAAGGCGGCTTCAGCCGTCGCTGGTATGCTAGGTCGCGATGCCGTGGTCAAGGCCAGGAGGTGAGCGACCCGGAGTTCGGTAAGAGCCCCTGAGTAGCGATGCTCAGGAGGTCCCCTTTGGCGCCCAAGCAGCCGTCGTTTGGTGAGAAAGGGGAGCGGCGTCGCTAAAAAGGGATAGCATTAGGTGCGGGGATGGTGCCACGGTAGCTGGCGCTTCCGGGCGATAACTTATCTCGAGGATCAGGGGCCGCTCTCTGGTGTGTGTCCGGGTCCGTGCGTCGGCAGGAGCGGGGTTGCTTGGCGAGGTCCTCGTGTGTCTCCTCCCTCTCGCTTTAGCTCCCCTTTATGCTCTACGTCCTTGGGTCCCGGCCCTCGAGCGAATCTCAGCCATCGCTGGTATGCCAGGTCGCGATGCCATGGTCAAGGCCAGAGGGTGAGGGCTGGAGAGCCAGTAGGAGCCCTGAGTCGCGATGCTCAGGCACCCCCCCTTTAACGTGCAAGCGGTTCGCGCGGACGAAAGCGAAGGAAGCACAGCAAGAGCCTCGCCTGACGTAGCTCCTTCAGGAGGTCCTGCAGTTCCATCATAGAAAAAGCAAGGGGTTGCCATACAATTGACGATCAGCCATTGGTTGCTTTCGAGGGGTAGTGAGGCACTGAAGGCTTGACGAGGTGACGCTATGCGGGGCTGCCGCGGCCAGAGCTCAGCCATCCAGGTTTGTCGGCGTTGCAGGGACGGACCCATGCACAAGCGTCGTGCCGTTCGGGAGCAACTCCATTAGTTGGCGTCAGCTGAGTAGGCAACTAGGTAAAACACGTTAGCCGCGAAGGAGTGGATTTGTTCAAATAGATGCTGGGAATGCGGAGATCACTGGGTCAGGCCCGAGCGACTTGGGGGTGATGCAGCTCAAGTGGCGCCCCCAACAAGGTAAGCTAATCGACGCGAAATAAAAGGGATACACGCCGCAGGGACGGACCCACGCGGATTGGGAATAATGCAGCCCTAGGGGCGCTCCCAGCTGGAAGTAAAACTCGAAAGATGTCACCTGATGATGTTGAGGACGAAGGGGTGTTGGTGTAGCAGGCTCGGGGGGCTGCGGGAGCCGATCCTCATGAGCCCCCCAGGCCCAGGGGCCTCGGGAGGCTCCGGAGGCGCTGGCGACTCCTCGCGGGCCATCTCCATCTTTGCCAGGGCTGCAGAACGCCTGGCCTCTCGTTCCTCCATGATGCCCCTCATGAGGCGCTGGCGACTCCTCGCGGGCCATCTCCATCTTTGCAGCCGCATTCGGCAAGCCGTAAGGCATGCGAACGTAGCTGTGGAGTGGACCTCCGCAGCGCCCCACTCGCGAGGGCCAGAGGCGCTCCAGAGAGATGACTCGGTTGAGCCATGTATGTCGATGCAGACGCGCAGCCCACCATCCTCGCCTGGATGAGGGGCCACTGCTGGTAGGAGGCGGGCGCCTCTCATGACTCTTGACTCATGTAGCTCCTGAATGGCCTTGCCGATGAACTCCTGTGGGTCTGGATCTCCTTACCTTGCTCCTTCTTGAGGGAAACGTGCTTCAAAACACGCCTCCATGTGGTGCCCAAGTGCCTCCCTCGTGACCCTAGCTAGGTCGGTGGCCCTCCAGGGGAGAGCCCTCGAGCCCTGCCTGAGGAGGGAGCCGGGCACGCTTTCCTATGCGATGGAGGGAGGCTCCCCCTGAGCAGGCGCGGGCCCAGAGGGGCCTGCCTCCTGAGTGGTCGAGCCGGACGATGTCTTCTTCTTCTTGGGGTTGGTCTCGGGAGGCCTCCTACTTCCACGACCCGGGTCTTCCAGTGATGCGGCCTGAAAGGCTCGTTCCAGGGAACACACCACGTCCTTCTCTTCACAGGGCACCGTGATGACTCCGCCGCTTCCTGGCATCTTGAGGACGTTGTAGCCGTGGTGAGTTACGGCCATGAACTTGGCCAGCGCTGGGTACCCAAGGATGGCGTTGTACGGCAGGCGAATGTGAGCGACGTCGAAGTCGATGAGCTCGATGCAGTAGTTGTCGTGTGCCCCGAAGGTGACAGGGAGGCGGACCTGCCCAATCGGGACCGTGGAGCCGTCAGTGATACCAGAGAAGGGCTTGGTTGGCTGAAGCTGGCTGTAGGGCACTTGGAGGTTGTTGAACGTCTCCACGGACAGGACGTTGAGCCCTGCCCCACCATCAATGAGGGTCTTGGTGACCACCATGTTGCCGATGATTGGGGAACAAAGAATCAGGAGGACTCCGGCTATTGCCGCACACTTGAGCTGATCTGCTGAGCTGAACATGATGGCGCACGCCGACCACCTGAGAGGGCGTGTGGCTTCGAGTCTGGGGAGTACTGCGTTCATTCGTGAGCGAACTGCTTGAAGATGCACTGAGAGGCTGGGGCTTAAGCTCCGCCCAAGATGCAGGCGATCGCGCGCGGCTCCTGGAAGCCCCCAGCCTCCTCGTCCTGATGGCGGTCCTCGTTTCTCCTTGGCTGCGGCGGCAGCAGTGGGAGGCCTGCGTTGCCTAGCGGGCGATCCTCGCGAGGCTGATTCCTCCAGTTTCCCTCACGAGGCTGATCCCTCCATCCTCTCTCGCGAGGCGGGTCTTGCCAGCGATCCTCGTGAGGTTGGTCGCGCCACCCTTGGCATGGCCCACAGTCTTCCCAGTGTCCTGCGTATCTTCCTCCTCCTCGACCGTATCCCCAGTCACCACGGTCGGGGTGACGGCCGATCCTTCCTTCACGCACGGCTCAGATCTTGGCATTCGTTGGTGTTGTGGGTGTGGAGGTCGTGGTACACGCAGTACCGGCTGCCCTTGGGAGGTTCGGGCTGATCTCTGCCCCGCTTGGTGTCTGGTTCTGCCGCGAGCACTACAGCCCCCTTGCGCTTCACATCCTTGGCCTTGAGCTTCTTCTCTTCTGGGTCTGCGGCAGGCAGCTCGAGGAGGGAGAGACGCCCCTCCTCAGCCCTGGCGCACTTGTTTGCCAAGTTGAATAGCTCCAAGGAAGTGCACAGGTCTTCATGCATCGCCAGCTCCTCCTTCATCTTGACGTCGCGCACGCCGTCGGAGAAAGCTGAGATGATGGCCTCCTCAGTCACCTTGGGGATCTTGAGGCGTGCGTTGTTGAAGCGCTGGATGTACTTCTGCAGGGTTTCCCCGGGTTGTTGCTTGATGCGGCGCATGACGCTCACGGCGGGTGGCTGGTCGCGAGTACCTTGGAAGTTGGCGATTAAGCGGGTGCGCATCTCTTCCCAGGAGGAGATTGTGCCTGGAGCCAGGTTCAGGAGTTAGGTGCAGGCCCCGTCCTTGAGCGCCATGGGGAACCAGTTCGCCATGACCTTCTTGTCTCCGTTGGCGGCTTCGATGCCCAGCTCGTAGAGCTGGAGGAACTCCACAGGGTCGGTCGTGCCGTCGTAGCGAGGAGGCAGGTCTGGTTTGAACTTGCTGGGCCACGCGACGCTGCGTAGTTCGGTGGTGTAGGCGCGGCAGCCTGTTGTGGCCACGAGAGGCCTTAGGTGACGGAGAGCCTGGCCTTGCATGTCCCCACGCGCTGGAGCAGGGGGATGGTCGCGACGTGCTGGAGCAGGGAGCGCTCGGGCAGCTTCTGGCGGGCGAGGGACTTCTTGGCAGCACTGTTCTTGCTGCGCTGGCACCTAACGGAACGGGTTCCGCCCAGGGGCCATGCGCCTTGGAGCCATGGCGTCTTCTTGAGGAGGAGGCGGCCGGGGCGCCGCAGGAGCCTCTTCGCCCGCGCGGGGTGGGGTGCAGTGCAGCGGAACAGACGGCGTGGAAGAGCCCCCTGCAGCGCGGACGAGCTCGGCGACGCAGTCGAGCCATTCCTCGTAGACATTGTCGACGGGACGGTAGCGCAGGAGCTCGTTTGCCACGATGAGTGCAGCCCGAGCCTCCATGTGCGCGCGGAGCGCGCGGGACGAAGATCCAGCTGGGGCGAGCAAGGGAGTTGCGGTGCGGCCGTCTTGCCGCACGGACGGATGCTGGGATGATGCTTGCCGCTCGTCCCCCGCCGGGCCGGTGGCGGCGTTGACGGCAGGTGACGGGGAACGGCGTGGATGCCCGCCGATAGGGGACGTCTGGGCGACGCGGGAAGCGAGTGCGGCCCGGCGCTCGGCGCGGGCCCGACGAGTGTTAGGCATGGGCGTGACGGTCGGAGGAGAACAGGGCGGTGGAAGACGAATTCCGGCGCACCCCTACCTGGCGCGCCAAATGTCGGATTTCGGGTTCCGGCAGACCCTTGAGGTTCGAACACTGGGGTGCGCGCGGAGATTTCGCCTCCTACCTTCCTGCACCCCTTCGCCGTGCTAGGATCTAAACTAAGGAAAGAACAACACAAGAGACACAGGGTTTATACTGGTTCGGGCCACTGTTGTGGTGTAATACCCTACTCCAGTGTGTGGTGTGTGGATTGCCTCTTGGGCTGATGATGATGAACAATACAAGGCAGAACAGCCTCGCGAGGGTCTGTTCTTGGCTGAGGCGATGAACTGCTGGGAGGAGTTCAGCCACCTTTCTCTCTCTCTCTCTCTGCTCTCCCTTGACCGACCCTTCTAACGAGCCTCTTCCTTCCAGCTATGTGGGTGGCTGGTCCTATTTATAGAGGCCCTGGTCCTCTCCCCAAATATTGAGCGGGAAGGGAGCCAACAATGGCGGGCTAATTTGAAGGGGGACAGCAAGTATCAGCTATCCTGACAAAAGTAGTCTTTGCCTGCGCAAAGCTTTGGTGATGACGCCGTCTTGGGCTCCACGGTGACCTCCGTCTCGTAATCCTCCTGGTCTTGGTCTCGTTGCACCGAAATGGCAACCTTTGCCTGATGCCTCGGTACTCCGTGGCTGCGCTTGCCCCCTTTGCACCAAAGAGGAAAGGAGGACGCTGCGCGGGCTGGCACCCGCCTGGCGCCCTGAGTTGTCATGGCTTGCGTCATGGGCTCCTCGTGAGGTACCCCGCCTTGATCTCTCCACCTCCTCTGAGCCAGCCTAACGAGGCTGTGCCTGAGGAAACTTCACGTTGTCCGCCCCGCGAGGCTTGGCCCCTCGCGAGGGTCTTGGGTTTGTGTTGGTGAAGATGGGCCGTGCTGGGCCCCCCTTTGAGCCACGCCGCAGGCTGCAGGCAGGCAAGTCTGGGGACCCCCGTTCCCAGAACGCCGACAAAGACCACCTTTGGTCAGGATAACTTGTACTAGATGTTCCCCTTCGAAATGGACAATTGTTGACGCCCTTCCCGCTCATTATTTGGGGAGAGGCCCAGGGCCTCTATAAATAGAGCTAGCCACCACAGAAGGAGGAGACGGCTGGAAATCTGGTAGAACCATAGCAGAGAGAGAAAGAGAGGCGACTGAACTCACCCTATCAATTCATCGCACCAGCTCAAGAACACCTCTCGCGAGGCTGTTCTTCCCTTGTACTGTCCATCATTAGGCCCAGAGGCAATCCACCACACCACACACTGGAGTAAGGTATTACATCACAACGGTGGCCCGAACCAGTATAAACATCATGTCTCTTGTGTTGTTCATCATTTTCATCTTAGTTCGCACGAGAGGATCGGACGTAGATCGGTAGGAGAGAGATCTCCGCGCGCGCCCCAGTGTTCAAACCTCAAGGGTCTGCCGGAACCCGAAACCCGACATTTGGCGCGCCAGGTAGGGGTGCGCCGGAGTCCTCCTTCCTAACGACCCGCTCTCCCCCGACATCGCATCCCGCCCTCATGGTAGACAACGCGCCGCCTGCTCCAGCAACGGATGCCGACATTGGGGCCAGGGGCTCCGGGCCTTGGCCCCCGCCTTGCGGCAAGTGCAGTGGCCACGCAAGTTCAGGCCCGAGATGCCGCCGCGCTACGACGGCGCGACGGACCCGATGATTTTCCTGCTGGCGTACGAGGAGGCCGTCCTCGGAGCCGGGGGCGACGATCGGGTGATGGCCAACTGGTTACCCATGGCCCTCATCGACGTCCCGCGCGCGTGGCTCCTCCACCTACCGACGGCCTCTGTCACCTCCTGGGAGGAGCTGCGCGACCTCTTCCTCGCCCGTTTCGCCGCACCAGCGCCGCCCGTCGTCGTAGCTCTCCTGGGTGGCTCCTAGGCACCACCCTCGAGTCATCATGTTAAGCCGTTTGCCCGCCGGATCAACACCACCTCCAGGCGCCAAGAAGCCCCCCCGGGCAGGGTGGCGCCCGAGGCCGACCTAACCTTCTACTCGGAGGACCACCCCTTCAACCCCATTGGTTCGGGCACGCTCCCGATGCTGTGCACCCCCACCATTTGCCAGGTAGCCGTCACCAGGACCCTCATCGACGGTGGTGCTGGCCTCAACGTGCTCTCGGTGGAGGCCTTCAGCCTACTCCACGTGCCACCGGAGCGGCTCCAACCCAGCAGGCCTTTCTCGGGCGTCGGAGCCGGTTCCACCGCCTCCTTGAGACAGATCCGCCTCCTAGTGACCTTCGGCACCTGCGACAACTTCTGCACGGAGCTAATCGACTTCAACATCGCCCCTATCGGCCTCCCCTACAATGCCATCCTGGGCTATCCGGCCTTGGCTCGGTTCATGGCAGCAACTCACCCGGCGTACAACCTCATGAAGATGCCCGGGAGCAGCGGCGTCCTCACCGTGTCAGGAGACACAAGGGATGCGCTGCAGGTGCTCCGGCTTGTTTTTAGGGCGGCCGCGGTGGCACAGCCTACTAGCACCGACGCCCTTGAGCCCAAGGGGGCTGCGCCGGCTAAAAAGAAGCAGCTGTTCACCCAAGACAAGGCGGAAACCAAGCAGGTACCAGTCAATGAGGATGGGTCCACTGGCGCCACCTTCACCATAGGGGCCAACCTCGAGCCCGAGCAGGAGAAGGCCCTAATCAGGTTCCTGCGTGCGAACAAGAAGGTGTTCGCGTGGGAACCAGATCAGTTAGTGGGGGCTCCCAAGGGAAGTTATTGAGCATCACCTCAACGTGTGCCCCAATGTACGCCCCGTGAAGCAGAAGGCAAGGCGGCAATCTACTGAGAAACAGGCTTTCATCATTCAAGAGACCTGGAAGCTAGAGGCGGCAGGGGTTATCCGCGAGGTCCGCTACCCCGATTGGCTGGCTAATCCTGTTGTCATGCCAAAGAATGGGGGGAAGAGCGCATGTGCGTCGACTTCACCAACCTCAACAAGGCCTGCCCGCAGGATCCATTTCCGCTCCCCAGCATCAACCAGACAGTCGACTCCACCACAGAGTGTGACCTATTGTGCTTCCTGGATGCCTTCTCGGGCTATCACCAGATCAAGATGGCGGTAGAAGACGTGGAGAAGACGGCTTTCCTGACCCCGTGTGGAGTGTACTGCTATACGTGCATGCCGTTTGGGCTGCGTGACGCAGGTGCGACCTTTCAGCGGCTGATGCACAACGCCTTAGGCCGGCAGCTTGGGAGGAACACTGAAGCTTACGTCGATGACATTGTGGTGAAGTCTCGTGAGGCAATAACCCTGATACAAGACCTGGAAGAAACCATTGCCAGCTTCAACGAAGTGGACCTACGGCTCAAACCAGAGAAGTGCGTATTTGGAGTCCCCTCGGGCAAGCTCCTGGGTTTCCTCGTATCCCACAGGGGCATCGAGGCCAACCCGGAGAAGGTCAAGGCAGTCGAAGATATGAGCCCGCCGAGGACCCTTAGAGAAATGCAGAAGCTCACCGGGCGTGTGACTGCGTTGGGGCGCTTCATCTCCAAGCTGGGGGAATGATCCCTGCCCTTCTTCAAGCTGATGAAGAAAAAGGGCCCCTTCGAATGGACTGAAGAGGCCGCCAAGGCATTCCAAGACCTCAAGAGGTACCTTACCAGTCCGCCAGTGATGGTAGCTCCGCGTCCTCGGGAGCCCCTGGTGCTCTACCTTGCGGCCACCCCCTACTCCGCCAGCGCGACCCTGGTGGCGGTTAGGGAGGAGCGTTGTGCCAAGGCCGCATCGACCATCCGAACTGAAGCAAAGCAGAGCCAGGAGGGCCTCACAAAGGCCGCAACCACAGCCGAAAGGAACAACCGCAGCAGGAGAATGCACCCGGAGCAGGAGAGGCCTCTTCTGGTGACCAAGCCCCGGGGGCTCCATCGTCTCCAGAGACGCCTCGACCTCTCGAGGACACAAGCAGCGGCAACACCCTCAACCTCGTCGAGCATCCCGTGTACTTCATCAGCACGGTGCTACGGGACACAAGGGCACGGTATCCCATGCCTCAAAAACTCCTCCTCGCGCTACTAGTGGCCTCGCGCAAGCTGCACCACTACTTCCAAGGACATCCCATCAAGGTCGTCTCAGCATACCCCTTGGAAAGAGTGCTCAGGAGCCCCAACTCAGCTGGAAGGGTCGCTGAATGGAACATTGAGCTACAGGCATTTCAACTAGAATTCAGCACGACCAAAGTTATCAAGGGAGCCGCACTTGCAGATTTCGTGGCAGAATGTGTAGAAGCGCCGGGTCTCGAGGCAGGCGAAGACCGATCACTTTCCCTGGGAAGTGAAGCACCGGACGGCTGGGTCGTGTACTTCGATGGGGCATTCTCCCGACACGGTGCAGGAGCTAGCGCAGTGCTGGTGTCCCCTACCCAGGACAAACTCTATTACGCCGTGCAACTCTGCTTCCAGCACGGAGAGAAGGTCTCCAACAACATAGCAGAATACGAAGGCCTGATAGCAGGCTTGAAAGCCGCAATCGCCTTAGGGGTAAAGCGCCTCACCATCAAGGGCGATTCACAGCTCCTCATGAACTTCTCCAACAAGATATACGAGCCGAAGGACGAGAACATGTAAGCTTACCTCGCTGAAGTTCGCAGGATGGAGAAACAGTTCTGGGGGCTGGAGCTGCAGCATGTGCCTCGCGGCACCAATCAGGAGGCTGACGACATTGCCAAGAGGGCGTCTAGGCGGATGTCGCAAGAACCTGGCGTCTTCGAGGAGCGGCTCTTCAAGCCCTCGGTGGCGCCATCGCTATCAGGCGCGGCGCAGCCGAGGGAGGAGCCTCCTCAGCCGCTTGCCTCGGGAGCTTCGGTCTGCGGCCCGGCATCAGGGGCACACCTACTTCTGGCGTTGGAGCCTTAGGAGGGATGTTGGATCCCAGAGCTCAAGGACTACCTGATGCAAGGGATTCTGCCGGAGAACGAGGAGGAGGCGGAGCGTGTGGCACTGCAGGCCACGGCTTATTGCATCCAGGATGGCGAGCACTACAGGAAGCGGCTGAATGACGTGTCCCTACATTGCATTTCCAGGGAGCAAGGAAAGGAACTGCTCGTGGACATACACAGCAGAGACTGCAGGCACCACTCGTCGTCATGAACCCTCGTCGGCAAGGCGTTCCGCAGCAGGTTCTACTGGCCCACAACACTCAGCGACGCCGTTGAGCTGGTCAAGGCTTGCGAGGCCTGCCAGTTTCATGCTAAACAGATCCATCAGCCTGCGGGGGGGTCTGCAGACCATACCCCTCTCCTGGCCGTTCGCAGTTTGGGGGTCGGACATTCTGGGCCCGTTCCCTCGGGCACCAGGGGGCTATCGCTACCTCTACGTCACCGTGGACAAGTTCACCAAGTGGGCCGAGGTGGAAGCTATCCACACAATCCCGGCAGGCTCGGCAGTTAAGTTCATCAAGGGCCTCGTGAGCCGGTTTGGGGTGCCTAACCGCATCATCACTGACAACGGTTCGAAATTCACCAGTAATGTCTTCAAAATGTACTGTGCTAACCTTGGAACGCAGATATGCTACGCTTCGGTAGCACACCCCCGGAGCAATGGCCAGGCTGAACGAGCCAACGCGGAGGTCCTAAGGGGCCTCAAGGCCAGGACCTTCAAGAAGAAGCTGGAGGCCTGTGGCAGGGGCTGGCACGACGAGCTCTAGTTCGTGCTATGGTCAATCCGCACGATAGCGACCAAGCCGACTGGCGAGACCCCGTTCTTCCTCGTCTACGGAGCGGAGGTTGTTCTCCCTCACGAGGTCAGACGTCGCTCCGCACGGGGCCTGGCATTCGACGAGGCTCAGCAAGACGCCATGAGGGGGACGGATCTCGTGCTAGGGGAGGAACACCGTCGGGAAGCCGCACTGCGAGCGGCAAGGTATCAACAGGCACTACGACGATACCACAGTCGCAACATCCGCCCCAGGACCCTTGAGGTAGGGGATCTCGTGCTCAGAAGAGTTCTCTCCAGGGAGGGGCTGCACAAGCTCTCTCCCATGTGGGAGGGCCCGTGCAAGGTTGTTCATGTTTCCAGGCCTGGCTCCGCGCGCTTGGAGACTCTGGAGGGAGTACCCATCCAGAACCCATGGAACATTCAACATCTCCGGAGGTTCTACCCCTGAGTGAAGCCGCTGCGTTTTGGAAAAGGCTCGATGCCTGTGAAGAAGGTGAATGCCTGTGAAGCCGCTGCATTTTGGAAAAGGCCCAGTGCCTGTGAAGAAGGCGAATGCCTGTGAAGCCGCTGCATTTTGGAAAAGGCCTGGTGCCTGTGAAGAAGGCGAATGCTTGTGAAGCCACTACATTTTGGAAAAGGCCCGGTGCCTATGAAGAAGGCGAATGCCTGTGAAGCCGCTGCGTTTTGGAAAAGGCCCAGTGTCTGCGAAGAAGGCAAATGCCTGTGAAGCCGCTGCGTTTTGGAAAAGGCCCGGAGCCTGTGAAGCTGTCGCATTCCAAGAAAGGCCCGGTGCCTGTGAAGAAGGCCAATGCCTGTGAAGCTCGTCGCCCGTGACACTCTCATGTAATAATGAGTGGGGCTGTAGACGCCCCGGAGTCTCTGGAGTGCCGCCCTCGGGCCTCAGGGGCTCCAGCCCACACCCAGTGGCAGCACTTAGCTCCGCGCTAGTGAGAAGACGTCGAAGACTAGAATAGGTGCCGGACGCGGCTTTCCCATTTTCTTTCCGCAGTTGGCTTGTTTATTCCCGTTTGAAGTTTTTATTGAAGTTGCTGACGTTCCTGGCTTGTGGCTCGTTGTCTTTCTCGCTCGCTCGCCTCGTTTTCTCTTGCAAAGTCTCACGAGGGAGGATCGCGGGCGCCCTCGCGAGTGTTTTCTGCCCCGACCGTTTGGACCTTTCCTATCTGAGTCCTCTGCAGGAGCACCCCTCCCAGTCCGTGCCCCACGGGCATCGCGACACGAGCGCAGGACCTGGGCCGATCGTCCCCACAGCTAAGACCATAAGTTACCCCTCCTACTGATCCTTGCAGGGCACGAAGCGCACGACGAGGCCACGGCCTTGGGAGGCGAGGACCGCGCCAAGCCCCACCGAGCTAAAATAGTTCCCGCACATGGGAGCGCGGCGCGAAAAGACGGCGCAGAAATAGCGGAAACAACACGATGGTTAAACAACAACAGTTCTAATACGCCCCCGCGGGGCCCTACATTACTTACTATTTTTGTGCAGGATAAGAAAGAAAACAAAACGGGCGCGATTCATCCTGTGCCAACCCACAGCGAAGGCTCGAGCTGCTCCTGGGGTTTAGGCGGATCCCTCCTCTCGCTTCACCGGGGCGTGATGGCGGGCTGACCCACTACCTTCACCCAAGCGGGCGCGATGGCGAGGAGGCTGGTCGCGGCCACCGCTGGAGGAGCTGCTGCCTGAGAGGGGGTCACCGAAGCTCGGCAATCCCTGAGCACCGCCGCCTGTATGCCAGTCGCCATCTTCATCCTGGTCAGAGCCAGGGCTGGGCAGGCGGCCGAGGTCGTCGTCTTCAGGGCAACACCTGGCACGGCGACCGTCTTCCCCGAACACCCTCACGTAGAGGGTGGCGTCGCCATCAAACTTGAAGTACAGGGTGCACCACCGGCTTAGGCCACGTGCGCGGGCAAACGTCTGCCAGCCGCGTGTCAGAGCCCCGTTCCCAGAAACGGAGACCTCCAGCAACGCCCAGGAGGCCCTGCTGCAACATCTGTCTGCCTGGAGCCAGAAGCCGCACCGGGCACTGGCCGACAGTTCATCTATGAAGAAACGGGGGAGCTGGAGCCTGGTGCTGGATGGGTCTGCCGACCACATGACAAACTCCGGCAGCACCTCCGCAGAGCGAAAGCGTGGCCTAGGGGGCACACACCCACGGCGTGCCCCCCGTCGACAACCGGGCACTCACCACCGCACCGGGAACCGCCTCCATGGCCGCGGGAGGCCACCACGGGGACCGTGGTATACTTGCGAGGGCGGCCTCGGCCGCGCTTGGCCGGAGGGGAGTCAGGCCCAGCCTGGGGGGCCTTTTCTTTCTCCGCGGCCGAGAATCTCTTTGGAGCCATGAGAGCGACGAGTAATCAAGAAGAAAGAAAGGAGCAGCAAGGAGGGACGGGCCGAAGGGGGTCGCCCAGCCCCGTACTTATAGCCGGAGGAGGCCAACCACCGTGCACCACGATCGCAGGTAATCATGACCGGTTTCTCTGCATGCAGGGACTTATCAAGTCATGCGGTCGCCGATGTGTTGTGGGGAAGCGCAGTCCCCCACATCCAATCAATCGCCACGCGGTGCCCAAGGCCGCAGGCTGATAGGCCCCGCGGCGCTTCGTGCTTGCCCTTTTATTTTCCTACTAGGCCAAGCCCGGGCGCACCTTAGGCCCGGGGGCTATTGTCGGTGTTGTGGGAACGGGGGTCCCCAGACTTGCCTGCCTGCGGCCTGCGACGTGGCTCAGGCAGGGGCCCAACGCGGCCCGTCTTCATCAGCTCAAGTTTAAGACCCTCGCGAGGGGCCAAGCCTCGCGGGGCGGATGATAGGAAGCTTCCTCAGAGGCAGGCTCATGAGGAGGTGGAGAGATCAAGGCTAGGGTACCTCATGAGGAACCCGTGACGCAAGCCATGACGACCGAGACCAGGCGGGCACCAGGCGGGCGCCGGCCTGCGCAGTGTCCTTGTTTCCCCTTTGGTGCAAAGGGGGCAAGCACGGGCCAAGGCATCAGACAAAGGTTACCATTTCGGTGCAACGAGACCAAGACCAGCCGGACGGCAGGACGGAGGTCACCGTGGAGCCCAAGACGGCATCATCGCCAGTGCTTTTGGCAGCCGAAGACCACCTTTTGTCAGGATAACTTGTACTAGATGTTCCCCTTCGAAATGGCCAATTGTTGGCGCCCTTCCCGCTCATTATTTGGGGAGAGGCCCAGGGCCTCTATAAATAGAGCTAGCCACCACAGAAGGAGGAGACGGCTGGAAATCTGGAAGAACCATAGCAGAGAGAGAGAGGCGAGTGAACTGACCCTAGCAGTTCATCACACCAGCTCAAGAACACCTCTCGCGAGGCTGTTCTTCCCTTGTACTGTCCATCATCAGCCCCAGAGGTAATCCACCACACCACACACTAGAGTAGGGTATTACACCACAACGGTGGCCCGAACTAGTATAAACATCGTGTCTCTTATGTTGTTCATCATTTTCATCTTAGTTCGCACGAGAGGATCAGACGTAGATCGGTAGGGGAGAGATCTCCGCGCGCGCCCTAGTGTTCGAACCTCAAGGGTCTGCCAGAACCCGAAACCCGACAAGAGTAACTTGTTCTGGGCAGGGGAAAAAGGAAACACATTACTTACCATCCTAAAGTTCACTGTTGTCTTGGACAAAGTGTAAATAAAGAGCTAATTCCCATCACCCATTTTTCTGCCTAGCAATCTTTCTTAGTTTCCTCACTTGAAGCTTGTGCATGAATATCTCATTTCCCCATACGCAAAAGGGATCGAAGCGTGGATCAGTACCGCTCATATATGTACCTACAAGCAACCAGTAAATGTTAGAAGCTAAACTGAGATTGCACAAATGATGTAAAATACAACTACCTACGTTCCTAAGTAGAAGTATTTTTAGATATTTCAATATGAACTACATACAGATGTATATAGAATTATAGATATAGTTTAGATTAGAATCTAGATTCACTCATTTTGCTCCTGACGTAGTCTATATTGCAATCTTTGAAAATACTAATATTTAGGAACAGATGGTGTATAAGACATGGGATGCAGCTAACCTCGACGGCAAACAACAACATCACCCATTCTAGCCCTGTTTAAGTACATGGAAATCAATGTTAACTACAACAGGGTTAACATCCACCAAAAATAGCAAATGGTAATAAAAATGCAGCATCTGTAGTGATATCTTTATTGCGAAAGAGTAGCACGGTAGCAAAGGGACGGATTAAAAAATGGATACACCTGTTAATTGCAACAGGCTTAACAACATCCTAAGTCATGTTTTGTAAGTTTGTAGCCATTGAAATAAAACTGTTTAAAAACGGATACAATTGTTAATTGCAACAGGCTTAATAGCCATTGAAACCGGTGTTGATAAAAATGCAATTGGCAGAGTTAAACATCACAAGGTAGGTGCTGCCAGAGCAGAGAATGGCCCACTTGTCTATAAAAAGGTAGGGAAAATAGCTAAAACGTGTTAGGCATGTTTACTACAACATTCTTAATACATCGACCGTACAAAACATATCCATTAATTGCAACTGGTATCGGTAAGATTGAACTAGTGAGTTCATACTTGGTAAGTCCTGAGAGGTAGTTGCTGGGGCACTTCATCTTAGCCAGAGGCCACCCAAAGTCAGCGGTGGCGGAGGCGAGATCTTCCTTTGGGTCGAAGCATGGATTAGTGCCGCCAACATTTGTACCTACAAGAAGCAAGTAAATGTTAGAAGCCAAACTGCAATTGCACAAATGATGTAAATACTGTAAGACATGGGTTGCAGCTAACCTCGACGGCAAACAACAACATCGCCCGTTACGGCCTTGCGTAAGTACATGGAAATGCAAGTTAAGTACAACAGGGTTAGCATCCACCAAAAATAGCAAATGGCAGCATCTCTAGTATATCTTCATTGCGGAGAGTAGCACAGTAGCAAAGGGACAGATTAAAACATGGATGCAACTGTTAATTGCAACATCCTAAGTCATGTTTTGTAAGTTTGTATCCATTGAAATAAAATTGCAACAGGCTTAATAACCATTGAAACCGGTACAAATAAAAATGCAATTGGCAGAGTTAAACATCACAAGGCAGGTGCCGCTAGAGCAGAGAATGGCCCAGTTGTCTATATAAAGGTAGGGAAAATAGCTGAAACGTGTTAGGCATGTTTACTACAACATGCTTAATACATCGACCGTACAAAACATAGCCATTAATTGCAACTGGTATTTGTAAGATTGAACTAGTGAGTACATACTTGGTAAGTCCTGAGAGGTAGTTGTTGGGGCACTTCATCTTGGCTAGAGCCTGCCAAAAGTCTGCGGCGGCGGAGACGAGCTGTTCCTCCAGGTCGAAGCATGGATCAGTGCCACTGACATGTGTACCTATATGCAACCAGTAAATGTTAGAAGTTAAACCGCCATTGCACAAATGATATGAAATACTATAAGACATGGGATGCAACTAACCTCGACGGGAAACAACAACATTGGCCATTATGACCCTGTGTAAGTACATGGACAGACATGTTAAGTACAACAGAGTTAGCATCCACCAAAAATAGCAAATGGGCAGCATCTCTAGTGATATCCTGATTCATGTATTGTAAGTTTGTTGCTGGTATTGGTGAAATTGAGTTGGATAGTTAATACTTGAACATCACACAGTGCGCAGTACTGAAATAAACAAGGCACGAACATGCTTAATACATCAACTGTACAAATAGCCATTGCAAGTGGTATTGGTAAGATTGAGCTGGTCAGATCATACGTGTTAAGTCCTGGGTGTAGTCACTGGGGCACTTCATCTGGGCTAGAGCCTGGACAAAGTCGGCGTCGACGAAGGCGAGGTGTTCCTCCATGTCAACATGCACAACGGCCATCATGCCATGGACTGGCATCAGCTCCTCGACCTCCACGTGATATGTGGTTGGGCTTGCGCGGCGATGCTCTGGAGGTAGGGGCGGTCGAGATTTGGAGGCATGAGGATGTTTTGCAGGCGCCATTTAAGCAATCAGGCCGGGGTCGTGATAGAGATCGGTGGGTCACCTAACTGGATCCAAACAGAACATAGATGTGGTTGAAGCTGTGGTTGCGGCGGCGGCAGTTTGAGCTGCCGGTAGGGGGAGGGGGAGGGCGAAATACTGAGGAAATTTGATGGGTGGGGATGTCATGGGAGGAATAAATTCTGAAATCACACGCCTAATGAAAATTTCGCTGTGAAACTTGAAACTTGGGCGGGGGAAACACACAACACAGACGAAGCGCGTAAAATACTCATGTGCGAGAAAAGAGAAAATTGGCAGATCCCGTCTCCTAAAAAATGTACAAGTGTAGTTGATTTTTTTGGTCAATGGTACGCCTAGTTTATTAGGAAACATCGCACATGTAACTGACTTATGGATCATTAACGCAAAAAAAAAACACGGGTACGCCATAGAAACTGTGTGTTTTGTGATGTTGTAATAATTCTTATATCTATCAGCATCTCCAACCGCACCTAATTTTAAAAATCTCTTTCATTTATCAGGATTATTCAATGTACATGAACAAGTCAAGGTGACACCCGATGAGCAATCATCGGTTTATGAAATGCAATCAAGTGTCAACCTGTCTCGCTTCGCATAGCCAGATTTGATCCTATGCAACAAGAGAGAAGCTTGCTGCCATCCGCCAGCGCGGCAATTTAAGCTGGGGTGCAGCCAACTCATGTGGCGAGGTGGGACTAAAAACCAGGTGCGGCCAGCTCTAGTCTCCTCCGGTGGCTGCGGGCAGACGTTTCGGTAGTATTTGGGGCCGTGGTGCGGCTACAAAACTTCAGTGAACACGTGCTAATCAAGGCTCAAAGCCCTCAAAGGATGCGCTTACCAACATTGTACGTTAATAATAGATAGCACAAACTTAAAGTGCTACTGGTAATTTGCTCTAAGACTACGGGCGACACACACACTAACTACTTATCACATGCTGCCATCGGGGCATGCTGGCCAGACGCCGGCATTCTCCATCCCGGCCTTGTAGGCGGCAACCCACCGTGTTTTGATCTCCGCCAAGCTCTCCTCTGCACGGTGTGTGGCCTCTTCTTTCTTGTGGTGGTGAGACTCTCTTTTCTTGACTGCTTTCTGCCTTTTCCAGTCATTTTGTGCGTCTTTGGCCGCCTCTAGATCCATCGCCCTTTTGGCCATGGCAGCCTCAAAGTCCGCCCACGTAACTGTGTGGACTCCAGCGGTGATGAACTCTGCGTGGCGAGATGCCATCACTTCATTACCATGTGTGCGGTGGCGGGAGGCGAGGAATGCGGCACGACGGGATGCCATCGCTTCCTTACCAGTTACTGTGCGCCGCGGTGCCATGAACGACGCTTGGAGAGAGCTTTGGGACGGAGTGGCCGGGCAGCCGTATAGTGCGGTGGTTTTTAGGAGCTCAACAACAAACGATGAAGGAAATTTGGCTTCCCTTACAATTTTGCCCCTTCATTATCACACACGGTTCACCTCCGTCGCCTCCGGAAACAGTGTGCGCTGAGCCTATTGTGTGTTGCGTTCTGATTGGCCGGAACCCCAGCCATGCGGATCGCGCGTGTGCTCCGTAGGATGCACTGCAATCGAACGGCAATCCACGTCCCTCACATCACACCCGTGCAGCTGTAGATGGATTGGATTTATATGCGCTAAATGCCTAGAAAATGCACATAATCCCCTAAATATGGTAAATGAGCCCGAAAAAAATGCCAAATTTGAACACGGTGATTTGTAGGGTGTATGTTTGTCATAGAAAAAACTCTAGGGCAAAGAACGACGAAAATTTCGATTTTCCTTCAATCTTGGTGATTTCCCACTCGAAAGCACGGAACTTCCTCGGTGATGGTTCGATTTATGAAGGGCATGCATGACAACATAAGCCAAACCTTCTCAAATTTTTACTAGGGCATGGTGAGGCCATACCATGGCACCGCGTTTGTGGTTGACTATTGCCACACATTTCATCAAAATATCTTCCCATTCCTTATACAAGGCATCAGGATTTACTAAATGGCACAAGCATTGTTTTCCAGGCCGTTCTTGTGCACCCTTTCATGCACCTATTGTTTGAACTTGAATTATGTGCACTAATGCCTAGAAAATGCACATAATCCTCTAAATATGGTAAATGAACCCGGAAAAGTGCCAAATTTGAACACGGTGATTTACAGGGTGTATGTTCATCATAGAAAAAACTCATGGAGAAAGGACAAAGGGAATTTGGACCCCCCTTCAATCTTCGTGATTTCCCCCTCGAAACCATGAAACTTCCTCGGTGATGGTTCGATTTGTGAAAGGCGTGCATGAAGACATAAGGCAAACATTCTTAAATTTTTACGAGGGCATGGTGAGGCCATACCATGGCACCACGTCAGGCGTCATGTTTTCCAAGCATGCATTTCATTTTTGTATAGTTGTTAACCCAGTAAACGACGCGTTTGCGGTTGACTATTGCCACACATTTCCTTGAAATATATGTCCATTCCTTGTAAAAGGCATGAGAATTTACTAAATAGCACGAGCATGGTTTTCCAGATCGTTCTTGTGCACCTTTTCATGCACCGATTGTTCGAATTTGAATTATGTGCATTAATGCCTAGAAAATGCACATAATCCCCTAAATATGGTAAATGAGCCCGGAAAATGTCAAATTTGAACACGTTGCATTGGAGGGGGTATGTTGATTGTTGGAAAAACCCGAATGAAAAACTAGGACGGAAATTTGGATTCCCCTTCAATCTTGGTGATTTCCCTCTCGAAAGCAAGGAACTTCCTCAGTGATGGTTCGATTTATGAAGGGCGTGCATGCCGACATAAATCAAACCTTCTCAGCTTTTTACCTGGGCACGGTGAGGCCATACCATGGCGCCATGACAGGCATCATGTTTTTCAAGCACGTATTTCATTTTTCTATAGTTGAGAACCCAGTAAATGATGCGTTTGTGGTTGACTATTGCCACACATTCCCTTGAAATCTCTGCCCATTCCTTGTAAAAGGCATGAGAATTTACTAAATACCATGAGTATGGTTTTTCTAGACCATTCTTGTGCAGCTTTTCATGCACTGATTGTTTGAATTTGAATTATGTGGAAAATGCACATAATCCCCTAAATATGGTAAATGAGCCCAGAAAAATGCCAAATTTGAACACGTTGCATTCGAGGGGGTATGCTGATTGTAGAAAAAACTGAATGACAAGCTAGGAAGGAAATTTGGATTCCCGACCCGTTAAATCTTGCTGATTTCCCCCTCGAAACCATGAAAATTCCTCGGTGATGGTTCGATTTATGAATGGCATGGACGATGACACAAGCCAAACCTTCTCAAATTTGTACCAGGGCATGGTGAGGCCATACCACGGCACCATGCCAGCCGTCATGTTTTTCAAGCATGTATTTCATTTTTCTACAGTTGAAAAACCAATAAACGACGTGTTTGTGGTTGACTATTGCCACAAATTTCCATGAAATATCTACCCATTCCTTGTAAAAGGAATGAGAATTTACTAAATAGCACGATCATGGTTTTGCAGACCGTTCTCGTGCACCTTTTTATGCACCGATTGTTTGAATTTGAATTATGTGCATTAATGCCTAGAAAATGCACATAATCCCCTAAATATTGTAAATGAACCTGGAAAAGTGCCAAATTTGAACATGGTGATTTGCATGATTTATGTTCATCGTAGAAAACACTCATGGACAATGCACAAAGGAAATTTGGATCCCCCTTCAATCTTGGTGATCTACTATCACACACGATTCATCTCCGTCGCCTCTGCGAACCGTGTGTGTTCACCCACACATGCAAAAGGAAAAAAGAAAACCCTTGCCCACTCTGTCCCCACCAACTCACCGCGGACTCCTCCATAACTCTGCACCTCATCAAATTCTATCGCGGAGGCCACCTTAAGCTCGACGGCTGTCGTCGGCGGGTGGAGGTCACACTCCAAACGACACGGGGTTTTCCGCGGGATTGGGTCGGGGATTTTTTATCATGGAGAAGGTAATCAAGTTAGCGAAATATTCACTGATCTGTTATCACAGTCTGTTCGTCGCTGTTAATCAGCCGGTGGAAATCGTCGTGGATTCATTTTTCTTCAGCTGATTCGAGGGTTTTCATTCATGTGTCCATAGTGCGAGCACAAATCGGGCAAGTTTGGTCACGATTAGTCGGAAACGAGGTTCTATCTCACCATTTCGGATGACTTCAGGGAGCGGGAGGTATGTTCAATCTCAACCTACCACGGTCGGCATGGCCTAAGTTTGTGAACATATACCGTCTTTTGCTACATTTGGATAAAAAGTACGATGCCACATGCAGCCTAGATGCCGAAGCCGATATTTCCCCCTATATTAGGCAAATATATGATGTATTGTTCATTCAGTTACACTCATATTTGCATCAAATCTTTGTTATATTATCTATTTTTAATTATCTATTTTTGTACTTTGCTTTCATCTATATATTGATCTGTTCTATCAATTACTCCCATATTTGCATCTTGCTCTGTTATTTCAATATATCTAATTTATGATCTTCATTTTCATTTCAAGCAGTACATCCCTTGCTTTGGAAGAACGGGAGTAGAAGGAAATCTTGGGCTTTACTTTGTTGATGACTCCATGGATGTCATATTGACAACACAACATGGATTTACAATGACGGTTAGCGTAAAACTTGATAAAGATGGTCACTCCTATTTTGATGTGGACCTTTGGAGAAAAATGTCTAAGTGATATGAACTGAAAGCTGGCAATAAAATTCTAGTGCGTGCACCATAGCCTGGTCTAATTAACACAGATGCTTACTTCCCCAACGTCATCAGCCGATCAAAGTCTGATCGAGGTTAATGTCCTTTCAAATTTCTCCATGCTGGCATATTACTTAGCAAAATCGAGGTATTTGTTCTGACTAATTAATCACTATTTAAGCAACTAATTGTGATTTCATTTTCTGACTCCATTCCTAGGTAGTAACAAATTGTATTTACCAATTTATGCACACTATATATTCTTCTGCCATGTTCTGAATAAATAATACATTTCCACCTTTTAAGCAGGATATGTTGGATGCATAGTGAACGATCTGTATGTTACTAAGCATACCAAATTTCACTGGAAGGACTTGAAGCATGTCATAAACTTTGTTGACAATCTGACAGAGATAGCACAGCGTATGAACGCTGGATTTTGGATAGGATTAATTATACCTATGGTGCACACATTGAACAAGACCAATTGTGTGCACAAAACGCTGGTATAAAATCTTATTTTTATGTTGATGCTCATAAACTAGATATATCTTCAATGATATGTTATAATTGGTTTTTACTCTACATTTCAACAGAAATTACTCGCTGTAGCTGTTCCTGGATCAATTTCCCGGCGTGGTCGAATTACACTTGTGCCTACTAATAACGCCAAAGTGATTGCAAGGTACTATATTTCCCGCAGAAATGGAACCATTCAAATTAACAAGTTCTCGCTTGTCGTGGCAATGCGCCCATATTGGAAAATTGAAGACATTGTTTTACTCATGCTCTACGAAGGCACAGGAGGGCTCTTCCTATTCATTAACGAGATGTCGAGTCGCTGTGATCAAACTGCTTCCAACGGATTGTTGTGGTTGTTGGCCCTTAGCCTCTTAAAATGTGCTAGCTATTACTATGTTAAGTATGTAGATATGGACAATATGGTTGTTGGCCCTTAACCTCTTAAAATGTGATAGTTGTTACTATGTTAAGTATGTAGATATTGACCATATGGTTGTCAAAACCGTGTTACGAAGATCCTCATTTTATCGAATAGTGTAACCACTATATATATGTTACTCAAATGTTGTTAGCCAAGTTCTTAAATTTTCATGGAAAGTATTAGTATCGTACAAAGTTCATTGAGTTTAAGCATGTGCCCGATGTCCAGAAGGCATTTGCATATTAATTGTCCATATTGCAAATTCACACACGTGTTAACATAAGGAAATGTATGTGTAACTTACTAATCATCGCACACGAGTACTCGCAGACGCATCATGTGCGATACCCCTAGCCACCATAAGCAACTAGTTTGCAATTTTCAAAGACTTTTGTACACACATAATCGCACACAAATTAACTGTAGTAACCGTATGTGTTGTAATTTCTCATCGTAAACAGTTCATCCAAGTCGGCTGTTTGCTGCGTATCACACACATCTTGTTTACACGACTCGTTTGTATTCTTTTGGATCATCACAAACAGTTCATCTATGTGAATTGTATGTCGCATATCACACATATCTTGTTAAGTTGAACCGTTTTTGTTGTGTTCCCAAATTGAAAACAGTTCATCCGAGTAAACCGTATGCCGTGTATCACACACACCTTGATTTGGATAACTGTTTCTGTTGCACTCCCTAGTAGCAAACAGTTCATCTGAGTGAACTGTATGGTGTATATCGCACACATCTTGATATGGCTGCCCGTTTCTGTTGTTCTATCTCATCGCAAACAATTCGGATAGATCAACCGTGTGCCCTGCATCGCACACGCAACTAAAATTGGAACTATGTTTGATGTCTCCGCAATCTCAACCGTTTTGCATCTTTTTTACGGGTTTTTTTACATCACTGTTTGCGATTAATGCATCGCACAGAGTTTCATCAAAGGGTCTCTGATCGTAGTGTCGCGTTAGCAGCATCCCGCAGTAGTGATTAGATTTTTCCTACTTCATTTGATTGCACCTATTCTGATGCATAGTCTGCTTTTGTAACCTGCAATTGTTGCCTACCCTCTTACCCTAAACTACTTAGTGTAGGTTGGGTAGTGATCCATCGGTGACCCCTCACCTTGTCCTTGTTGCCCCTGCTTTATCTTCGATGACTCGATGAACATAATCGACATCTTGAGCCCAACTCATCACATCATACCCCCCTTAGTTGTACAACTCTCCAAAATTACTATCGAGTGCCGAGGGTGATACCTCATATATCACTTTTGATGAGATCTCTGTAGTTTAGCTAATCGGACATGGTCTACGGGGGGTGATTCCTCCTTCACCACTCCCGATGACGACTCTGTCGTGCAATAGCTCAAGTGTGAACCCTTTGAGGGTGATTCCTCCAAGTTCTCCTTGACGGTTACATCGAGTGGAATCCATTGAGGGTGATTCCTCATGTTTTCCCCTTGCTGTTGGACACACGGTTACTTTTACTTTACCACAAAACCATGTTGAAGTCGTGTCAGCCCCGAGGGGTACCCGTGAGAGAAATGTGAAGTTGGGTTGACAGTGAGTGTACCCGCGAGTGATGTGGAGTCGGATTGACCTGGAGGGTACCCGCGAGATTTCTAAGCGGCATAGCCGGGCATTCTTAGCCCTTGTCGTAAGTTCGTGAGACGGGGCGACAGGACCACATATCGTGGATCTTTGATCGTTACCGCGTGCTCCCGAGACACTAACGGTTTGGATATGTGATCTAAGTAGGCATCTGGCCTTCTCGCACTGACCACCACGCGGGAATAACTATGGGCACTCTGCGTCATACGTTTCTCCGAAAGCTCTTGAGATGTCAGCAATTGAGCGGCATGCGCCCGGGTGGCCCGCGTAAGCACTTGCATCGTATAAGGAGGTAGCAAGGACTGATCCCGACCATCCATGCAATGTGTAGGAGTGCAAAGGGTGATGGTCCCAAGAGCCCTATGCACTTAGGGTGTAGACCAGCGTGTTGGCCTCTCTGTTGAGCCTAGGTAGGACTACGGTGTGTCGATCAGCCAAGAATGGGTATGACCTGATGATGTGCCCAGCCAGAGTTAATTGAGTGTGTTGGGTAAGTTTGTGCACCCCTGCATGGAAGTATATCTATTCGAATAGCCCTATCCATGGTAACGTACGCTCCGAGTTGTATCCCGATCGATACAAATAGAACTGGATACTAGAGATATGAAATGGATATGTGGCTCCGGGATTGATTTCATGTAGGGAGTCGAGAAAGGATCTCTGGGTGTTGTTACAACATACTACTACTTTATAATATGCTAATATGCACTCTTCTAGTGCTACAAGATGCTTCAAGATGCCAGTCTTCGATAGGCTAGGCTTTTCCCTTCTCTTCTGGCATTCTGAGTTTAGCCCAAAAGATATAGTCCCATTCCTTTGATATCAATGCATACTTAGCATGGCTCTGATGTAAGTCTTGCGAGTACTTTGGATGAGTACTCACGGTTGCTTTGTTACTTCTTTTTCCCTATACCCGATTGTTGCGATCAGATGACGGATCCCAGGAGCCAGATGCCACCACCAACTACTACTACTACCCCGAGAGTGCCTACTACTACGCGGAGGTCGCCACCGACCAGGAGTAGTTAGGAGGCTCCCAGGCAGGAGGGCCTTGCCTTTTCGATCATTGCTATCGTTTGTGCTAGCCTTCTTAATGCATACTTGTTTACTTTATGTCTGTACTCAGATATTGTTGCTTCCGCTAACTCATTTGTATTCGAGCCCTCGAGGCCCGTGGCTTGTAATATGAAGCTTGTATGAGTTTAATTTGTGTCTAGAGTTGTCTTGTATATCTTCATGTGAGTCTCTGATCTTGATCATGCGCATTTGCGTATATGATTACTGCATGATTAAGTCGAGGCTTCATAGGTGCCATATGCATGGCCATGTCCATGCTCGCGGCTGTGCCTCATGGTAGAACGCCCTAGCCGCACATGTGCTAGAGGCGGTGCGCTAGGAAGCCCTGGCTGCAGCTGTACTCATGGCCGTGTGATGGGAGGCCCTGGCGGCGCCACACATGCATAAGTATATTGGGGCCTGTCGTTAGCGACCACCTCAGCACTAGTGAGGTTGGTGGCCATGGCCTCGGTTGGCTGGGAGCAAGGTCGGAAACGTGGATTTCCCAGGTCCACAGAGAGTGAGCGGAGTCAAGGGGGAGGAGGAAGAAGGAGATGGAGGGCTAAGAGGTGGGACCCACATCCACCTCAGCAGGTTTTACACATAGACATGCCACAACATCCCGATAGGTGGACCGTACCCGCCGGTTTGTCTGTTATCACGACCAAATCCAAGCATCAATACTCCGTGTTACAAGTTAGGCGCGATTTTGATGGTTTTTTATGCCCTGGCACAAATGTGGTACCAAGTTGTTACCTTAGCCCCAACTGTGGTTTTTTTTGCGTAAATAACTTAATTTTAGATGAGAAAAACTTGAACATATAAATCATGTGTGTCTATCATGTGCGCGTGCGCACACAACTAAAGTAGCATATAAAAAGAACTAAAGTACATATAAGAAATAAATGGAAGACAAACAAATGCAACAGATAACAATGTCATAGCTTTTCAAAATTGTTTGTATTTTGTTATTTGTACATAGAAACAGATCATGTTCTTTCCCCAACTAGGCACGTGGTAGCGCGGCACCCTAATTTTTTGTAGAGCCTAAATAGTGTTTTAGCGCACACGGGAGGGTGGTTGCTTTACCAGGCGCTGCAAAATTTAACGCCGCTATAGCGCTTTACCAGGCGCTGCAAAATCCAGTGCGTGCAACCAGCCGACGCTTGGATTTTTTTTAAAACAACACATAGTTCAAATTCAGAGCATAGTTCAAGCCCCACACCACAAGCAAGTTCACACGATGCTAAATAAAAATAGATAAAACGATGGTAAATAAAAATAGATAAAACTACTCCTCATCCTCCTTGGTGGTGTAGTCCGACGACGTAAACGCGCCGAGCCACCGAGGATCTTCATTGTCCAGGTCGACGCAGGTCCCAGCTCGATCTGGGCTTCCGCCAGTTTATTTCGCGCACCCTTGTCCGCCCGATGCACAGCTCGCTCCATCCTCCTATACGCCGAGAACTCGTTCTCGGCGGCGACATCCTGCGGGAAGCGCTCGTGCCACACCGCCATGGCATGCTCGCCCTCCTCGGCGATGAGGAGGTCGTGCTCCCGCCTCCGTTGGAGGCGGTAATCCTCGTTGGTGATTACTCGCGGGGAAGGAGTGAGATCATGCGCCTACTCGCACGTCCGCATGTCAGAGAAGTTCATCTGCGGCCGAGGCCGCCCGAGGCTCCAAGCCGCCGCGTCGTATGCACGTGCGGCCTCATGGGTGGTCTGAATGTTCCGAGCCCAAGGCGTGTATCGCCGGAGTGGATCTCCGCGTAATACACGCCGGAGGGGCGGAGGCGGACGCCGCGGAAGCCCGAGCTGCTCCGGGGGCACGACGGCATGGCGGGGCGCTGGAAGAGGCGGGGGGAGAAGGCGCAGCGGGCATTAACCACAATTGTTAATCTCATGAAATTAATTTTCAATCAAATTTAACCATATAATAGGATTTTTTGCGGGGAACTACAGAATAGGATTTTGTAGATTACTAGATTATTAGGTATAGCGGTATAGATATAGTAATATATTATAATATAACAATAATATATATGATTAAAATAGTAGTGAGCTATATATCATAAATATATATTATGCTACATTTATTATAGCATAAGATATATATATAATGAATATATATTTATTGTAGTATATAATATATAGTAAATATACTTTTATTGTAGCATTATATGGGACGCGGATTTGGTGAACATGGATGCATGCTCACCCCTTATGAATAGTAAATTTCGGAAAAATACTAGAAAAACTCAAAAAAAATCTGAATTTATTTTTGTAATGTACATAGTCAGCCAATATCACATATAAAGTTTCACGAAGACATCACATCCGTGATAATCTGGGCAAAAATGACAAAATCAAAGCTAATCAAAACTATATTAAAAACACTGTTCACTTAATAGTATGATCGCATTTGTATTTTCTTCACTAAGAATACCATGGGTGTCAATACATCATGAAACTTCACACGTGAGTAGAATGGTCGACCAAGTTTCATAACGCGAAAATTCAGAATTTTTTAATTTTTTCTTGTATTTTTATGAATTTACTATTCACGTGGGTGCGCACGCACCCATGTTCACCTTTGTATTTTTGCGGATGGGATCTCACGGATGGAGTAAGGGCATCTCCGGACTCCAGATGGGATCTCACGGATACAGAAGGTTGCGGCAGTGGAAAAGTGGTTTCGTGGCTCTCTTGGATGTTTTCAGGGTATAAGAGTATATATATAGGCGAAAGAAGTAGGTCGGTGGAGCTGTGAGTGGCCCACGAGGGTGGGGGCGCGCCACCCTACTTCATGTCCGCCTCGTTTCTTCCTTGCCCTCCACTCCAAGTCTCCTGGATTGCGTTTGTTTCAAAAAAGATCCTCGTGAAGGTTTCGTTCCGTTTGGGATTCCGTTTGATATTCCTTTTCTACTAAACACTGAAATAGGCAAAAAAACAACAATTTGAACTGGGCCTTCGGTTAATAGGTTAGTCCCAAAAATAATATAAAAGTGCATAATAAAGCCCATTAAACATGCAAAACAGATAATATAATAGCATGGAACAATCAAAAATTATAGATACGTTGGAGACGTATTAGTGGGGGCCGCCGCGGCGGTCGGCAGCAGCCGCCACAGGGCGCCGACCAGCCCCGTCAGCAGCAGCAGCAGCTATTCAAGGTGCCCCCTCCGTGGGCCTCCAGCTACAATCCGTGGACCGGTGTTGCTCATGCTTACACCATGCCGGTTCCACGGGCTCCTGCACCAACCCTTCCCATGCCGCGCCCGCCGGCGCACCAGGCGTACTACGCTGCTCCGCAGCCGTATGGAGGATACCCACCTTCGCAGCTGAGCGGCGCCTACGGTCTCCCTGTGGCCCTGCCGCCGCCCTCACCGGCCCTGCCGCTGGTGCCTTGGGATCCGGTGCTCCTCGTTGCAGTGCACGTCGGGCCTACGCCAAACACCTACACTAGCGGCGGTGATTGGTACATGGACACCAGGGTTACGGCTCACATGTTTGCTCATCCTGGCAATCTTTCCTCCTTCACTCCCGTCACCACCGACCGCTGCATCATTGTCGGCGACGGTTCCACACTCCCTATTACACATGTCGGGCACACTTCTTTTCCTTCTAATTCAATGCCTATTACTTTGTCTAACATACTTGTGTCACCTCATCTTATTAAGAACCTTGTTTCTGTTTGTTGTTTAACTCATGAAAATCTTGTTACTGTTGAATTTGACGAGCTTGGTTTTTGTGTCATGGACTCTCGAACTAGGATGGTACTTCACTGATGTGACAGCCTCGACAAGCTCTATCCGGTGTATCCAACGTCCACCTCCACCACCGCACCTGTTGCTCTCTCCGCCGGTGTCGATCTCTGGCACACTCGTCTGGGTCATCCAAACCCTGTCACACTTCATCATATTCTTAGGAGTTTCAGTTTCAGTTGTAATAAGATAGAGGATCACACCTGTCATGCCTGTCGTGTCGGCAAATATGTTCGCCTCCCGTTCAATAACTCCACCACCATAGCTTCTTTTCCTTTTCAGTTGATTCATTCATAGCGATGTGTGGACCTCTCCGGTTCCTAGTAACTCGGGCTATTTATATTATCTAGTTATCCTTGATGATTATTCTCACTATGTGTGGACGTTTCCTGTACGATGAAAGTCGGATGCACTCTCCACTTTGACGACTTTTTACTCCTATGTCAGCATGCAGTTTGGGCGTCCCATCCTTGCTCTTCAGATTGACAATGGAAAAGAGTTCGACAACCTTGCTTTCCGCACTTTTTTGTCGCACCATGGCACAATTTGTCGTCTCACATGCCCGTACACTTCACAGCAGAACGGTCGAGCCGAACGCGTCCTTCGCACTTTGAACGACAGTGTTCGCACGCTCCTGTTCCATGCTAATGTGCCGCCTCATTTCTGGCCGGACGCACTCGTTACTGCTTCACTTCTCCTTAACCTTCGCCCCTGCCGCCCACGAAGGAACTATGCACCTCACCATCTTCTCTTCGGTACGCCCTCATCTTATGATGGCTTGCGTATTTTCGGGTGCCTTTGCTATCCTAGCACTACCGACTCCGCTCCTCACAAACCCGCACCTCGTTCTATCGCTTGCATCTTCATCGGCTACCCCTCTAACTCCAAGGGATATCGGTGCTACGATCCTGTCTCCCACCGTGTGTTCACCTCCCGGCACGTTTACTTTGATGAGCATGTGTTTCCATTTCAGCGGGTACCCCCGGCTGTTCCTCCCGCCATTGGTAGCGGGCTCCTCGACGCCTCTCCTAGGGCGCTCGTGTGCCTCTCTTGGCCCACCCTGGCTTTGAGGCGCGCCCCCCGGCGCCCCCGATGCCGGCGCCCGCGGCACCCCCAGCGCCCGTGGCCGGTCCGGTCTCCTGCACCCATACGGGCGTTTTTTGCTCGAGCTCGCGATGCGCCTCTGATGACTATGTCCATCGCCTTTGTCCTCCTTCGTTTGAGCCGCTCTTCGTGACCCGCTCTGGAAGGCTGCGATGCAAGAGGAGTTTGACGCCCTGTTGCACAATCGGATGTGGCAGCTTGTTCCCCGTCCCCGACACACCAACGTGATTACCAGGATGTCACATCCCTAGTTCTGGTATGACCTAGACTAGCTAGTCATTTGTGCATCATGTTTAAATTCCATTTAAATTTTGAAATGGGGATTTGTGAAACCCTTAGAACTCATTTCTGGAAATGACCCAGATAAAAAGTGCTCCAAAAAGGACCAAGAAAATGTTCATGTTGCTCTCTAAAAATGTTGGTCAGAGGTAAAATTCAAACCAATAATTTTAGGAGCCCATAAATATTCATTTTGGCCTTTTGGAATTAATACAATAATTATTTGCCTTGGATATATATATGTGATATATTTTATATATGTCCAAAAATTCTGATTTTTGTTGAGGGGCTTTGGAATAACCCCTTAGGTCCCTGCAAAAATTGTCAGAAGAAAATAAAATGATTTAGTATTTTACTAAATCAGAACAAATGCCAGAAAAATAGAAAAGAAAACAAAAAAAGGGAAAACACTTACCTGAGGCCTGGCTGTTACAGCCCAGCTGGCCAGCCCACCTGGCGGCCCAGCCCACCAGGGGCAGCCCCGTCTTCTACCTCTTGCCAGTAGGCAGAGGAGAAGCTGGGCACGACGCACGCGCGCGGCCACCGCGCGCCACCTCCACCTTGCCTCGCTGTCCTCCCGTCGCCTGGACCTCCCTCGCGTCACCACGCACCCCTGGACCTCTCTTACTCTCTCCCGCGCTTCTCCCCTCCTCTGATTTCTCTTCCCCGCAGCGCCACCGAGCGCAGCTGACGCCACCGCTCGCCGTTGCCGCGGCCACTGCCTCCCCCTCGCCCCTAGACATGCCCAGGAGCTCCACGACGTCGTCTTCATCATCTCCACTGAGCCAAGCGAGCCAGGGAGCGCCATAGCGACGTCATCACCATCGTCTTCAACCTCTCGGCCGCCGAGATTGCCGGCGCCCGTCCGTCGTCTCCGACTCGTCCCCGAGCCCGCTGACCATCCCATCACCTCCGCTGTGAGATTCTGCGTCTGTTCCCCCTCTTCCCGAGCTCGTTTACACCTCGCAGCCGTCGCCCTCTTGTTGACCGAACCGCGCCGCCGCCCGAGCTCATCGGCGGCAATGCTCCAGTGACCATTTGGTCCCAGACGCGTGTCCACCGAGCTTGCTGCCCCGCGCTAAGCCTCGCTAGCGCCTCCCCTTGCCCGCTTGCACCCCACAACACCAACTCCGCACGCACCCGAGCTCTGGCTGCCGCACTCGTCGTCGTCGGCGCCACTCCGGCCGCTCCCCGGCCGTGCCACCACCACGGCTGGATGCGGACGAGCGTCCGCATCCCGTAGCTGTACTTCGCGCGCCAAATGGCCCCCTGTAGGTAGAACCCGCAACGCACCGCCGCGTTCGGACTCGCCGGCGGCTAACCGCCGGCGACCGCTGATGTTTGACCGGCATGGGTTGACACCACAGCCCAGTTTGACCTTCCCCCTCTCTCTCACTAACTTGCGGGCCCCGCCTGACTAATTACTATAGTTAGCACTAATTAACTAACTAGGTTAGCTACTACAGTCACTGACTAGTGGGCCCTGCCCAATTAGTTAGGACTAACTAACTTAGTTAGTTGACTGGGTCACTGACCAGTGGGACCCACTAGTCAGGTTTGACCTGGTCAGCCCCGTTGACTCGCTTACGTCATGTTGACGTAGAGCTAACGCAATAATTGATTTCTGGAATTAATTTAACTCAGGAAATTCCAGAATATTGCCTAAACTTCAAAAATTCATAATAATTCAACCGTAGCTCAGAATGAAATAAATTATATATGAAAAATTATCAGAAAAATGCAAGGAATCCATTTATGCCAGTTACATGCATGAAAAACCAACTTACAATGCTGTATAAGTGAAAACATAATATGGGCATTTTAAATGCTTCACTTTGAATTGCATTCGAATCTTTGATTCAAATGGGCTTCAACCAACTTGGTAGCATCTTGCATTAGCCCAAACACTAGCATTTGCACATGTCATGTTCATGCATCATTTTGTTGCATTTGTTTGTGTGTTGATCACCGACACCGTTTCTTCTCGATAGGTTCCACTTCGGAAGGTGTTCCCGAGTACCTGTCAGAGGAGTCATACCCTTCGTCGTTCTATCAGGCAAGCAACCCCCTTGAGCATTTCGATAAATCCCACTCTCTCGCTCCTGCTCCTTATACTGCATTAGGACAACAACGATTCAAACTGCTACTTTCTGCTACGGTAGTTGAACCCATTCCTCTGCATGACCTGTCATTGCCACAGTAAATAGTTGAAACCCACTAGCATGAGTAGGAGTTACTTGAGCCTTGATGTGCCTACTCATCCATGCTTGTTTTCTTTATGCCAGCTATGCTTAGAGTTGTGTCAGGTCTGATTCACCGGGAATGAATCAGAGTGGTGAACATGTCCTACCGATAAAGGCTAAGTGTGTGAACACGTTTTGGTAAAGGTAGCGATGAGAGGCCATGTAGGAGTACATGGTGGGTTGTCTCATTGGAACCGTCCCTAAGCACTAAGTTCTGTGTATGTTATCCAAGTCCAGTTACTACCACACATTGGGTTCCGGTTATCCGGCCCCTCTCGGCTTATTAATCCACTTGATCTCTGTCCAGGAGTTGAAACTAGTTTCTCGCGTTTGTAGGTAGTGCTACTTGTCTACCAGGTGGTGTCCGACGGGACGGGCTTGGGACAGACTAGGCACCGTGGCACGGTGTACCAAGTGGCACCCGGATGGTGGGCTTGGGAACCTTGCACACATCGTTTGGGGCCGTGAGCGACACCCCGGCTGGATCTCCTTGCGAATGGAACCCGAATAGGCGATAAACCTGGACGAGAGACTTGTGTGGTTAGTCAGGTCATGGCTGACACGCTCGCCCCGCTTCCGCTTGAAGGTTGTCGAGGTACATGACGTGTACAGGGCTATAAGTGGCGAGAGCGTGTGTGAAGAAGTACACCCCTGCAGGGTCAACATTATCTATTCGAATAGCCGTTTTCCTCGGATATGGAAACTTGGAGGACTTATGTAGTACATAGACAACTTGAAGTGGACACTCTAAAATCCGCAAGATAAGTGTTAGTGCTATGGATGGCCTTCTCGTAGGGAGACGGGAACGGATCCATAGTGGAGTATTGATATGGTGAATATGTGGACTCGTGTGCGTCTTCTCACCTCAAAGAAGTTTCTGATACTCGTAGTATTGGTTAGCCACTGAGTCAAAGCTGGCTTGCTGCTGTTAACTCCACCCCCCCCCCCTTGTTGATAATGTTACATATGTAGATAGTTCTGATGTAAGACTTGCTGAGTACCTTTGTACTCATGTTTGCTTATTTATGTTTTGCAGTTGGTTACACTAGTGACATCGACGAGTAGCTTGTATCCCAGCTACGATCTTGTACCCTTGGGAGGGTTGTGTTTAGTTAGGCTTCCTTGTCTTTTTCTGTTGTAGTTGTCTATACTCAGACATGTAATGCTTCCGTTGCTTGTATGCTCCGAATGATGGGTCGTGAGACCCCTGTTTGTATTGAATGCTAAGTGGCTCTTCTGGGCCTTTATCTATATGAGTTTGAGTTATGTTGTGATGCCATGTTGTACAACACATACTTGCATGTTATGTGTACGTGTAACGTGCATTGCTATGTGTGGGATCCGACAACCTAGTTGTTTATCCCTGGTAGCCTCTCTTATGGGGAAATGTAGTCTTGTGCTTCCATGAGCCATAGTAGTCCGCTACAGCCCGGTTCACCGGAGTCCTGCTAGCCCAGCACTACTGCTCCGGAACACTTGACTGGCCGGCATGTGATTCACTTCGTTCCTGTGTCTGTCCCTTCGGGGAAATGTCACGCGGTGACATCCGGAGTCCTGCCTAGCCTGCTACAGCCCGGGTTGCCGGAGTCCTATTAGCCCAGTGCTACAGCCCGGATTCATACATTGTTGACCGACATGCTCGAGGTTGATTCATGTATGCATGTCCCTGTAAGTTACTGCCACTTTGGGTTCACGACTAGTCATGTCGGCCCGGGTTCTTTGTCATATGGATGCTAGCGACACTATCATATACGTGAGCCAAAAGGCGCAAACGGTCCCGGGCCAGGTAAGGTGGCACCCGTGGGAATACCGTGCGTGAGGCCGCAAAGTGATATGAAGTGTTACATGCTAGATCGGTGTGACTTAGGATCGGGGTCCCGACACAGGAAGTGGGTCTTTAAACACAAGCTCTGTCTTGATGGTACCCTTGATCACTATAAAGCATGTTGGGTTGTTCGTGGTTTCCGACATCATGCTGGCATCGACTTCACCAACACCTTCGCTCCGGTTGTCAAGCCAGGCACGATACGCATGGTTCTCCACCTTGCGGTCTCTCGTGCTTGGCCGGTGCACCAGATGGACATCTCAAACGCCTTCCTCCATGGTCACCTCGAGGAGGAGGTCTTCTGCCAGCAGCCCATCGGGTTTGTTGACCCAGCGCTTCCCGACCATGTGTGCTTGCTTTCGCGGTCCTTGTACGGACTAAAGAAGGCTCCGCACGCTTGGTACCAGCGCATCGCGGCGTTTCTCCACCAGCTTGGGTTCCGGTCCACCCGCTCAGATGCCTCGCTCTCCGTCTATCATCAGGGCTCTGACACGACCTACTTGCTGCTCTATGTCAACGACATCATTCTAACGGCATGTATGGCTGGTCTCCTCAGTTAGCTTATGGCTCGTCTTCGCATTGAGTTTGCCATCAAGGACTTGGGTCCTTTGCACTACTTCCTCGGTGTCGAGGTGGTGCGCCGTCCGGATGGCTTCTTGCTTCATCAGCAGAAGTACGCTCACGAGCTCCTGGAGCGTGCCAGCATGCTTAACTGCAAGCCCGCCGCTACGCCTGTTGATACGAAGGGCAAGCTTTCTGCCACGGATGGTTCTCCTTCTTCGGATGCTGCCTTCTATCGGCCTATCATTGGTGCTCTCCAGTACCTCACTCTGACTCGACTGGAGATCCAGTATGCCATGCAGCAGGTGTGTCTTCATATGCATGCTCCTCGAGACGTTCATTGGGCTGCCGTCAAGCGGATTCTCCGCTATATCTGTGGCACTATGGATCTTGGCATCACACTTCACGCCTCCGCCGACACCGCCCTCACCGCCTACTCCGATGCAGACTGGGCGGGCTGTCCTGACACTCATCGCTCCACTTTGGGCTATTGTGTCTACCTTGGACCCTCACTTATCTCGTGGTTGTCCAAGCGACAGCCTACGGTCTCTCATTCTAGTGCTGAGGCTGAGTATCGTGCGGTGGCCAACACCGTCGTTGAGTGTTCGTGGCTTCACCGACTACTTCAGGAGCTCTCTTGCCCTATTGACTATGCCACGGTGGTCTACTGCGACAATGTCTCGGTGGTCTACCTCTTCGCTAACCCGGTGCATCATCGACGGGCCAAGCACATTGAGTTGGACATTCATTTTGTTCGGGAACAGATGGCCCTTGGCCATATTCGTGTTTTACACGTCCCTACTTCTCAACAATTTGCCGATATCATGACCAAGGGCTTGCATACGGCGTCATTGGAGGAATTTTGTTCTAGTCTTTGTGTCAGCCGCGGTGCCGCTTCGACTGCGAGGGGGGGTGTTGAGTATATGTGTTATGTGCATATTGTGTGTTGGGCCCGCCTCCTAGTTTCTTGTATAGTTGAGGTTCGTGGCTCACCTTTGTACATCATATATACGTGCCTATGCACAAGAGCAATACATCGTGCAATTACAACATCATACACCTATTAGTATATAGTGGATTTTTTAATCCAATCTTCATGGACTCAAAATTTTGAAAATTCAAAACCCATCTTTTAAAGGTTAAAAATGTAAAAACAAACAAACATGTATACGGTGATGTATAGTTCATCTATTAAATTTTTATGATGAAATACGCTTTGAGTGTTCTACAAAAAAATCATGAACTTTTATAGTGAATAGTACGTACATGTGTTAGAAAATCATGACTTTTTTGTGTAGCTCAAGTTAGAACGTATTTCATCACGATTTTTTTACAAATATGTAGTATACATCCCTATATACATGAATAATATTTTAGATTATTTGAAACTTAAGAAGGAGATTATTGAATTTTTAAAAAAATCAGGCACTATGGAGTCCGGGCTCTATTAGCAATTTTCGTGGAATTTTATTAGGTGCATGGTTAGAGCCTTGGTCAGTCTTGTTGTTGTTGGGACAAGCCAAAATTAGTAGTTAGGGGGTATCTTTTTCAAAGCTCACTCCCATCTTCTCTAGTTCTTACGAATGGCGCACTACGCCGTCTGTTGCAACCAGAAAGTTTTGTCTTTTTGTATATATTTTTCAAATCTTTTATTGCTTGAACTGTGCACCCAAATCACAAAGCGTTTTCATTATTGGATTTCTCACATTGAGATCTTCGAAACTAGATTCCATACTATATGTTTTGATAAACTTTTTTCACGAGAACAAGAAATAGAAGAAAAAAAATTCAAAAAACAGAAAATTAAAACCAAAAAGTGGAAGAAAAGAAAAACAAAAGCTGAAAGCAGGGTTGTGCCTTTCACTTTTTTTGGAAGCACAACCGTACTTTCCTCTTTTTGGGTAGCACAGAACACTTTGTGTTTTCCCTTTTTTGGGAAGCATATTATTGCTTCTCATGGTTGTGTTGTTCCCTTTTCAGGCAGCACAACTATGCTTCTCACGGAGAGGCATTGTTTCCCGAAAAAGAAATGATTTTTTCCACCAACCAAGCAAAAGTACCCCCCGCCCCACCCAAACCAAACAAAAATCCAAAAACACATGCAGAAAAAAACAAGGATGCGCTCAGAATGCGACACATGGTGGCGCTGCGCACACCATTTGGCACACCCTCAGACCCAAAAATTGACCTCGGTAGGAGCCCTTTTAAGGGGAACTCCAATGGGCCGACGCATTTTGTCCGCATGCGATCATTCGGATCAAAATTGATAGAAATGTGGCCCAACACGCCGATGCAAATAGACAGTCATTTGTTTTTCGTCTGACCGCGACCCATTTCGGCATGAACACTATGTGAACGCACGCGACGCCCGTCCTTATCCTCCCCTGGCCCGCCCATCAGTGGCACAACGCCAATTCTCTCCTCCCCCTCCACAGCCGACACCTCCGACCACACCGCAATCGCCGCCGCCTCCCACTTCCGGCCGTTTGGACGCTGCCTAGGCCACCACCTGCATCCACACACTTCCCACACCTCGACGCTGCATCTGATGCCCGCTTTTGCTGACATTGGTGGCCTCTTTTCTCTGCCCCCGTTGCACCTACTATTGGAAATATGCCCTAGAGGCAATAATAAAGTGATTATTATTATATTTCCTTGAGCATGATAAATGTTTATTGTTCATGCTACAATTGTACTGATTGGAAACTTAAATACATGTGTGAATATGTAAGCAAATACCAAGTCCCTAGTAAGCCTCTACAAGACTAGCTCGTTGATCAAAAGATGGTTAAGGTTTCCTGACCATAGACATGAGTTGTCATTTGATAACATGATCACATCATTAGAAGAATGATGTGATGAACAAGATCCATCCGTTAGCTTAGCATTTGATTGTTCAGTTTATTGCTACTATTTTCTTAATGTCAAATACATATTCCTTCGACCATGAGATAATGCAACTCCTGGACTTCGGAGGAATACCTTGTGTGCTATCAAACGTCACTTCATAACTGGGTGATCATAAAGGTGCTCTATAGGTATCTCTGAAGGTGTCTGTTGAGTTGGCATGAATCGAGATTGAGATTTGTCACTCCATATGAAGGAGAGGTATCTCTGGGCCTACTCGGAAACGCATCATCACAAGAAGCTTACAAGCAAAGTGACTAAGGAGTTAGTTACAAGATGATGTATTACGGAATGAGTAAAGAGACTTGCCGGTAACGAGATTGAACTAGGTATGGAGATACCGACGATCGAATCTCAGGCAAGTAACATACCAACAGAAAAATGGAACTACGTATGTTGTCATAAAGGTTCGACCGATAAAGATCTTCATAGAATATGTAGGAACCAATATGGGAATCTAGGTCACGCTATTGGTTATTGACCGGAGAAGCGTCTCGGTCATGTCTACATCATTCATGAACCCGTAGGTTCCGCATGCTTAACATTCGTTGACGATATAGTATTATATTAGTTATGTATGTTGGTGACCAAATGTTGTTGGAGTCCCGGATGAGATCACAGACATGACGAGGAGCTCTGGAATGGTTCAGAGGTAAAGAATGATATATTGGATGAAGGTATTCAGATTTCAGAATGCATCGGAGTGCCGAAAGGGGTTTTGGGAGCCCACTGGTAGGTTACACCTACTTGGTGGGCCTCATGGGCCAAGGAGGGAGGCGCACCAGCCCACAAGGGAGCTGGGCGCACTCCACCTCCCCTGCCCTGCGTGCCAGAAGGAAGTAGGGGGCGCCCTAGGGTAGCTGGCCCCCTTTCCTCCCTCCCATGCTCCATACATGGAAGGGAGGAGGCGCCTGAGGCAGGGCAGCCGCGAGCCCCCCTCCAGCCCTTTCCTCCACACCTAAAGGAAGGAAAGGGGGTGTGCCTAGGGCTGCCTCCTCTCCCCCTCCACCTATATATCTATGTGGAGGGGAGAGGGAAACACACACCATGATTCCAAGCCGTGTGCGGTGCCCCCTCTCCCTCTAGTTCCTTCTCCGTCCAAATCCTTTGTGCTTGGCGAAGACCTGCGGAAAATTTTCACCACCACCGTCACCACACCGTCGTGCTGCCAGAACTCATCTACTACTTCACCCCTCTTGCTGGATCGAGAAGGCGAGGATGTCGTCGAGATGAACGTGTGCTGAACCCGGAGGTGCCGTGCGTTCGGTGCTTGATCGGTACGGATAGTGAAGGTGTACGACTACATCAACCGCGTTGATAAATGCTTTCGCTTCGCGATCTACAAGGGTATGTAGATGTTCTTCCCCTCTCGTAGCTATGCATCTCCATGGATATATCTTGCGTGTGCGTACATTTTTGCTTTAAATGCAACATTCCCCAACAGTGGTATAAGAGCCAGGTCTATGCGTATATAATATGCACAAGTAGAACAGAAAGGAGTTGTGGGCGGTGATGTTCATATTGCCTCCCACCAATGTCTTATTTTGATCCGGCGGTGTTGTGGGATGAAGCGGCTCAGACCAACCTTAAATGTCCACGCACATGAGACCGGTTCCACCGACTAACATGCAAATTGTTTTGCATAAAGGTGGCTAGCGGGTGTCTATCTCTCCCACCTTAGTTGAATCTTATTTGACTATGGCGGTCCTTGCAGAAGGTTAAATATCAACTTGATAATCACTGTTGTGGTTTTGTGTAGGTAATAATGGTTCTTGCTAGTTGCCCATAGCAGCCACGTAAAATTTGTAACAACAAAGTAGAGGACATCTAACTTGTTTTTATAGGGCATATTGTGATGTGATATGGTAAAGACGTGATAAGATATATGTTTATGTATGAGATGATCATGTTTTGCAATAAGTTCACGACTTGCATGTCGATGAGTACGACAATCGATAGTAGCCTTAGGGTTGTCTTTAATTATTGTATGACCCGCATGTCAATCACTAAGTGCCATGTAATTGCTTTAGTTTATCGCTATGCGTTAGCAATAGTTGGCGAGACGACCCCGACGCAACGATGGAGATCAAGGTGTAGTGATGGTGATGATGGAGATCATGTTGTTGCTTTGGACATGGAGATCAAAAGCACAAGACAATGATGGCCATATCATGTCACATTTTTTATTGCATGTGATGTTTATCCTTTATGCATCTTATTTTGCTTAGTACGTCGGTAGCATTATAAGATGATCCCTTCACTTAATTTCAAGATAAAAGTGTTCTCCCCGAGTATGCACTGTTGCCAAAGTTTTTCATACCAAAGCACCTCATGGTGATCGGGTGTGATAGATTCTACATTCCCATACAACGGGTATAAGCCAGTTTTGCACATGCAGAATACTTGGGTTAAACTTGACGAGCCTAGCATGTACAGACATGGTCTCGGATTACTGGAAACCGAAAGGTCGAACGCGAGTCATATAGTAGATATGATCAACATAGAGATGTTCACCATTGAAGACTACCCCATGTCACGTGATGATCGGATATGGGTTAGCTGATATGGATCATGTATCATTTAGACAACTTGAGGGATGTTGATTTAATTGGGAGTTCATTAGTAATTTGATTACTGAACTAAAATTATGATGAACTTAGTCCTAACAATTTTTGCAAATCTATGTTGTAGATCAATGGCCCATGCTACTGTTCCCTTGAATTTTAATGCATTCCTAGAGAAAGCTAAGTTGAAAGATGATGGTAGCAACTACACGGACCAGGTCCGTAACTTGAGGATTATCCTCATTGCTGCACAGAAGAATTATGTCCTTGATGCACCGCTAGGTGACAGACCCGCTGCAGGAGCTGATGTAGATGTTATGAACGTCCAGCAGGCTCGATCTGATACTACTCGATAGTTCAGTGTGTGCCATGCTTTACGGCTTAGAACTAGGACTTCAAAAGTGTTTTGAACGCCACAGAGCATATGAGATGTTCCAAGAGTTGAAGTTGATATTTCAAGCTAATGACTGGGTTGAGAGATATGAAGTCTCCAACAAGTTCTTTAGCAAGATGGAGGAGAACAATTCTGTCCGTGAACACATAGTCAAAATGTCTGGGTATCATAACCACTTGACTCGGCTGGGAATTGATTTTCCATTAAGAGTTGATATGTCTCCAACGCATCTATAATTTTTTATTGTTCCATGTTGTTATATTATCATTCTTGGATGTTTTACAATTATTTTATAACAACTTTATATCATTTTTTGGGACTAAATTGACATAGTGCCAATGCAAGTTGCTGTTTTTGCTTGTTTTTTAGTTCGCAGAATATCAGTACCAAACCGAGTCCAAAC
Organism: Triticum dicoccoides; assembly: GCF_002162155.2. Classification (NCBI taxonomy): domain Eukaryota; kingdom Viridiplantae; phylum Streptophyta; class Magnoliopsida; order Poales; family Poaceae; genus Triticum; species Triticum dicoccoides. Next base: position 582,368,930 of record NC_041382.1, on the reverse strand, counting down.
GCAGTGAAACTTTTTGGAGATTTTTCTGGACCAGAAGACACCCAATGGGCCAAGAAAGTACCAGAGGGGAGGCCCATGGGGAGCACAACCCACCAGGGCGCACCTAGGAGCCCAGGCGCACCCAGGGGGGTTGTGCCCCACATGTAGCCCTCTGCACCGCCTTTTCGCCCTATAAATTCCCAAACATTCTAGAAACCCTAGGGGAGTCGATGAAACACAATTTCAGCCGCCGCAAGTTCCAGAACCACGAGATCCAATCTAACACCATCACAGAGGGGTTCATCATCCTCATTGGTGCCTCTCCAATGATGCGTGAGTAGTCCACCATAGACCTATGGGCCCGTAGGCAGTAGCTAGATAGCTTCCTCTATCTCTTTTGATTCTCAATACAATGGTCTCTTGGAGATCTACTTGATGTAACTCTTTTTGCGGTGTGTTTGTTGGGATCCGATGAACTTTGAATTTATGATCAGATCTATATCCATGAATATTATTTGAATCTTCTTTCATCTCTTATGTGCATGATTATTTATAGCCTCATATTTCTTCTTCGAATCTTTGGTTTAGTTAGGCCAACTAGATCGATTTTTCTTGCCATGGGAAGAGGTTCTTTGTGATGGGTTCAATCTTGCGGTGTTCTTTCCCAGTGACAAAAGGGGCAACAAGACACACATGTACCATTGCTATTAAGGATAACAAGATGGGGTCTATTCCTACATGAATAGATCTTGTCTACATCATGTCATCATTCTTATTGCATTACTCCATTTCTCCATGAACTTAATACACTAGATGCATGCTGGATAGTGGTCAATGTGTGGAGTAATAGTAGTAGATGCAGGCAGGAGTCGGTCTACTAATCTTGGACGTGATGCCTATATATTGGTAATTGCCTTGGATATCATCATAATTATTCGATCTTCTATCAATTGCCCAACAGTAATTTGTTTACCCACTGTGTGTTATTTCTCGAGAGAAGCCACCAGTGAAATCTACGGGCCCCGGGTCTATTCTTTATCAAATTTGCCTTGAGATCTGTTTTTATTCGCTTTTATTTTCATATCTATTATTCCAAAAACCCAAAAATACCTTGCTGCATTTTTATTACTTATTTTATATCGTGTTTTATCGAGAGCTATTTATCCAATCTATCACAAATATTCTCCAGTCAACTTTCGAATTTCAAGCGCCGTTACCTAGGAGGGATTGACAACCCCTCTTACGCGTTGGGTTGCAAGTATTTGTTCTTTGTGTGCAAGTACCATTTACATAGTGTTGTTTGGTTCTCCTACTGGACTGATACCTTGGTTTCATAATTGAGGGAAATACCTACCGTAGTTGTACTGCATCATCTCTTCCTCTTTGGGGAATACCAACGCAGTTTCAAGCGACATCAAAAGGAATTTCTAGCGCCGTTGCCGGGGATTCATCTTCAACATCTACCAAGTTTCTAATCACAAATCTCATCTCCTAGAAATTTACATTATTTGTCATTTGCCTCTTGTTTTCATCTCCCCCACTTCACAAAAAATGTCAGTTTATTCACTCTCTCTTTCGTTTTCCCTTTTTCTCGTCAGATCTATTTTTATTTGCAATCTTGTTTGCGTAGTTGCGATGTCTCAAGAAAATATCAAGTTATGTGATTTTTCCAATATCAATAATAATAATTTTATTAGCACTCCGATTGCTCCTCCCGCCACTAGTGTGGAGTCTTGTGATATTAATGCCGCTTTGTTGAATCTTGTGATGACAGATCAATTTTCTGGTACTCTTAATGAGGATGCCACGTCCCATCTAAACACATTCGTAGAATTGTGTGATATGCAGAAGAAAAAAATATGTGGAAAATGGTATTATGAAGTTGAAATTATTTCCTTTCTCTTTGCGGGATCATGCAAAAATTTGGTTTTCCTCTTTGCCTCGCAATAGTATCGATTCTTGGGATAAGTGCAAAGACGCTTTTATTACTAAGTATTAATCATTATACAATCTCTTTGCGAGATCGTGCAAAAAATATTTCCCTTAGGACAATTTTAAGCAACTTGTGCATGAACATGTGTCACAATCTTGGGAAAGAATAAAATTGATGTTAAGAAATTGTCCTACTCATGGTTTAAATCTTTTAATCATTATACAATTTTTATGTGGGATTGAATTTTGTTTCTAGAAATCTTTTAGATTCCACCGCAGGGTGGCACTTTCTTGGAGATTTATTTGGGTGAAGCTACTAAATTTTTAGATAATATCATGGAAAATTATTCACAATGGCAGACTGAAAGAGCACCTACTAGTAAAAAGGTTAATTCGGGTGAAGAAATTAGTATGTTGAGTGAAAAAGTTGATGCTCTTATAGAATTGGTTGCTAATAAAAGTGCTCCTATTGATCTTAATGATGTGCCTTTGTCTACTTTTATTGAGCAAAATAGTTATCCCGTAGATGTGAAATTTGTATCGCGAAACAATTTTAATAAAATGCTTATAGAGGTAATTTTAATCCTAGGCCCTTTCCTGGAAATTCCTCTAATAATTATGGTAATTTCTATGATAATTCTTCTTACAATAATAATAGGAACCCCTCTGATCTTGAGAATAATATTAAATATTTTATCAATGCTCAAAAAGCTTTCAATACTATGATAGAAGAAAAGTTGAATAAGATTGATGATATGTCTAGGAGTATGTAGAAAATCTCAAGATTAAAAAATTTCCGCCCAATATTGATATTAATGAGTCAATTAAAGCTTTATATATTTATATGGATGAAATTAAGAAAAGAACCACTATGCTTAGAGCTAAAAGAGAATTTTTAGAAAGAGCGTTTCCTAGTGATTGCTTTCGTAAAAATGATGAAGATCTTAAAGTGATTGGTGTTTCTTATATTGATTCCTTGTTTAGTAAAATTAAAATTGATGATAAAGGGACTGAAGAAGAGTCAACTTTAGCTAGAAGGCGTATCGATAATTCGGAGGGTGAAAATCTTGATGAGAAAATTGATAAAAGTGGGTTTAGAGAGATCAAAACTTTAACTAGTGTTGTGACCACTCTTTTGGATTACAAACACTTTAATTATGATAATTGTTCTTTCATTGAATTTATTTCCTTGTTGCAATCCATGATAAATTCACCCCATTCTTATGAACAAAATATAGCTTTTACTAAACATAACGTTGATGCCATGATGAAAGCTTTAGAAGAAAAGTTTGAATTAGAGATTTCAATTCCTAGAAAATTACATGATGAATGGGAACCTACTATCAAAGTCAAGATTAGAAATTATGAGTGCTTTGCTTTATGTGATTTGGCTGCTAGTGTTTCCACAATTCTGAAATCTTTATGTGTTGTGCTTGGTGTTACATATATTGAAGAATATTCCCTTAATTTGCACTTGGCGGATTCTACTATTAAAAAACCTTTGGGAATAATTAATAATGTTCTTATTCTTGCAAATAGGAACTATGTGCCCATAGATTTTATTGTTCTTGATATTGATTGCAATCCATCTTGTCCTATTATACTTGGTAGACCGTTTTTACGCACTATAGATGTCGTCGTTGATATGAAAGAAAGGAATATTCAATTTCAATTTCCACTAAGAAAAGGTATGGACCACTTCCCTAGAACAATAATCAAACCACCATATTAATCAATCATGAGGACATCCTATGGATCAAAAACTAAAGATGGCAATAGTTGAATCTATGCATTATACCTAGCTAGGGGTATAAAACGATAGCGCTTGTTGGGAGGCAACCCAATGAATAAAATTTGTTTTTGCTTTTTTATATTCTTGAGTATTTGCACAATTATGCTACTGTTACGAATGTGTATTTTATGTTTTAATTTGTATTTGTGCCAAGTAAAGCCTTTGGGATCATGTTTTGTGATAGTTGATTTGATCTAGTTGAAAAACAGAAACTTTTGCGTCCAGTAAAATAATTTACATAAATGACGTAAGCGTGATTAAATTATGAACTTTTTACTCAAGATTTATATACACATTTTCTATGTTTTCCTAATTTTTAGAATATTTGGAGTTACAGAAGAATATAAAGTTTCCAAATTACTACAGACTATTCTGTTTTTGACAGATTATGTTTTCTTTGCATTGTGTGCTTATTTTGATGAATCTATGGATTGTATCGGGGGGTATAAGCCATGGTAAAGTTAGAATAGAGTAGGTATAATGCAAAAATAAATTATAAATGGGTTTGCAATAGTACTTATAGTAGTGATTTGATTTATTATACTAACGGATCTCGCGAAGGTTTTGTTAAGTTCTGTGTGATTGAAGTTTCAAGTTTTGGGTGAGATCACGATGGATGAAAGAATAAGGAGTGAAAAGAGCCTAAGCTTGGGGATGCCCCATGGCACCCCAAGATAATATTCAAGGAGAACCAAGCAACTAAGCTTGGGGATGCTCCGGAAGGCATCCCCTCTTTCTTCTAACAACCATCAGTATTTTACTTGGAGCTATATTTTTATTCGTCACATATCATGAGTTTTTCTTGGAGCGTCTTGTATGATATGAGTCTTAGCTTGTTTTGCTTTTTAGTTTGTCACAAGTATCCTTGCTGGACACACAATTTGATAGAGCCAAAATTAGACCTTGATTTGTTAGAATTGCTCTTTATGCTTCACTTAAATTTTTTGAGCTATGGAATTGCTCTAGTGCTTCACTTATATCTTTTTGAGCACGCCGTGCTTTAATATTTTTGAAGAAAAACTCTCATGCTTCACTTAGATTTATCTGAGAGTTAGTAAATTTTTGAAGAAAATTCTCTCATGCTTGACTTATATTATTTTGAGAGGCAAAAATTTTATACTCATGTTCTTCACTTAAATTTGTTTGAGCATAGCAATTGCAACATATGAAAATAGTCCCAAAGTGATAGATATTCAAGAGGGATATAATAAAAACTTCCATGAAAATCATTGGAAAAAATAAACTTGATTCTTTGTAATAGTTTTGAGATATGATGATAGTAATATGCGAGTCATGTTGGTGAGTAATTATGCTTTAGTAAGAATATTGGTGTTAAGGTTTGTGATTCCCTATGCAAGCACGAAAGTAAATAGCTATGCAATGAAATTACATCCAACTTTTGGTGCATTATTCGGTGTTAGTTATGCTTAATGCTTGCTTATCTGATTTTTCGTTTCTTGGTTGGTTGCTTCTTAATCTATTTGCTTGCCTCCACTTGAAATAAGTAGAAATACTACTTTTCTTGAGGGAATTGACAGTAGGAGAGAACTCCTACTGTTTTTTCATATATCTATATAAATGGGGTGTTTACATAGACATACATGGTTACATACATTTGGCCAACCATCCACCGGTCTCACTACCAGAGGGTGTGTGAGAGCTCAACACCTACTCAACTTTCTTGCTACTATGTGTACACTAAAACTGTGTTTACAAGAAGAGAGACTAGAATAAGCAGGGCCAAGTCCAGCGTGGTCTAGTCAAAGTGTGGCCCAATATGCAAGGAAGGCCGCTCTGTGAGAAGCTTTGATCCTATGTTGTAGCAGTCCCACATCCTCTTTTAAGCGCGCGTGCTAGGATCCAATGGTGGGATTGACTCCTCTAAAGTGGTTGTTGTTCCTTTCTTTCCACAAACTCTAGTCAGCCGTTAGGAAAATTTCAGTGAAGAAGGAGTTAGGACAGGCTGTTCATGCAAGTTGTAGAGCAATTAATCTGTCTTCAAAGTCTGGCCGCTCAATATGCAGTTTGGCCCAACATCTCTTGCTGAACTGGCACGTAAACACCATGTGGTCCACAGTTTCTTCAATGTTCTGTCCGCAGAGGAGACAAGTGAAGTCATTACCGATGTTGTAGTGCCTTCTGCGAAGCATGTTACGTGTGTTGAGCCTATCATGGAATAGTAACCATCCGAACACTTTGATCTTCATAGTGCAACTGGATATCCAGAGATGCCGAAAGGTGGAGTGTGTGTTTGCATCGCAGAACTAATTGGTGTAGTAGTCTTTAGGTCTGAAATCAACAGCACCCCAAATGTAATGCCATATATTAGTGATGGACGCAGAGGGGGGAAGCCTGGCTGACTCTTATTGTATATCTTGTATCTCTCGGAGGGCCTGAGGGGAAACTGGGAGTTGAAAGGTTTCATGCAGAGAGCTGGAGGCCCAGAAGTCAGTGACAGTCATATCTTCATGTATGGCAAAAGAGAAGGCACGAGGATGCGAGGTTTCCAGCACTTCATGTGACCAGAGATCTTTCCAGAGTAGCACAGTCGAGCTGTCAACAACTTGCACCCTTGAGATCCCTCTATAGATTGGTGTAAGCTTGAGAATGTCTCTCCACCAAAAGGACCCCACCGGATCCGTAGCATGTGGCACTTGATCAGTATACTGATTATCCCAGAGCATGTTGACCCATGGCACGTCTCGTTTGTTGAAGAATTTATGAAGAAACTTCAAGAGAAGAACCTCATTATGGATTTTGATATTAATGACCCCGAGGCCACCCTTGTTCTTGGTTCGACACACCAAATACCAAGCTGCCAGGGAGTTACACTTGTCACCTTGCTCGGTTTTCTTCGTCCAAAGGCAACGACGTCTTATTCTATCTAGGATCTCAATAAGTTTTGGAGGGAACTTTAGGGTGCACATGGCAAATATCAAAAGAGAAGTGATAGATGCATTAAGCCACGAGAGCCTACCCCCATAAGACATCATGGCGATGGTGGAAGAGAGACGACGCTCCAATCTACAAACCAAGGGCATGAATTCCTGGATAGTTGGTCTAGAAGTGCCAAGCGGGAGGCCAAGATAAGTGAACGACATCGTGCCAATAGTGCAACCAAAAAATCTGGCTAAGTTTGAAGTGGAATTAGCATCTAGATTAATGGGAATAAGGGTGGACTTATGAAAATTAATCTTGAGGCCGATGGAAGCTACATAATCAGAGAGGATCTATTTAACCCAAGCAGCTTGTAGAGGACAGGCCGGCAAAACAAGGAGAGTATCGTCCGCGTACTGAATAACTGGATAATCAGTTTGCCCATTGCAAGGAAAAGGTAAATGCAACTCCCCTTGTCGGAACGCTGCATTAACTGCTTCTTGTAAAAGCTCGACAACGAGAAAAAAAATGAGTGGGGACAGGGGTTCCCCTTGCCGCACCCCACACAGACACTGAAACTATCGGTCGGGGACGCCGTTGAGAAGCACTGAGGATAGACCAAAGGAAAATAGGCATTGGATCCAAGAAATCCATCTGTCATTGAACCCCATGTGCTGCATGATGTTTATCATTGGTTCATGCACTATGGTATCAAATGCCTTGGCAAAGTCAAGTTTGAGGAGGAGGATCTCTCTGCTCGAACTCTGGCAAGATGAAGGTACTGATATGTCCATGCAAGACAATCCTATATAGTCCGGCCTTTTATAAACCCATACTGGTTGCGATGGATTAGATTCAGAATGGTGCCTTGTAATCGATCCGCCAATAACTTGGTGAGCAGTTTCAGGCAACAATTTAGCAAAGTGATGGGTCTGTAATCATTGACCGACTCAGGGGCATTAATTTTTGGTATGAGTGTAATCAACCCATCATTAATACTGGTGATATCTAGCATACCTTCATAAAACTGTGAGCAAAGAGCATAGAAGTCATGACGAATAATAGGCCAACATGCTTTCAAAAAAGCCCCACTGAAACCATTAGGGCCAGGAGCACGATCAGATGGCATGTCTTTGACTACTCTGTCAATTTCATCATGAGTGAAAGGAGCAGTCATATGTTCAAGGTTGGTTGAGTGTGGAATAAGAGCTGCTAAATCAAATTTCATGTCGAAAGGAGAGACTGTCCCTAGACGGGTCTTGTAAGTGTGGAATAGAAGGGCCTCTTTAGCAGGGTGATCCTCAACCAGCATGCCATCATCCGTTCGGAAGGAAGCAATATTGTTCTTGTGGTATCTTTCTGTGTCACAACTTGGAAAAACTTGGTGTTTTCATCTCCGAACTTAATCCACCGGATAGTACAACACTTTTTCCAATATAGTTTCTGATATTTGAGAAGTCGTATCAGGTGAGACTTTAGTATGCATCTGAAATTTGCCTCAGGTGTTGTTAATCGCCGTTTATTTTCAAGCTCATCTAGATCAGCCAGGATGGCGTTGCAGTTGGTGATTGCGATAGAAAGGCGAGAGATGTGTTTACTCCAGGATTTGAGAGCATGCCGTAGAGCTTTAAACTTGCGGGAAAGGATGGTGGCCGCATTGCCAGATTGTATTGGTCGATCCCACAATTGCTACACCACATCTGCAAAACCTAGGTGAAGGATCCAGTATGGTTCAAAACGGAAGAGTTTGCTCTTTGGAATTTTTGTCTCAATAGCGACAACACAAGGTATGTGGTCAGAAACTGGCTTGCCAAGCAGTCGAACGAGAGTTTTAGGGTATACATTGGCCCAATGGAGTGAGGTGAGAAACCAGTCAATCTGTTCAAGTAGAGGGTCAAGCTGCATGTTACTCCAGGTGTATGTTCTACCTTGCACAGGGATCTCAATAAGTTGTTGTTTGTGGATGATATCGTTGAATGTAAGCATGTCCTGTATGTTACCCCCTAGTTTATTACGGTTATCAGGAGCGCGCATGAAGTTAAAATCCCCAAGGAGAAGCCAGTCCTGCCCACTAGGAATGTGAACATCATAAAGCCATTGCGTAAACACTTACCGATCATCCCCATCGCATGGCCCATAAACATTTTCTAGCGTCCAGTTTTGAGAGGATTGCGTGCTGACGAAGTTGATAACTAGCGCAAAGAGGTTAGTCGAAACTATCGTGCCCGAGAAAACATCACTTTTCCAAATCATGAGCAACCCACCCGAGGAACCACGCGAAGGGACAAATGCAAAGCGATCGAATTGTCTAGGGCAATGAGTTTTAATAAACGCAAAAGATACCTCCAACATCTTAGTCTCCTGAAGACAAACGATAGCACAACCACTAGTTTTTATCACATTATTAAGAGCTAGCTGCTTCTTCTCTGAATTGAGTCCTCGGATGTTCCATGAAAGCACATTCCAGCAGCTCAGGTGTGGCATGAAGATTAGGCCATGTTGTGAGTGAGGGATTCTCCCTGATCCTCCATCGAGGGTTCATTAGCAGGGGATGCAGGCATGACAGTAGGTTCAGCAGACAGAGCTTTAGTAGAAACCTCTGAAGCAGGTATGGCACACCTGTTGATCCCAATTGACTGCAGAGTAGTAATAGGAGTTGGGGGCGGAATGTCACATGTGGTAGGAGCTGCAGTGCTGGAGGATCCAATAGAGGGAAAGATCTGAGGCTTCACTTTGGAGTTGGTCTTGCGAGTATCAGTGAGGAGGGGGACTTTGAACCCATCATATTTGTTTGAACAGAGACTGCGACGAACTTCAGTTGTGGAGATAGGAGCAGCAGTTCTAGTATGTGTGGAGCGAGCCCCAGCAGTGACAGTAGGAGCCACCGACCCAGTCAGAGCAGTCCCAAGAGCAGCGTTGACAGTAGGGGCCAAAGACACAGGCAAAGCAATCTCAGATACATTGTTAACATTAGGAGCCACAGCTACGGGCAGAACATTCCCATGATCAATGTTGACAGTAGGAGCCACAGCTACGGGTAGAACATTCCCAGGATCAGCGTTGACAGTAGGAGCCACAGGTACAGATAGAGTAGTCCCAGGTTCAGGTAGCATTGTGATCTCAGAAATGTCGCCGTCAATAGCAACATCAGAAATCTCCTCTATGATCACTGAAGATGGGGTTGACTGGGTGAGGGTGCTTGATTGATGAGAGAAGTTGAAGCCAGTAGAGTCATGAGTGACCATAATAGAGAGATGCACATAATTTCTTCACAGACCAAATCCATCTCTCCATGGTCCAAACGAAGCAAGTAGCGGGCTGACAGCTTGGAAGATGTATATGTTCAGATTCTGCCTGGGGATTGGGTCATGGAACAGTCTGGACAGAATTTCATTACCTTGAGCAGATAGGCCAAACATTATACCTTGGTCATGCACCTCTGGAGAGATCGCCAGAGCTTCATAGCTCAGAGAGGTATCATTCACAGCCATCTGTAGGTCTGGAGGAGAGTATTGACCAGACTGGGTGGAGCTTGAGCTGTCAGACATAGTAATGGAGTCATTTCATGCCTGAAAAGCATTGTCAGTAAGGTTATCTTCAGGGATCAGGCCATGCTGCATAGTCAAGCCTTGAGCAGCCAACCAAGCTTGATAATTGACAAGGTGTGGCGGCATCGGCGGAAGTGGAGGGGAAGCAGGTGCAGGCCATGCCTCCCAGGCCACAGGCATTGCCCAAGTGTTCATGAGCTTCATTAGCTGCATCTCCATTGTTACCAGCTCCCGGGGCACCATTCTGAACCAGCCAATTATGCACTTGTTGCTGATAGAGCTGCTCGGCTATGAGTTCGGGGCCAAATTGGGGATGAGGATTACCATCAGGCTGAAGGAAATATGTCCTAGAGGCAATAATAAAGTTATTATTTATTTCCTTGTATCATGATAAATGTTTATTATTCATGCTAGAATTGTATTAACTGGAAACATAATACATGTGTGAATACATAGACAAACAGAGTGTCACTAGTATGCCTCTACTTGACTAGCTCGTTGATCAAAGATGGTTATGTTTCCTAACCATAGACATGAGTTGTTATTTGGTTAACGGGATCACATCATTAGGAGAATGATGTGATTGACTTGACCCATTCCATTAGCTTAGCACTTGATCGTTTAGTTTGTTGCTATTGCTTTCTTCATAACTTATATATGTTCCTATGACTATGAGATTATGCAATTCCCGTTTACCGTAGGAACACTTTGTGTGCTACCAAACGTCACAATGTAACTGGGTGATTATAAAGGTGCTCTATAGGTGTCTTCGAAGGTATTTGTTGGGTTGGCGTATTTCGAGATTAGGATTTGTCACTCTGATTGTCGGAGAGGTATCTCTGGGCCCTCTCGGTAATGCACATCACTCAAGCCTTGTAAGCATTGCAACTAATAAGTTAGTTGCAGGATGATGTATTACGAAACGAGTAAAGAGACTTGCCGGTAACGAGATTGAACTAGGTATTGAGATACTGACGATCGAATCTCGGGCAAGTAACATACCGATGACAAAGGGAACAACGTATATTGATATGCGGTCTGACCGATGAAGATCTTCGTAGAATATGTAGGAGCCAATATGAGCATCCAGGTTCCGCTATTGGTTATTAACCGGAGACGTGTCTCGGTCATGTCTACATAGTTCTCGAACCCGTAGGGTCCGCACGCTTAAAGTTCAGTGACGATCGTAATTAGGGTGTTTGTGTTTTGATGTACCGAAGGTTGTTCGGTGTCCCGGATGTGATCAGGGACATGGTGAGGAGTCTCGAAATGGTCGAGACATAAAGATTGATATATTGGAAGCCTATATTTGGATATCAGAAACGTTCCGGGTGAAATCGGGATTTTACCGGAGTACCGGGGGGTTACAGGACCCCCCGGGGGTTATTGGGCCTACATGGGCCCTAAGGGAGAAGAGGAGGGCCGGCCAAGGCAGGCCACGCTCCCCCTCCCCCCTAGTCCGAATAAGACAAGGAAGGGGGGGCGCCCCCTTTCCTCTTTCTCCCTTCCCCCTTCCTTTTCCAACACTTTGCTAGATCGGAGCTCGAGGGACGTCACCGAGTTGAACGTGTGCAGAACTCGGACGTCATCGGGAAGACGTATGACTACTTCCTCTATTTTGTGTCAACACTTCCGTTGCCGGTTTACGAGGGTACGTAGACAACACTCTCCCCTTTCGTTGCTATGCATCACCATGATCTTGCGTGTGCGTAGGATTTTTTTTGAAATTACTACGTTCCCCAACAGTGGCATCCGAGCCTAGGTTTTATGCGTTGATGTTATGCACGAGTAGAACACAAGTGAGTTGTGGGCGATATAAGTCATACTACTTACCAGCATGTCATACTTTGGTTCGGCGGTATTGTTGGATGTAGTGGCCCGGACCGACATTACGCATACGCTTACGCGAGACTGGTTCTACCGACGTGCTTTGCACACAGGTGGCTGGCGGGTGTCAGTTTCTCCAACTTTAATTGAACCAAGTGTGGCTACGCCCGGTCCTTGCGAAGGTAAAAACAACACCAACTTGACAAACTATCATTGTGGTTTTGATGCGTAGGTAAGAACGGTTCTTGCTAAGCCCGTAGCAGCCACGTAAAACTTGCAACAACAAAGTAGAGGACGTCTAACTTGTTTTTGCAGGGCATGTTGTGATGTGATATGGTCAAGACATGATGCTAAATTTTATTCTATGAGATGATTATGTTTTGTAACCGAGTTATCGGCAATTGGCAGGAGCCATATGGTTGTCGCTTTATTGTATGCAATACAATCGCGATGTAATGCTTTACTTTATCACTAAGCGGTAGCGATAGTCGTGGAAGCATAAGATTAGCGAGACGACAATGATGCTACGGTGGAGATCAAGGTGTCGCGCCGGTGACGATGGTGATCATGACGGTACTTCGGAGATAGATATCACAAGTACAAGATGATGATGGCCATATCATATCACTTATATTGATTGCATGTGATGTTTATCTTTTATGCATCTTATCTTGCTTTGATTGACGGTGGCATTATAAGATGATCCCTCACTAAATTATAAAAGTTTAAGTGTTCTCCCTGAGAATGCACCGTTGCGAAAGTTCTTCGTGCTGAGACACCACGTGATGATCGGGTGTGATAGGCTCTACATTCAAATACAACGGGTGCAAAACTGTTGCACACGCGGAATACTTAGGTTAAACTTGACGAGCCTAGCATATAACAGATATGGCCTCGGAACACGGAGACCAAAAGGTCGAGCGTGAATCATATAGTAGATATGATCAACATATTGATGTTCACCATTGATACTACTCCATCTCACGTGATGATCGGACATGGTTTAGTTGATTTGGATCACGTGATCACTTAGAGGATTAGAGGGATATCTTTCTAAGTGGGAGTTCTTAAGTAATATGATTAATTGAACTTAAATTTATCATGAACTTAGTACCTGATAGTATCTTGCTTGTCTATGTTTGATTGTAGATAGATGGCTCGTGCTGTTGTTCCGTTGAATTTTAATGCGTTCCTTGAGAAAGCAAAGTTGAAAGATGATGGTAGCAATTACACGTACCGGGTCCGTAACTTGAGGATTATCCTCATTGCTGCATAGAAGAATTACGTCCTAGAAGCACCGCTAAGTGCCAAGCCTGCTACAGGAGCAACACCAGATGTTATGAACGTCTGGCAGAGCAAACCTGATGACTACTCGATAGTTCAGTGTGCCATGCTTTATGGCTTAGAACCGGGTCTTCAACGATGTTTTGAACGTCATGGAGCATATGAGATGTTCCAGGAGTTGAAGTTAATATTTCAAGCAAATGCCCGGATTGAGAGATATGAAGTCTCCAATAAGTTCTATAGCTGCAAGATGGAGGAGAATAGTTCTGTCAGTGAACATATACTCAAAATGTCTGGGTATCATAATCACTTAACTCAACTGGGGGTTAATCTTCCTGTTGATAGTGTCATTGACAGAGCTCTTCAATCACTGCCACCAAGCTACAAAAGCTTCGTGATGAACTATAATATTCAAGGGATGAATAAGACTATTCCTGAGCTCTTCGCGATGCTAAAAGCCGCGGAGGTAGAAATCAAGAAGGTGCATCAAGTGTTGATGGTCAATAAGACCACCAGTTTCAAGAAAAAGGGCAAAGGGAAGAAGAAAGGGAACTTGAAGAAGAACATCAAACAAGTTGCTGCTCAGGAGAAGAAACCCAAGTCTGGACCTAAACCTGAGACTGAGTGCTTCTACTACAAGCAGACTGGTCACTGGAAGCGGAACTACCCCAAGTATTTGTCAGATAAGAAGGATGGCAAAGTGAACAAAGGTATATGTGATATACATGTTATTGATGTGTACCTTACTAATGCTCGCAGTAGCACCTGGGTATTTGGTACTGGTTCTGTTGCTAACATTTGCAACTCGAAATAGGGGCTACGGATTAAGCGAAGATTGGCTAAGGATGAGGTGACGATGCGCGTGGCAAATGGTTCCAAAGTCGATGTGATCGCGGTCGGCACGCTACCTCTACATCTACCTTCGGGATTAGTATTAGACCTAAATAATTGTTATTTGGTGCCAGCGTTGAGCATGAACATTATATCTAGATCTTGTTTGATGCGAGACGGTTATTCATTTAAATCAGAGAATAATGGTTGTTCTATTTATATGAGTAATATCTTTTATGGTCATGCACCCTTGAAGAGTGGTCTATTTTTGATGAATCTCGATAGTAGTGATACACATATTCATAATGTTGAAATCAAAAGATGCAGAGTTGATAATGATAGTGCAACTTATTTGTGGCACTACCATTTAGGTCATATCGGTGTAAAGCGCATGAAGAAACTCCATACTGATGGACTTTTGGAACCACTTGATTATGAATCACTTGGTACTTCTGAACCGTGCCTCATGGGTAAGATGAATAAACGCCGTTCTCCGGTACTATGGAGAGAGCAACGGATTTGTTGGAAATCATACATACAGATGTATGTGGTCCAATGAATGTTGAGGCTCGTGGCGGATATCGTTATTTTCTCACCTTCACAGATGATTTAAGCAGATATGGGTATATCTACTTAATGAAACATAAGTCTGAAACATTTGAAAAGTTCAAAGAATTTCATAGTGAAGTTGAAAATCATCGTAACAAGAAAATAAAGTTTCTACGATCTGATCGTGGAGGAGAATATTTGAGTTACGAGTTTGGTCTACATTTGAAACAATGCGGAATAGTTTCACAACTCACGCCACCCGGAACACCACAGCGTAATGGTGTGTCCGAACGTCGTAATCGTACTTTATTAGATATGGTGTGATCTATGATGTCTCTTACTGATTTACCGCTATCGTTTTGGGGTTATGCTTTAGAGACAGCTGCATTCACGTTAAATAGGACACCATCGAAATCCGTTGAGACGACGCCTTATGAACTGTGGTTTGGCAAGAAACCAAAGTTGTCATTTCTGAAAGTTTGGGGCTGTGATGCTTATGTGAAAAAGCTTCAACCTGATAAGCTCGAACCCAAATCGGAGAAATGTGTCTTCATAGGATACCCAAAGGAGACTGTTGGGTACACCTTCTATCACAGATCCGAAGGCAAGACTTTTGTTGCTAAATTCGGAGTTTTTCTAGAGAAGGAGTTTCTCTCGAAAGAAGTGAGTGGGAGAAAAGTATAACTTGATGAGGTAACTGCACCTGCTCCCTTATTGGAAAGTAGTACATCACAGAAACTGGTTTCTGTGACACCTACACCAATTAGTGAGGAAGCTAATGATAATGATCATGAAACTTCAGATCAAGTTACAACTGAACCTCATAGATCAACCAGAGTAAGATCCGCACCAGAGTGGTACGGTAATCCTGTTCTGGAAGTCATGCTACAAGATCATGATGAACCTACGAACTATGAAGAAGCGATGGTGAGCCCAGATTCCGCAAAATGGCTAGAAGCCATGAAATCTGAGATGGGATCCATGTATGAGAACAAAGTGTGGACTTTGGTTGACTTGCCCGTTGATGAGCAAGCAATTGAGAATAAATGGATCTTCAAGAAGAAGACTGATGCTGACGGTAATGTTACTGTCTACAAAGCTCGACTTGTTGCGAAAGGTTTTCGACAAGTTCAAGGGATAGACTATGATGAGACCTTCTCACCCGTAGCGATGCTTAAGTCTGTCTGAATCATGTTAGCAATTGCCGCATTTTATGATTATGAAATTTGGCAAAGGGATGTCAAAACTGCATTCCTGAATGGATTTCTGGAAGAAGAGTTGTATATGATGCAACCAGAAGGTTTTGTCGATCCAAAGGGAGCTAACAAAGTGTGCAAGCTCCAGCGATCCATTGATGGACTGGTGCAAGCCTCTCGGAGTTGGAATAAACGCTTTGATAGTGTGATCAAAGCATTTGGTTTTATACAGACTTTTGGAGAAGCCTGTATTTACAAGAAAGTGAGTGGGAGCTCTGTAGCATTTCTGATATTATATGTGGATGACATATTATTGATTGGAAATAATATAGAATTTCTGGATAGCATAAAGGGATACTTGAATAAGAGTTTTTCAATGAAAGACCTCGGTGAAGTTGCTTACATATTGGGCATTAAGATCTATAGAGATAGATCAAGACGCTTAATTGGACTTTCACAAAGCACATACCTTGACAAAGTTTTGAAGAAGTTCAAAATGGATCAACCAAACAAAGGGTTCTTGCCTGTGTTACGAGGTGTGAAGTTGAGTAAGACTCAATGTCCGACCACTGCAGAAGATAGAGAGAAAATGAAATATGTTCCCTATGCTTCAGCCATATGCTCTATCATGTATTCAGTGATGTGTACCAGACCTGATGTGTGCCTTTCTATAAGTCTAGCAGGGAGGTACCAAAGTAATCCAGGAGTGGATCACTGGACAGTGGTCAAGAACATCCTGAAGTACCTGAAAAGAACTAAGGATATGTTTCTCGTATATGGAGGTGACAAAGAGCTCATCGTAAATGGTTACGTTGATGCAAGCTTTGACACTGATCCGGACGATTCTAAATCGCAAACCGGATACGTGATTACATTAAACGGTGGAGCTGTCAGTTGGTGCAGTTCTAAACAAAGCGTCGTGGTGGGATCTACATGTGAAGCAGAGTACATAGCTGCTTTAGAAGCAGCAAATGAAGGAGTTTGGATGAAAGAGTTCATATCTGATCTAGGTGTCATACCTAGTGCATCGGGTCCAATGAAAATCTTTTGTGACAATGCAGGTGCAATTGCCTTGGCAAAGGAATCCAGATTTCGCAAGAGAACCAAGCACATCAAGAGACGCTTCAATTCCATTCGGGATTTAGTCCAAGTGGGAGACAAAGAAATTTGCAAGATACATACGGATCTAAATGTTGCAGACCTGCTGACTAAGCCTCTTCCACGAGCAAAACATGATCAACACCAAGGCTCCATGGGTGTTAGAATCATTACTGTGTAATCTAGATTATTGACTCTAGTGCAAGTGGGAGACTGAAGGAAATATGCCCTAGAGGCAATAATGAAGTTATTATTTATTTCCTTGTATCATGATAAATGTTTATTATTCATGCTAGAATTGTATTCACCGGAAACATAATACATGTGTGAATACATAGACAAACAGAGTGTCACTAGTATGCCTCTACTTGACTAGCTCGTTGATCAAAGATGGTTATGTTTCCTAACCATAGACATGAGTTGTTATTTGGTTAACGGGATCACATCATTAGGAGAATGATGTGATTGACTTGACCCATTCCATTAGCTTAGCACTTGATCGTTTAGTTTGTTGCTATTGCTTTCTTCATAACTTATATATGTTCCTATGACTATGAGATTATGCAACTCCCGTTTACCGGAGGAACACTTTGTGTGCTACCAAACGTCACAACGTAACTGGGTGATTATAAAGGTGCTCTACAGGTGTCTCAGAAGGTATTTTTTGGGTTGGCATATTTCAAGATTAGGATTTGTCACTTCGATTGTCGGAGAGGTATCTCTGGGCCCTCTCGGTAATGCACATCACTCAAGCCTTGCAAGCATTGCAACTAATAAGTTAGTTGCGGGATGATGTATTACGAACAAGTAAAGAGACTTGCCGGTAACGAGATTGAACTAGGTATTGAGATACCGACGATCGGATCTCGGGCAAGTAACATACCGATGACAAAGGGAACACGTATATTGTTATGCTGTTTGACCGATAAAGATCTTCGTAGAATATGTAGGAGCCAATATGAGCATCCAGGTTCCGCTATTGGTTATTAACCGAAGACGTGTCTCGGTCATGTCTACATAGTTCTCGAACCCGTAGGGTCCGCATGCTTAAAGTTCGGTGACGATTGTAATTAGGGTTTTTGTGGTTTGATGTACCGAAGGTTGTTCGGTGTCCCGGATGTGATCACGGACATGACGAGGAGTCTCGAAATGGTCGAGACATAAAGATTGATATATTGGAAGCCTATATTTGGATATCGGAAACGTTCTGGGTGAAATCGGGATTTTACCGCAGTACCGGGGGGCTACCGGAACCCCCCCCCCCGGTGATTATTAGGCCTACATGGGCCCTAAGGGATAAGAGGAGGGCCGGCCAGGGCAGGCCGCGCACCCCCTCCCCCCTAGTCCGAATAGGACAAGGAAGGGGGGCGGCGCCCCCCTTTTCTCTTTCTCCCTTCCCCTTCCTTTCCCAACAAGGCAAGAGGGGGGAGTCCTACTCCCGGTGGGAGTAGGACTCCTCCAGGCACACCCCTTGGGCCGTCCGTGCCTCCCCCTCTCCCTCCTTTATATACGGGGGCAAGGGGGCACCCCATGACACACAAGTTGATCTTCGTGATCGTTCCTTAGCCATGTGTGGTGGCCCCTTCCATCATATTCCACCTCGGTCATATCGTAGCGGTGCTTAGGCGAAGCCCTGCGTCGGTAGAACATCATCACCGTCATCATGCCGTTGTGCTGACGAAACTCTCCCTCAACACTTTGCTGGATTGGAGCTCGAGGGACGTCACCGAGTTGAACGTGTGCAGAACTCGGAGGTGCCATACGTTCGGTACTTGGATCGGTCAGATCGAGAAGACATACGACTACTTCCTCTACGTTATGTCAACGCTTCCATTGCCGGTCTACGAGGGTACGTAGACAACACTCTCCCCTCTCGTTGCTATGCATCACCATGATCTTGCGTGTGCATAGGAATTTTTTTGAAATTACTATGTTCCCCAACACAGGCGGCGGCTGATCCTCTCCCGCTGCAGGAACCTCAGGGAGTAGATCGTTCCAATCATTGCTGCGGAGAATGGTGATCTGAACTGTCCAGCAGTCACGGGCGCCTCCCAGTTTCCAGACAATGAAGCTCTTGGGGATTAAACGCAGACGGATGACTCTGGCTTTGAGAAGAATAAAACGACAATCTTGACACGGATTGTACCAAGAAACTAAAGAACCATACCCGCCGAGAGCTTTGTTGATATAGTAATCCGTCTGATAATCATACGGAAAACCAAACATCATGAGCCAGACCTTAGGACCAAATGAGCTGGTCCTTCTATTCAACGCCTCATTATGAGGAACGAAAGTGATCAGCAAATCCTCTTCTTCAAGTTCAGGCGGGGTGTTCACAGCAGAGTCTCTCTGAAAGGAATCCACGAATCCAAAAACCCCAATGCCCAAAGGGTGGTCACTGACCTCAGTAGTAAACAACTGCGATTCATGGAGAAGGTCGACGATCTGGTTACAGATGATTGCGCGATGATGCAGAGGTACATAGTGGATGGCTTCCGCAATGGCCAGAAAGTCATGATTCAACGGCGCAATGGGGCCGACGACCATGCCGCTGCGCACCAGGCGGTCCTCCGGGCCCGGCTCAACGACGAACCTCGGAGGGAGGAAGGGCACCAGATTGAGAGGGTAGTTCGCCATTGTAGGTGAGTGAGGGGAACGGGGCGTAGGTGGAGCAGACTGCAATGGAGGTGGTGCCTGGGGTGAGAGAGGTTGTGGTGATGGGACAGGGCAGAGGGATGCCAGTTGGGTTTCCAAGAAGGAAGCTGAAGCGTGAATGGGGGCGGTGGGTGGCAAATATGCCTTCAAAACCCATTTCCATTTTTGTTGAAATTTCAATTTGCGGCAGGATGTAACCACGTGTCCATAGAATCCACAGGCACTGCATCGGACGGTCCTCCTTGCATTATTGGTTTCTAGGCACTGTGATGTGTGATGACCCAAAAATCCGGTTGAATTGATCACACTCACCTTATTTGACTCGGACGGAGCATGATGAACAACGGTGGCATGCTTAAGGCAATCTGCGGTTTTATGATCCGGATCAGAGCAATTAATGCAGATGAGGCGTGCTTGGCAGACGATCTTACCGTGTCCCCATTGAAGGCATCTAGAGTAAAGATTGGCCCAATTAGTGGTAAGAGAATTGATTTCATGCAACGGGTAATCAGCTTGGGCTAAATCAGCTTTATGTTTTGCACTAAGGATGGGGGGCCACATGTCATGGGGTGGGGCGTAGGTGAAAGCAGAGCGTAGATAACATGTCGGTAGCGAGGGGTAAGGCAAATTCACCGGACATTTGAATTGTCCAATTAAAAGGCACTCAATGGCCATATCCTCCTCAGACTCCACAAGGGATAAGAAATGATCCATTAATGCCAAACAATCAATTGGTGGAGCGGGAACCTCGCTCTGCTGTAAAGGACGTGGAAATGAACCAAATTGAATACTACTTGTGCATCCAAAATCTTTAAACCCAGTTTTGCCATGTGAGTCCACCATACCTACCTATATGTGGTATTTCCGTGTCGTTCTAAGCAAATTTTATGTGCCATCTCTAATTTTCGAAATGAGTTTCCTTTTTGTGTGCTTGTACCGCTCATGAAGCGGCAGGGGGTGGCCAATATTTCCCATGTTAGATGTGTTATTCTCAAGATGAGTGTTTATTCACTTGTCATTGCACGAGAGTACGACAGTAATAGGGATGCCCAGTCCCAAAATGAAAAGGAAATTTACTTTATGTTGTCAAATAATAAATTCCTTGGAAAGTGTTGGTATGGAAGGAACCCGTGTATACGGCTAGCCATGGATTGTGAAAGAATGGTGGAAAAAGGAATAAACTTCATTTTCTGTTTTGGAACTTCCTATGATATATCTAGCATGGAAAGTGTTGGGAATTACTCGCTCGTTTTCGTTGATAGGAAAAGTATGCCTCCCAAAAAAATATCTCTCAATTTAAGCTTTGAGCTCTGGCACCTCTACAAATCCCTACTTCCCTCTGCGAAGGGCCTATCTATTTACTTTATGCAATTTTTATTTTTATTTGAGTCTCCATCTTCTCTTATAAAGAACCAACTAGGGAGCACTATGATCATACTTGAGCATTGGATGTAGCTAATATGCGAGTGTGTTTCATGAATGGATCAATGATTGAGCATGATGGGCTAGGGATAGCTTTCTTTAGTGTTGATATTTTGAAAGACATGGTTTCTTGTTGATATGCTTGAGTATTGAAATCTTCATGTCAAAACTAGACTATTGCTTTGAACCATATAAAAGTTCAAATGTCCATGCTACGAAAGAAAATAACATGTGATGAACATTTTAGGCAGCATTCCAGATCAAAAATTCTGTTTTTATCATTTACGTACTTGAGGACGAGCAGGAATTAAGCTTGGGGATGCTGATACGTCTCCAACATATCTATAATTTTTTATTGTTCCATGCTGCTATATTATCATTCTTGGATGTTCTACAATCATTTTATAGCAACTTTATATCATTTTTTTGGACTAACCTATTGACATAGTGCCCAGTATCAGTTGATATTTTTGCTTGTTTT
The DNA here is from genome assembly GCF_002162155.2 of Triticum dicoccoides. NCBI lineage: Eukaryota > Viridiplantae > Streptophyta > Magnoliopsida > Poales > Poaceae > Triticum > Triticum dicoccoides. The sequence continues at coordinate 582,347,459 of NC_041382.1, read as the reverse complement.
TTACTTCGCAGAATAACGTAGCAAAACTTTTTTGAGATTTTTTCTGGACCAGAAGACACCCAATGGGCCAAGAAGGTACCAGAGGGGAGGCCTATGGGGAGCACAACCCACCAGGGCGTGCCCAGGAGCCCAGGTGCGGCCAGGGGGTTGTGCCCCCAACGTAGCCCCCGACATCGCCTCTTCGCCCTATAAATTCCCAAATATTCTAGAAACCCTAGGGGAGTCGACGAAACAGAATTCCAGACGCCACAAGTTCCAGAACCACAAGATACAATCTAATACCATCACGGAGTTGTTCATCATCCTCATTTGTGCCTCTCTGGTCCATAGGCAGTAGCTAGATGGCTTCCTCGCTCTCTTTTGATTCCCAATACAATGGTCTCTTGGAGATCTATTTGATGTAACTCTTTTTTGCGATGTGTTTGTTGGGATCCGATGAACTTTGAGTTTATGATCAGATCTATATGCATGAATGTTATGTGAGTCTTCTTTGATCTCTTATGTGCATGATTATTTATAGCCTCGTATTTCTACTTCAAATATTTGGTTTAGTTAGGCCAACTAGATCAATTTTTCTTGCCATGGGAAGAGGTGCTTTGTGATGGGTTTGATCTTGCGGTGTTCTTTCCCAGTGATAGAAGGGGTAGCAAGACACGCATGTATCATTGCTATTAAGGGTAACAAGATGGGGTCTATTCCTGCACGAATAGATCTTGTCTATATCATGGCATCATTCTTATTGCATTATTCTGTTTCTCCATGAACTAAATACACTAGATGCTTGCTAGATAGGGTCGATGTGTGGAGTAATAGTAGTAGATGCAGGCAGGAGTCGGTCTACTAATCTTGGACGTGATGCCTATATATTGATCATTTCCTTGGATATCGTCATAATTATTCGATCTTCTATCAATTGCCCAATAGTAATTTGTTTACCCACCGTGTGCTATTTCTCAAGAGAAACCACTAGTGAAATCTACGACCCCGGGTCTATTCTTTATCAAATTTTCCTTAAGATCTATTTTTATTCGCTTTTATTTTTAGATCTATTATTCCAAAAACCCAAAAGTACCTTGCTACACTTTTTTATTACTTATTTTATTTCGTGTTTTATTGAGAGTTATTTATCCAATCTATCACAAATATTCTTCCATCAACTTGCCAATTTCTGGCGCCGTTACCTAGGAGGGATTGACAACCCCTCTTACGCGTTGGGTTGCAAGTATTTGTTCTCCGTGTGCAGGTACCATTTACATAGTGTTGCTTGGTTCTCCTACTGGATTGATACCTTGGTTTCATAACTGAGGGAAATACCTACCGTACTTGTACTGCATTATCCCTTCCTCTTTGGGGAAATACCGACACATTTTCAAGCGACATCAAGAGTGTTATTGAGAGAGTTCTTCAGTCACTGCCACCAAACTACAAAGACTTTGTGATGAACTATAATATGCAAGGGATGACGAAAACAATTCTCAAGCTCTTCGCGATGCTGAATTTGGCAGACGTAGAAATCAAGAAGGAGCATCAAGTGTTGATGGTTAACAAGACCACTAGTTTCAAGAAAAAGGGAAAGGGAAAGAAAGGGAACTTCAAGAAGAACGGCAAGCAAGTTGCTGCTCCCGTGAAGAAGCCCAAAGCTGGACTCAAGTTGGAAACTGAGTGTTTCTACTCCAAAGGAAATGGTCACTGGAAGCGGAACTACCCCAAGTACTTGGCAGATAAGAAGGATGGCAAAGTGAACAAAGGTATATTTCATATACATGTTATTGATGTGTCCCTTACTAATGCTCATAGTAGCACCTGGGTATTTGATACTGGTTCGGTTGCTCATATTTGTAACTTGAAACAGGAGCTACAGAATAGACGAAGATTGGCTAAGGATGAGGTGATGATGCGCGTCGCGAATGGTTCCATGGTTGATGTGATCATTGTCGGCACGCTACCTCTACATCTACCTTCGTGGTTAGTTTTAGACCTTAATAATTGTTATTTGGTTCCAGCGTTGAGCATGAACATTATATCTGGATCTTGTTTATTGCGAGACGGTTATTCATTTAAGTCAGACTATAATTGTTGTTCTATTTATATGAGTAATATCTTTTATGGTCATGCACCTTTGATGAATGGTCTATTCTTGTTGAATCTCGATCGTAGTGATACACATATTCATAATATTGATGCCAAAAGATGCAAACTTGATAATGATAGTGCAACATACTTGTGGCACTGCCGTTTAGGTCATATTGGTGTAAAACGCATGAAGAAACTCCATGCGGATGGACTTTTGGAATCACTTGATTATGAATCATTTGATACTTGTGAACCATGCCTCATGGGTAAGATGACTAAAACTCCGTTCTTCAGAACAATGGAGCGAGCTATAACTTATTGGGAATAATACATACCAATGTATGCGGTCCAATGAGTGTTGAAGCACGCGGCGGGTTTCGTTATTTTCTAACCTTCACAGATGATTTAAGTAGGTATGGGTATATCTACTTGATGAAACACAAGTCTGAAACATTTGAAAAGTCCCAAGAATTTCAGAGTCAAGTTGAGAATCATCGTAACAAGAAAATAAAGTTTCTACGATCTGATCATGGAGGCAAATATTTGACTTATGAGTTTGGCCTTCATTTAAGACAATATGGAATTGTTTCACAACTCATGCCACCTGGAACACCACAGCGTAATGGTGTGTCCGGACGTCGTAACCGTACTTTATTAGATATGGTGCGTTCTATGATGTCTCTTACCAATTTGCCTTTTTCGTTTTGGGATTATGCATTAGAGACAGCCGTATTCACATTAAATAGGGTGCCATCTAAATCTGTTGAGACAACACCGGATGAACTATGGTTTGGCGAGAAACCTAAGTTGTCGTTTCTTAAAGTTTGGGGATGCGCCGCTTATGTCAAAAGGCTTCGGCCTAATAAGCTCGATCCCAAAGCGGAGAAGTGCGTATTCATAGGATACCCTAAAGAAACTATTGGGTATACCTTCTACCACAGATCCGAAGGCAAGATCTTTATTGCTAAGAATGGGTCATTTCTAGAGAAGGAGTTTCTGTCAAAAGAAGTGAGTTGGAGGGAAGTAGAACTTGATGAGGTAATTGTACCTTCTCTCGAATTGGAAAGTAGCACATCAGATAAAACCATTCCCGTGATGCCTACACCAAATAGAGAAGAATCTAATGATGATGATCATGAAACTTCGGATCAAGTTACTACTAAACCTCGTAGGTCGACTAGAATAGGTACCACACCAGAGTGGTACGGTAATCCTATACTGGAAGTCATGTTGTTAGACAATGGCGAACCTGCGAACTATGAATAAGCTATGATGAGCCTAGATTCTGACAAATGGCTTGAGGCCATGAAATCTGAGATAGGATCCATGTATGAGAACAAAGTGTGGACTTTGGTGGACTTGCCCGATGATCGGGAAGCCATTGAGAATAAATGGATCTTCAAGAGGAAGACGGGCACTGATGGTAATATCGCTATCTACAAAGCTTGACTTGTCGCAAAAGGTTTTCAACAAGTTCAAGGGGTTGACTACGATGAGACTTTCTCACCTGTAGCGATGCTTAAGTCTATCTGAATCATGTTAACAATTGCCGCATTTTATGAATATGTAATCTGGCAAATGGACATCAAAACTGCATTCCTTAACGGGTTTCTTAAAGAAGAGTGTTAACAAAGGTGTGCAAGCTCCGGTGATCCATCTATGGACTGGTGCAAACATCTCGGAGTTGGAATATATGCTTTGATGATGTAATCAAAGCATTTTGTTTTATACAGACTTACAGTGAAGCATGTATTTACAATAAAGTGAGTGGGAGCTCTATAGCATTTCTAATATTATATGTGGATGACATATTGCTGATTGGAAATGATATAGAACTTCTGGATATCATGAAAGGATACTTGAATAAGAATTTTTCGATGAAAGACCTCAATGAAGCTGCTTATGTATCAGGCATCAAGATCTATTGGGATAGATTGAGACGCTTAATAGGACTTTCACAAAGCACATACCTTAACAAAGTTTTGAAGAAATTCAAAATGGACCAGTCAAAAAAAGGGTTCTTACCTGTGTTGCAAGGTGTGAAATTCATTCAAACTGAAATTCCGACTACGGTAGAAGATAGAGAGATAATGAAAGTCATTCCCTATGCCTCGGCCATAGGTTCTGTAATGTATGCCATGATGTGTACCAGACCTGATGTGTGCCTTGCCATCAGTTTGGTAGGGAGGTACCAAAGTAATCCAGGAGTGGATCACTGGACAGCAGTCAAGAATATCCTGAAGTACCTGAAAAGGAAAAAGGATATGTTCCTCATTTATGGAGGTGACGAAGAGCTCATCGTAAAGGGTTACGTCGATGCTAACTTTGGCACAGATCCGTATGACTCTAAGACGCAAACCGGATACGCATTTATATTGAATGGTGGAGCTGTCAGTTGGTGAAGTTCCAAGCAGAGCATCATGGCGGGATCTACATGTGAAGCGGAGTACATAGCTGCTTTGGAAGCAGCGCATGAAGGAGTCTGGATGAAGGAGTTCATATCCGATCTGGGTGTAATACCTAGTGCATCGGGTCCAATAACAATCTTTTGTGACAACACTGGAGCAATTTCCTTAGCCAAGGAGTCTAGGTTTCACAAGAGAACCAAACACATCAAGCGATGCTTCAACTCCATTCGTGAAAAGGTCAAGGATGGAGACATAGAAATTTGTAAAATACATACGGATTTGAACGTGGCAGACCCGCTGACTAAACCTCTTCCGCGGGAAAAACATGATCAGCACCAAGACACCATGGGTGTTAGATTCATTACCATGTAATCTGGATTATTGACTCTAGTGCAAGTGGGAGACTGTTGGAAATATGCCCTAGAGGCAATAATGGAGTGGTTATTATTATATTTCCTTGGTCATGATAAAGGTTTTGTTGGGAAACGTAGCATGCAATTTCAAAAAAAAATCCTATGCTAACGCAAGATCTATCTAGGATATGCATAGCAATGAGAGGGGGAGAGTGTGTCCACGTACCCTCATAGACCGAAAGTGGAAGTGTTTGACAACACGGTTGATGTAGTCGAACTTCTTGTCATTCCGACCGATCAAGCACCGAACGTACGACACCTCCGAGTTCTGCACACGTTCATCTCGATGACGTCCCTCAAACTCTTGATCCAGCAAAGTGTCAAAGAAGTAGATGAGTTCTGTCAGCACGATGGTGTGGTGACAATGATGGTGATATGATCCACGCAGGGCTTCGCCTAAGCACTATGAGAATATGACTGAGGGTGTAATCTGTGGAGGGAGGCGCCGCACACAGCTAATAGATATTAGTCTGCCTTCTAGGCGTCTCCCCCCTCATATATATATAGGTGGGAGGGAGAGAGAGAAGCCAAGGGGCGCCCCAAGTAGGAGGAATCCTACTTGGGGGCCTTGTCCAATTCGCCCCCCTACCATATTTTCCGGAGGGGAAGGAAGTAGGAGGAAGGAGGGAAGGAAGGGGAGGCAGAATCCCTCCCCTTCCTTCTCTCTTACCCTCTATCCTTCCCCTTCTGGTTTGGCCCATATGGGGGGCGCACCAGCCCCTGCTAGCTGCTGCGTTTCCCCTCTTGGCCCATTAGGTCCATATCTTTGCCGGGGATGGTCGGAACCCCTTCCGGTGACCCGATATGTACCCGATACTCTCCGGAACACTTACAGTGTCCGAATACTATCATCCTATATATCAATCTTTACCTCTCGACCATTTCAAGACTCCTCGTCATGTCTATGATCTCATCCGGGACTCCAAACAATATTCGTTCACCAAATCACATAACTCATATAATACAAAATTGTCATCGAATGTTAAGCGAGCGGACCCTACGGGTTCGAGAACTATGTAGATATGACCGAGACACCTCTCAGTCAATAACCAATAGTGGAACCTGGATGCTCATGTTGGTTCCCACATATTCTATGAAGATCTTTATCGGTCGAACTGTAATGACAATATACGCTATTCCCTTTGTCATCGATATGTTACTTGCCCGAGATTCCATCATCGGTATCTTCATACCTAGTTGAATCTCATTACCGGCAAGTCTCTTTACTCGTTCTATAATACATCATCCCGCAACTAACTCATTAGTAACATTGCTTGCAAGGCTTCTTATGATGTGCATTACCGAGAGGGCCCAAAGATACCTCTCCGATAGTCGGAGTGACAAATCCTAATCTTGATGTATGCCAACCCAACAAACACCTTCGGAGATACCTGTAGAGCATGTTTATAATCACACAGTTACATTGTGATGTTTGATAGCACACAAGGTATTCCTCCAGTATCCGGGAGTTGCATAATCTCATAGTCAAAGGAATATGTATATGACATGAAGAAAGCAATTGCAATAAAACTGAGTGATCAATATGCTAAGCTAACGGATGGGTCTTGTCCATCACATCATTCCCCTAATGATGTGATCCCGTTCATCAAATGACAACACATGCCCATGGTTAGGAAACTTAACCATCTTTGATTAACGAGCTAGTCTAGTAGAGGCTTACTAGGGACGCAGTGTTTTGTCTATGTATCCACACATGTATCAAGTTTCTGGTTAATACAATTCTAGCATGAATAATAAACATTTGTCATGATATAAGGAAATATAAAATAACAACTTTATTATTGCCTCTAGGGCATATTTCCATCAGTCTCCCACTTGCACTAGAGTCAATAATCTAGTTCACATCGCCATGTGGTTAACACTCATAGTTCACATCGCCATGTGACCAACACCCAAAGAGTTTACTAGAGTCAATAATCTAGTTCACATCACCATGTGATTAACACCCAAAGAGTATAAAGGCGTGATCATGTTTTTCTTATGAGAGAGGCTTAGTCAACGGGTCTGTCATATTCCGATCCATATGTATTTTGCAAATTTATATGTCTACAAGGCTCTGCATGGAGCTACTCTAGCTAATTGCTCCCACTTTCAATATGTATCTAGATTGAGACTTAGAGTCATCTGGATTAGTGTCAAAGCTTGCATCGACGTAACCCTTTACAACGAACTCTTTATCACCTCCATAACCAAGAAATATTTCCTTATTCCTCTAAGGATAATTTTGACCGCTATCTAGTGATTCACTCCTGGATCACTCTTGTACCTCCTTGCCAAACCCATGGCAAGGTACACAATAGGTCTGGTACACAACATGACATACTTTATAGAACCTATGACTGAGGCATAGGGAATGACTTTCATTCTCTCTCTATATTCTGCTATGGTCGGGTTTTGAGTCTAACTCAACTTCACACCTTGTAACACAGGCAAGAACCCTTTATTTGATAGATCCATTTTGGAATTCTTCAAAACTTTATCAAGGAATGTGCTTTGTGAAAGTCCAATTAAGCGTCTTGATCGATCTCTATAGATCTTGATGCCCCATATATAAGAAGCTTCACCGAGGTCTTCCATTGAAAAACTTTTATTCAAGTATCCTTTTATGTTATCCAAAAATTCTAAATCATTTCCAATCAACAATATGTCATCAACATATAGTATTAGAAATGCTACAGAGGTCCCACTCACTTTCTTATAAATATAGGCTTCTCCAAAAGTCTGTACAAAACCATATGCTTTGATCACCTCATCAAAGCGTATATTCCAACTCCGAGATGCTTGCACAGTCCATAGATGGATCGCTGGAGCTTGCACACTTTGTTAGCACTTTTAGGATTGATAAAACCTTCTGGTTGCATCATATACAACTATTCTTTAAGTAATCCATTAAGGAATGCAGTTTTGATGTCCATTTGCCAGATTTCATAATCATAAAATGCGGCAATTGCTAACACGATTCAGACAGACTTAAGCATCGCTACGGGTGAGAAGGTCTCATCGTACTCAACTCCTTGAACTTGTAGAAAACCTTTTGTGACAAGTCAAGCTTTGTAGACAGTAACATTACCATCAGCATTAGTCTTCTTCTTGAAGATCCATTTATTCTCTATGGCTCACCGATCATCGGGCAAGTCAACTAAAATCCACACTTTGTTCTCATACATGGATCCTATCTCAGAATTCATGGCCTTAAGCCATTTATCGAAATCTGGGCTCATCATAGCTTCTTCATAGTTCATTGGTTCGTCATGGTCTAGTAACATGACTTCCAGAACAGAGTTTCCGTACCACTCTGGTGCGGAACGTGCTCTGGTTGACCTACAGGTTCAGTAGTAACTTGATCTGAAGTTTCATGATCATTATCATTAGCTTTCTGTCTAGTTGGTGTAGGCATCACTGGAATAGTTTTCTGTGATGAGCTACTTTCCAATTCGAGAGAAGGTACAATTACCTCATCAAGTTCTAATTTCCTCCCACTCACTTCTTTTGAGAGAAACTCCTTCTCTAGAAAGGATCCATTCTTAGCAACAAAGATCTTGCCTTCGGATCTGTGGTAGAAGGTGTACCCAACAGTTTCTTTTGGGTATCCTATGAAGACACACTTCTCTGATATGGGTTAGAGCTTATCAGGCTGAAGCTTTTTCACATAAGCATCGCAACCCCAAACTTTAAGAAACGACAGCTTAGACGGTTTCTTCATAATCAAGTGATTCCAAAAGTCCATCTGCATGGATTTTCTTCATGCGCTTCACACCAATATGAACTAAACGGCAGTGCCACAAGTATGTTGCACTATCATTATCAACTTTGCATCTTTTGGCATCAATATTATGAATATATGTATCACTACGATCGTGATTCAATAAACCATTTATTGTGTGTGTGACCATAGAAGGTTTTATTCATGTAAACAGAACAACAATTATTCTCTGACTTAAATGAATAACCGTATCGCAATAAACATGATCCAATTATATTCATGCTCAACACAAACGCCAAATAACATTTATTTAGGTCCAACACTAATCCCGACGGTAGAGGGAGTGTGTGATGGTGATCTTATCAACCTTGGAATCACTTCCAACACATATCGTCACCTCGCCCCTGTTCATTTTGCAACTCCTGTTTCGAGTTACTAATCTTAGCAACTAAACCGGTATCAAATACCCTGAGGTTACTATAAACACTAGTAAAGTATACACATCAATAACATGTATATCAATTATACCTTTGTGCACTCTACCATCTGCTACCTCTTGAGCTTGCGTTGGTTTTTCCCTTAAAGAGGAAAGGGTGATGCAGCAAAGTAGAGTAAGTATTTCCCTCAGCTTTTGAGAACCAAGGTATCAATCCAGTAGGAGACAACGCAACAAGCCACCGAATACCTGCACAAACAAACACCAACTTGCACCCAACGCGACAAAGGGGTTGTCAATCCCTTCACGGTTATTTGCAAAGTGAGATCTAATATAGATGGATAAATGGTAAAGTAATATTTTTGGTATTTTTGGTTTATAGACCAGAAAGTAAAACATTGCAAAGAAACTAAATCAGAAACTAAAATTGTAGATCAGAATCGCCAAGCTCCATCTCGGGAGGAATTGGTTCCTCCTTTGACCCTTCATATTGTATGACCAACTCATCATTGTAAGCATTTTTTGGAAAAAAGTCATGAGCTTGTGTCCAAGAGAGAAACCCAATCCGTTGTTTTGTATAGAAAAATCATCATTAAGCTTAGAAATCTTATCAATTAAAACATCGGTAGGGACCCTCTTTCTTAAATTTTTGTTATAAGCAACATGATCTACGGATCGTAGACACATTATGTCCTCTTGAATAAAAAGAATTCCCTCTATGGGAGGACGACCACCATCTACTTTATAATGAGCGAAAAATTCACTAACTTATTTTGTAATAAATCTAAATTCATGAGCTAGGAATATAGTGGTGGCGCGCTTAACAGAAGAATGTTCAATATTAGAAAACTCTAGAAAACCCCTTTGTATGGATGGATGCATGTGAACAAATTGTCTTTCAAGTTCAACAACAAGCAAAGATATAGCATCCTCAAGACTAATAGTTTTATGGAGGATAGATCCGCCCATGGTGGGGAGTGCACCAGCACAAGTAAGGAAATCTTGAATAACCCCCTTTCCAATAATATTTCCACTACCTATGCGGAATTTCTTAGCATGCAAGATGGCATTTTCTTCATCTAGACCAGTATTAGCAAAAGCATCAAATTTTCCCCCATCCTTACTATTATCCTTTTCAGCGTTAATCTCCCTAGTTTTAGACGTGGTGGCAACTGGCAAACGAGCAAACGAAGAAGACGGACGGAAAAAAGGGGTGAAGAAAAGGTGAATCTTTTCGAAAATCATTTTAGAAGTGGTGGAGAGAAAAACGAGAGGTGAATGTCAAATGATGTAATGCGAGGGACGAGATTTTATGATGGATACTTGTTATTTCTTGGCTTGGCGTAGATCACCCCGGCAACGGCGCCAACAATTCTTCTTGCTACCTCTTGAGCTTGCATTGGTTTTACCCTTGAAGAGGAAAGGGTGATGCAGCAAAGTAGAGTAAGTATTTCCCTCAGCTTTTGAGAACCAAGGTATCAATCCAGTAGGAGACAACGCAACAAGCCACCGAATACCTGCACAAACAAACACCAACTTGCACCCAACGCGACAAAGGCGTTGTCAATCCCTTCACGGTTATTTGCAAAGTGAGATCTTATATAGATGGATAGACGGTAAAGTAATATTTTTGGTATTTTTGGTTTATAGATCGGAAAGTAAAAGACTGCAAAGAAAGTAAATTCGAAACTAAAATTGTAGATCGGAAACTTATATGATGGAAAATAGAAGATTATATGATGGAAAATAGACCCCGGGGCCATAGGTTTCACTAGAGGCTTCTCTCCAGATAGAAAATAATACGGTGAGTGAACAAATTACTGCCGAGCAATTGATAGAAAAGTGCAAATTTATGACGATATATAAGGCAATGATCATGAATATAGGCATCACCCGTTTCAAGTAGACCGAAACGATTCTGCATCTACTACTATTACTCCACACATCGACCGACTCCTGCCTGCATCTAGAGTATTAAGTTCATAAGAATAGAGTAACGCATTAAGTAAGGTGACATGATGTAGGAGAATTAACTCAAGCCATATGATGAAAACCCCATCTTGTTATCCTCGATGGCAACAATACAATACGTGTCGGTTCCCCTTCTGTTACTAGGATCGAGCACCGCAAGATTGAACCCAAAGCTAAGCACTTCTCCCATTGCAAGAAAAACTAATCTAGTTGGCCAAACCAAACCGATAATTCGAAGAGACTTGCAAATATATCAAATCATGCATATAAGAATTCAGAGCAGATTCAAATAATATTCATAGATAAGCTGATCATAAATCCACAATTCATCGGATCTCGGCAAACACACCGCAAAAAAGTATTACATCAAATAGATCTCCAAGAACATCGAGGAGAACATGGTATTGAGAATCAAAGAGAGAGAAGAAGCCATCTAGCTACTAGATATGGACCCGTAGGTGTGAGGTAAACTACTCACGCTTCATCAGAGAGGCAATGGTGTTGATGTAGAAGCCCTACGTGATCGAACCCCCCTCCGACAGGACACCAGAAAAGGCCCCTAGATGGGATCTCATGGGTGCAGAAGGTTGCGGCCGTGGAAAAGTGGTTTCGTGGCTCCCTGGAAGGTTTTGGGGTATTTGAGAATATATAGGCAGAAGAAATAGGTCGGTGGAGTCACGAGGGGCCCACAAGGGTTGGGGTGCCCCTACCCCCTGGGCGCGCCCTCCGTCCTTGTGGATGCCTCATGGCTTCCCTGACGTGTACTCCAAGTCCTCTAGATGTCTTTTGGTCCAAGAAAAATCATCGTGAAAGTTTCATTCTGTTTGGACTCCATTTGGTATTCCTTTTCTGTGAAACTCTGAAACAAGGAAAAAACGGAAAATGGCACTAGGCTCTAGGTTAATAGGTTAGTCCCAAAAATCATATAAAATAGCATATTAATGCATATAAAACATCCAAAACAGATAATATAATAGCATGGAACAATCAAAAATTATGGATACGTTGGAGACGTATCAGGCATCCCCAAGCTTAATTCCTACTCGTCCTCATGTAGGTAAATGATAAAAACAGAAATTTTGATGGGGAATGCTACCTAACATATTTATCCATGTAATTCTCTTTATTGTGGCAGGAATGTTCAGATCTGTATGATTGAAAACAAAAGTTCTATATTGACATAAAAATTATGTCTTCTCAAAATAACATGGCCAAAGAAAGCTTATCCCTACAAAATCATATAGTCTGGCAATGCTCCATCTTCATCATACAAAATACTCAAATCATGCACAACCCCGATGACAAGCCAAGCAATTGTTTCATACTTTTGAAGTTCTCAAACTTTTTCAACTTTCACGCAATACATGAGTGTGAGCCATGGACATAGCACTATAGGTGGAATATAAGGTGGTTGTGGACAAGACAAAAAGGAGATAGTCTCACATCAACTAGGCGTATCAACGGTCTATGGAGATGCTCATCAATAGATATCAATGTGAGTGAGTAGGCATTGTCATGTGATACGTCTCCATCATATCTATAATTTTTTATTGTTCCATGCCAATATTCAACAACTTTTATATACTTTTGGAAATAATTTATATGATTTTCTTGGACTAACATATTGATCCAGTGCCTAGTGCCATTTCCTGTTTGTTGCATTTTTTGTTTCGCAGAAAATCCATATCAAATGAAGTACAAACGCGATAAAAACTTACGGAGATTTTTTTGAATATATGTGATTTTTGGGAAAAAGAATCAACGCGAGACGATGCCCGAGGGGCCCACAAGGGTGAGGGGCGCGCCCCAGGGGGTAAGGCACGCCCTAGGCCCTTGTGGTCACCCCTTAAATCAGTTGGTGCCCTTCTTCTCGGGCAAGAAAGCTAATATCCAGATAAAAATCATGTTAAAATTTTAGCCCAATCGGAGTTACGGATCTCCGGGAATTTAAGAAATGTTGAAAGGCCAGAATCTGGAGCGCGGAAACAGAGAGAGAGATCCAATCTTGGAGGGGCTCTCGCCCCTCCGCCGCCATGGAGGCCATGGACCAGTGGGGAAACCCTTCTCCCATATAGGGGGGAGGTCAAGGAAGAAGAAGAAGGAGGGAGGCTCTCTCCCCCTCTCTGCCGGTGGCGCCGGAACGCCGTCGGGGCCATCATCGTGTCGGCGATCTTCACCAACAACTTCACCGCCGTCATCACCAACTCTCTCCCCCTCTATACAGTGGTGTAACACCTCTTCTCAATGTTGTAATATCTACTTAAACATGGTGCTCAATGCTATATATTATTTCCCAATGATGTATGGCTATCTTATGATGTTTGAGTAGATCCGTTTTGTCCTATGGGTTGATTGATGATCGTAATTGGTTTGAGTTGCATGTTTTATTATTGGTGCTGTCCTATGGTGCTCTCCGTGACGTGCAAGTGTGAGGGATCCCCGCTGTAGGGTTTGCAATATGTTCATGGTTTGCTTATTGTCTGCGTTTCATGAGTGATAGAAACACAAACACGGATAAGTGGGTTATGGCATATGGGAATAAATAGGACTTTTTATACTTTAGTGCTATGGTTGGGTTTTAACTTAATGATCTTTAGTAGTTACGGATATTGGCTATAGTTACAACCATAAGTGCATATGATCCAATGAGAGAAAGTATGTTAGCTTATGCCTCTCCCTCATATAAAATTGCAATAATGATTACCGGTCTAGTTATCGATTGCCTAGGGACAAATAAATTTCTTGTGACAAAAAGCTCTCTAGTAAAACTAACTTAGTTGTTTATTTATCTAAACAGCCCCTAGTTTTTATTTATGTGTTCTTTATTATCTTGCAAACCAATCCTATCACACCTACAAAGTACTAGGTTCATACTTGTTCTAGGTAAAGCGAACGTCAAAAGTGCGTAGAGTTGTATCGGTGGTCGATAGAACTTGAGGGAATATTTGTTATACCTTAGCTCCTCATTGGGTTTGATGCTCTTACTTATCAAGAAAGGCTACAGTTGATCCCCTATACTTGTGGGTTATCAAGAGCTTTTTCTGGCGTCATTGCCGGGGAGCAATAGCGTGGGGTGAATATTCCCGTGTGTGCTTGTTTACTTTATCACTAAGTAGATTTTATTTGTTGTTCTGAGTTGTTCTGTATATTTAGTTATGGATATGGAACACAAAATACCAAAAAAATAGGTTTACTTGCTACTCATGGAGATGGGGAACCTCCTAAAACCCTCGATGCTCATTATGTGAAAGATATTATGCACTACTTTAATAATCCTGAGAAAGCTCCATTCAATTATATAATGGGAGACATGTTGGATCAACGTGAATATTTAGGGATTATCTCTTGACTCAAAAAATGGAAACCATTATGGGATCAAATTTATATGTTGCATTGGTATGCTCGAGATCTATGCTTGAGATATGATTATACTTTTTGCTCTAGGATGAAGGCTCCACACCTACCCTTTTCATGTAAATTTAGTGATGATAAAACCTTTGCTTCTTATGCTAACGGTATATATGATCACTATGATGTAGAACGAATAGAAGAATTTATTGCTTTTAAGGGTGCTTGTGAAATGAAATGTTTGTTTGAAGACTATGAAAATTATGATGATGTTTTTTATAGATATAAAAATCTTGCTATACCTAAATATTGCTATTTGAATTATAAATACAATGTTGATATTGATGCATTTATTGAGAACGTCTCCACTGTCCAAGAAGAGACTAATATTTTGCAGGAAGCTATGGAAGAAGAAATTGATGACACTGTGAGCTCATTAGATGAAAAAGATGAGGATAGCGAAGAACAAAAGGAGGAAGAGCGGATTGATCACCCATGCCCACCTTCTAATGAGAGTAACTCTTTATCCCATACTTTTTTTTAATTTCCCTTCGTGCTTACCAAAGGATGACTATTATGATGATTGCTATGATCCCTTTGATTCGTTTGAAATATCCCTTTTTGATGAACTTGATAGTTGCTACGCTTGTGGCCATGATGCCAATATGAATGATGCTTATGGAGATGAACTTGCTATAGTTCCTTATGTTCAGAATGAAATTGTTGCTATTGCACCCACACATGATAGTCCTATTATCTTTTTGAATTCTCCCAACTACACTATATCGGAGAAGTTTGCGCTTACTAGGGATTATATTGATGAGTTGCGTTCTACTATTGCACATGATGATTTTGATAAGTATAATATGCATGTGCTTGCTGCTCCTACTTGCAATTATTATGAGAGAGAAACTACATCTCTGCCTCTCTATGTTTCCAATATGATAAAATTGCAAGAAACTGCTTATGTATGTATTGGCCTTTACTTTGTGTGCATGAATTGTTCTTTTATGACATGCCGATGCATAGGAAGAGAGTTAGACTTCGTTGTTGCATGATATATATTACTTTGTGCTCAATACTAAAATACAAATCATTGTTAATTAAAATTGGCTTTGATATACCTTGGGATCCGGGTGGATCCATTACTTGAGCACTATATGCCTAGCTTAATGGCTTTAAAGAAAGTGCTGCCAGGGAGACAACCCGGATGTTTTAGAGAGTCATTTATTTTTGTTGAGTGCTTTTAAATAGTTTAAAAAAAATTAGATGGGAACTTAAACTTTTTCACAAAAGAGAAGCGATTGGAAGCTATGCATTGGAGAAGTGAGGGTCGACCTTGAACACTTGTGTTCATGCTCATTGAAACAATGTAGACTTTTTCATGAAGATTCTCACAAAAATAATTATACCCTTGTACAATTCCATTGTATTATAAAAATAATGTGCCAAGATTTGCCTTTAGGATGATTAGATTACTTGTTTGGTATGTGCGGTGTATAAACAAAAACTTTGGCTGTAGTGCGTGATTTTACATTTTTATTGGAAAGTCTGAAACTTTTTGCACGGTACTTCTATTTTTATTTATTATTTTTTCCTAATTGTTCAGAATTTTTGGAGTTACAGAAGTATGGTTGATGTTCAGATTACTATAGACTGTCCTGTTTAAGACAGATTCTGTTTTTGATGCATTGTCTTGCTAGTTTTGATGAAACTATCGATTTTATCGATGGTATAAGCCATAGAGAAGTTATAATACAGTAGCTACAATGCAAAAATAAAATATGAATGAGTTTGCAATAGTACTTTAAGTGGTGATTTGTTTTACTATACTAACGGATCTCACGAGGGTTTTGTTAAGTTTTGTGTGATTGAAGTTTTCAAGTTTTGTGTGAGATCATGATGGATGAAGGAATAAGGAGTGGAAAGAGCCTAATCTTGGGGAAGCCCGAGGCACCCCAAGGTAATATTCAAGGACTCCTACACAATTAAGCTTGGGGATACCCTGAAAGGTATCCCCTCTTTCTTCTAACGATCATCGGTAATTTTACTTGGAGCTATATTTTTATTCATCACATGATATGCGTAAATCTTGGAGTGTCGTGTGCCCTTTTATTTTTCTTTTAGTAATGCATCATACTGGTATGAGATATTCCTTGGTTGATTTATAGAATGCGCTTTTCACTTCACTTATATCTTTTGAGTATGGCTTTATAGAATGCTTCATGTGTTTCACTTATATCATTTGAAGTTTGGATTGCCTGTTTCTCTACACATAGAAAACCGCCATTTGTAGAATGCCCTTTTTCTTCACTTATATTTGTTAGAGCATGGGCATATCTTCTGTAGAAATAATTAAACTCTCATGCTTCACTTATATCCATTTACAGAGTTGAAAGGAATTGGACATTCACCTGGTTAGTCATAAAATCCTACATAAAACTTGTAGATCACTGAATATGTTATGTTTGATTCCTTACAATAGTTTTGCGATATAAAGATGGTGATATTAGAGTCATGCTAGTTAGTAATTGTGGATTGGTAGACATACTTGTGTTGAGGTTTGTGATTCTCGAAGCATGCACGTATGGTGAACCGTTATCTGATGAAGTCAGAGCATGATTTATTTTCTGATTTTCTTACTTATGAGTGGCGGTCGGGGACGAGCGATGGTCTTTTCCTACCAATCTATCCCCCTAGGAGCATGTGTGTAGTACTTTGTTCCGATAGCTAATATATTCTTGCAATAAGTATGTGAGTTCTATATGACTAATGTTGAGTCCATGGATTGTACGCACTCTCACCCTTCCATCATTGCTATCCTCTTTGGTACCATGCATTGCCCTTTCTCACCTCGAGAGTTGGTGCAAACTTCGCCGGTGCATCCAAACCCCATGATATGATACGCTCTATCACACATAAGCTTCCTTATATCTTCCTCAAAACAGCCACCATACCTACCTATCATGTTATTTCCATAGCCATTCCGAGATATATTGCCATGCAACTTCCATCATCATCATATACATGACTTGAGCATTCATTGTCATATTGCTTTGCATGATCGTAAGATAGCTGGCATGATGTTTTCATGGCTTGTCCTTTTTTGATGTCATTACTATGCTAGATCATTGCACATCCCGGTACAGCGCCGAAGGCATTCATATAGAGTCATATGTTTGTTCTAGTATTGAGTTGTAATACTGAGTTGTAAGTAAATAAAAGTGTGCTGATCATCATTATTAGAGCATTGTTCCGGTGAGGAAAGGACGATGGAGGCTATGATTCGCCCACAAGTCGGGATGAGACCCCGGACGGAAAAATAAAAAAAAGTGGCCAAAAAAGGAGAGCCCAGAAAAAGGAGAAAAAAGAAAAAAAATGAGAGAAAAGGAGGGAAGGGGCAATGCTACTATCCTTTTACCACACTTGTGCTTCAGAGTAGCACCAAGTTCTTCATATAGAGAGTCTCTTGAGTTATAACTTTCATATACTAGTGGGAATTTTCATTATAGAACTTGGCTTGTATATTCTGATGATGGGCTTCCTCAAGTGCCCGAGGTCTTCACGAGCAAGCAAGTTGGATGCACACCCACTTAGTTTCAGTCTGAGCTTTCATACACTTATAGCTCTAGTGCATCCGTTGCATGGCAATCCCTACTCCTCGCATTGACATGAATTGATGGGAATCTCCATAGCCCGTTGATTAGCCGCGTCGATGTGAGACTTTCTCCTTTTTTGTCTTCTCCACACAACCTCCACCATCATATTCTATTCCACCTATAGTGCTATATCCATGGCTCACTCTCATGTATTACGTGAAAGTTGAAAAGGCTTGAGAACATTAAAAGTATGAAATAATTGTTTGGCTTGTCATCAGGGTTGCGCATGATGAAATACTTTGTGTGATGAAGATGGAGCATAGCCAGACTATATGATTTTGAACTTTCTTTGGCCATGTTATTTTGAGAAAGACATGATTGCTTTATTAGTATGCTTGAAACAGTATTGTCTTAATGTCAAATGATAGACTATTGCTTTGAATCACTCGTGTCTTAATATTCATGCCATGATTAGATTATATGATCAAGATTATGCTAGGTAGCATTGCACATCAAAAATTGTCTTCTTTATCATTTACCTACTCAAGGACGAGCAGAAATTAAGCTTGGGGATGCTGATACGTCTCCGTCATATTTATAATTTTTGATTGTTCCATGCCAATATTTAATAACGTTTATATACTTTTGGCAACAATTTATATGATTTTCTTGGACTAACATATTGATCCGGTGCCTAGTGCCAGTTCCTGTTTGTTGCATTTTTTGTTTCGTAGAAAATCCATATCAAACAAAGTCCAAATGTGATAAAAACTTATGGAGATTGTTTTTGGAATATATGTGATTTTTGGGAAAAAGAATCAACCTAAGATGATGCCCGAGGGGGCCACAAGGGTGAGGGGCGCGCCCTGGGCCCTTGTGGTCGCCCCGTAAGGCGGTTGGTGCCCTTCTTCTGGCGCAAGAAAGCTAATATACGGATAAAAATTGTGTTAAAATTTCAGCCCAATCGGAGTTACAGATCTCCAGGAATTTAAGAAACGGTGAAAGGCCAGAATCTGCGAGCGTAGAAACAGAAGGAAACAGAGAGAGAGAGAGAGAGAGAGAGAGAGAGAGAGAGAGAGAGAGAGAGAGAGAGAGAGAGAGAGAGAGAGAGAGAGAGATCTAATCTCGGAGGAGCTCTCGCCCCTCCGCCGCCATGGAGGCCATGTACTAGAGGGGAAACCCTTCTCCCATCTAGGGGGAAGGTCGAGGAAGAAGAAGGAGGGGGGCTCTCTCCCCCTCTCTCCTAGTGGCGCCGGAATGCCGCCGGGGCCATCATCGTTCCGGCGATCTTCACCAACAACTTCACCGCCGTCATCACCAACTCTCCCCCCTGTATGCAGTGGTGTAACACCTCTTCTCCCCGCTGTAATATCTACTTAAACATGGTGCTCAACACTATATATTATTTCCTAATGATGTATGGCTATCTTATGATGTTTGAGTAGATCCGTTTTGTCGTATGGGTTGATTGATGATCGTGATTGGTTTGAGTTGTATGTTTTATTATTGGTGTTGTCCTATGGTGCTCTCTGTGTCGCGCAAGCGTGAGGGATCCCTGCTGTAGGGTTTGCAATATGTTCATGGTTTTCTTATTGTCTGTGTTGCATGAGTGATAGAAACACAAACACGGATAAATGGGTTATGGCGTATGGGAATAAAGAGGACTTGATACTTTAATGCTATGATTGGGTTTTACCTTAATGATCTTTAGTAGTTACGGATGTTTGCTAGAGTTCCAAACATAAGTGCATATGATCCAAGGAGAGAAAGTATGTTAGCTTATGCCTCTCCCTCATATAAAATTGCAATAGTGATTACCAGTTTAGTTATCGATTTCCTAGGGACAAATAAATTTCTTATGGAAAAAGCTCTCTACTATATCTAACTTAGTTGTTTCTTTATCTAAACAGCCCCTAGTTTTTATTTACGTGTTCTTTATTATCTTGTAAACCTATCCTATCACACCTACAAAGTACTTCAAGTTTCATATTTGTTGTAGGTAAAGAGAACGTCAAGCGTGCGTAGAGTTGTATTGGTGGTCGATAGAACTTGAGGGAATATTTGTTCTACCTTTAGCTCCTCGTTGGGTTCGACACTCTTACTTATCGAGAAAGACTACAATTGATCCCCTATATTTGTGGGTTATCACCATGCAACAGAGCTATAAGTTTATGAAAGCTCAAAAATAAAACTAAGTGGGTGTGCATCCAGCTTTCTTGCTCATGAAGACCTAGGTAATTTTGAGGAAGCCCATCGTTGGAATATACAAGCCAAGTTCTATAGTAAAAAAAATTCCCACTAGTATATGAAAGTGACAATATAGGAGACTCTCTATCATGAAGACCATGGTGCTACTTTGAAGCACAAGTGTGGCAAAAGGATAGTAACATTGTCCCTTCTATCTTTTTCTCTCCTTTTTTGGGTCTTCTCTTTTTTTGGCCTTTCTCCTTTTTTTATTTCTTCACATGGGACAATGCTCTAATAATGAAGATCATCACACTTTTATTTACTGACAACTCGAAAATTACAACTCGATACTAGAACAAAATAGGACTCTATGTGAATGCCTCCAGCGGTGTAACGGGATGTGCAATGAATCAAGAGCGACATGTATAAAAAGATGATGAACGGTGGCTTTGCCACAAATACGATGTCAACTGCATGATCATGCATAGCAATATGACAATGATGGAGCGTGTCATAATAAATGTTACGGCAGAAAGTTGCATGGCAATATATCTCGGAATGGCTATGAAAATGCCATAATAGGTAGGTATGGTGGCTGTTTTGAGGAAGTTATATGGTGGGTTTATGGTACTGGTGAAAGTGGTGCGGTACTAGAGAGGCTAGCAATGGCGGAAAGGTGAGAGTGCGTATAATCCATGGACTCAACATTAGTCATAAAGAACTCACATACTTCTTGCAAAAATTTATTAGTCATCGAAACAAAGTACTACGCGCATGCTCGTAGGGGGATAGATTGGTAGGAAAATAACATCGCTCGTCCCCGACCGCCACTCATAAGGAAGACAATCAAAAAATATCTCATGCTCCAACTTCGTTACATAACTGTTCACCATACATGCATGCTACGGGACTCAAAAACCTTAACACAAGTATTTCTCGAATTCACAACTACTTACTACCATGAATCTGATATCACCATCTTCATATCTCAAAACAATCATAAATAATCAAACTTCTCATAGTATTCAATGCACTCTATATGAAAGTTTTTATTTATCCCTCTTGGATGCCTATCATATTAGGACTAATTTTATAACCAAAGCAAATTACCATGCTGTTTTAAAAATAGTATAAATGAAGTACGAGATTTCATCAATTTCTATAAAATAAAACCACCACCGTGCTCTAAAAAGATATACGTGAAGCACTAGAGCAAAATTGCCTAGCTCAAAAGATATAAGTGAAGCACATAGAGTATTCTAATAAATCACGGTTCATGCATGTCTTTCTCAAAAGGTGTGTACAGCAAGGATGATTGTGGCAAACTAAAAAGCAAATACCCAAATCATACAAGACGCTCCAAGCAAAACACATATCATGTGGTGAATAAAAATACAGCCTCAAGTAAAGTTACCTATAGATGAAGACGAAAGAGGGGGTGCCTTCCCGGGGCATCCCCAAGCTTAGGCTCTTGGCATCCTTGAATATTACCTTGGGGTTCCTTGGGCATCCCCAAGCATAGGCTCTTGCCAGTCCTTACTCCATAGTCCATCAAATCCTTACCCAAAACTTGAAAACTTCACAACACAAAACTTCAACAGAAAATCTCATAAGCTCCGTTAGTATAAGAAAATAAATTACCACTTTTGGTACTGTTGTGAACTCATTCTTTATTTATATTGGTGTAATATCTACTGTATCCCAACTTTTCCATGGTTCATACCCCCCGATACTAGCCATAGATTCATCAAAATAAGCAAACAACACACGAAAAATAGAATCTGTCAAAAACAGAACAGTCTAGAGCAATATGGACATTTCGAATACTTCTGTAACTCCAAAAATTCTGATAAACAGGAAGTCCTAGGAAATTTGTTTATTAATCCTCTACAAAAAGAATCAGTATTTTATCGCGCTTCTGTTAAAAATAAAAACTAATATCCTGGGCGCAAAATTTTATGTTTTTCAGTAGGATCAAATCAACTATCACCATAAGCTATCCCAAAGGTCTTACTTGGCTAGATGAATTATTTATTGCAAAAGAGGACCTAACAAGCAAACAAAAATAAAATTGGGTTGCCTCCCAACAAGCGCTATTGTTTAACGCCCTTAGCTAGACATAAAACACGAATAGATCTAAGTATAATCGTAATAATGGTAGGGAAAATCTCGAAAACTCATCTCATACAACCTTCGTTCAGAAGCAAGTTTTCTTTGTGGAAAGCAAAAGTATCAAAAGGGCTAAATTTAATAGGGTAAGTGTCATGGTGGGCACACGACAGATGCTAAGGGATGGTTAAAGAGAGGAGGAGGCTCGAGGGCACCGGTGGGCTCCAGAGGTGAGGTCGGCATTGATATGTCCATTTTGCATCATGCTTTTATATCAGTATTTATTGCATTATGGGCTGTTATTACACATTATGTCACAATACTTATGCCTATTCTCTCTTATTTTATACATAAAAGAGGGAGAATGCCGGCAGCTGGGATTCTGGCTGGAAAAGGAGCAAATATTAGAGACATATTCTACACAGCTCCAAAAGTCCTGAAACTTCACGGATGATGTTTTCCAAATATATAAAAAACATTGAGCGCAAGAACTTCACTAGGGGGCCACACCCTGCCCACGAGGGTGGGGGCGCGCCCTACCCCCCTGGGCGAGGCCCCCTACCTCGTGGGCCCCCTGGTGGCCCTCCGGTGACCATCTTCTGCTATATGGACTCTTTCGATGGGAAAATAATCATAAGCCATCTTCTCGGACGAAACTCCGCCGCCACGAGGCGGAACCTTGGCGGAACCAATCTAGGGTTCTGGCGGGGCTGTTCTGCTGGGGAAACTTCCCTCCCGGAGGGGGAAATCATCGCCTTCGTCATCACCAACGCTCCTCTCATCGGGAGAGGGCAATCTCCATCAACATCTTCATGAGCACCATCTCATCTCAAAACCCTAGTTTATCTCTTATATCCGATTCTTGTCTCCAAGTCCAGGATTGGTGCTAGTAGGTTGCTAGTAGTGTTAATTACTCCTTGTAGTTGATGCTAGTTGGTTTAATTGGTGGAAGATCATATGTTCATATCCTATATGCACATTAATACCCCTCTAATTATGAACATGTTTATGCTTTGTGAGTAGTTACTTTTGTTCCTGAGGACATGGGAGAAGTCTTGCTATTAGTAGTCATGTGAATTTGGTATTCGTTTGATATTTTGATGAGATGTATGTTGTCTCTCCTCTAGTGGTGTTATGTGAACGTTGACTACATGACACTTCACCATTATTTGGGCCTAGAGGAAGGCATTTGGGAATTAATAAGTAGATGATGGGTTGCTAGAGTGACAGAAGCTTAAACCCTAGTTTATGCGTTGCTTTGTAAGGGGCTGATTTGGATCCATATGTTTCATGCTATGGTTAGGTTTACCTTAATACTTTTGTTGTATTTGCGGATGCTTGCAATAGGGGTTAATCATAAGTGGGATGCTTGTCCAAGTAAGGGCAGCACCCAAGCACCGGTCCACCCACATACGAAATTATCAAAGTACCGAACGCGAATCATATGAACGTGATGAAAACTAGCTTGACGATATTCCCATGTGTCCTCAGGAGCGCTTTACATCATATAAGAGTTTGTCCAGGCTTGTCCTTTGCTACAAAAAGGATTGGGCCACCTTGCTGCACCTTATTTACTTTTTTCACTTGTTGCTCATTACAAATTATCTTATTACAAAACTATTTGTTACCACTTATTTCAGTACTTGCAGAGAATACCTTGCTGGAAACTGCTTATCATTTCCTTCTGCTCCTCATTGTGTTCGACACTCTTACTTATCGAAAGGACTACGATAGATCCCCTATACTTGTGGGTCATCAAGACTCCTTTCTGGCACCGTTGCCGGGGAGTGAAGCGCCTTTGGTAGGTGGAATTTGGTAAGGAAAAATTTATATAGTGTGCTGAAATTTACTGTCACTTGTTACTATGGAAAGTAATCCTCTGAGGGGCTTGTTCGGGGTATCTTCACCCCGACCAGTAGAGCAAAGAGTTGCTCCTCAACCTACTTAACCTACTGAAAATGAAAATGCTTGCTTTGAAATTCCTTTGGGTATGGTAGAAAAACTGCAAGCTAATCCTTTTTTAGGAGATGGAACAAAACATCCTGATGAGCATCTAATATATGTGGATGAAGTTTGTGGATTATTTAAGCTTGCAAGTGTACTCGGAGATGTTGTTAAGAAGAAGGTCTTCTCTTTATCTTTCAGGGGAGATGCATCGACATGCTATAGGCTATGTGATGATATGGAGTCTTGGAACTACAAACGATTGAAACTGGAATTTCATCAAAAGTTTTATCTATGCATCTTGTTCATCGTGATCGCAATTATATATATAATTTTTGGCCTCGCGAAGGAGTAAGCATCGCTCAAGCTTGGGGGGGGGGGCTTAAATCAATGTTATATTCATGCCCCAATCATGAGCTCTCAAGAGAAATGATTATTCAAAATTTTTATGCTCGGCTTTCTGGTAACAATCGCACCATGCTTGATACTTCTTGTGCTGGCTCTTTTATGATGAAGACTATTGAATTCAAATGGGATTTATTGGAAAGAATTAAACGCAACTCTGAAGATTGGGACCTCGACAATGGTAAGGAGTCAGGTATGACACCTAGTTTTGATTGTGTTAAATCTTTTATGGATACCAATATTTTCGTAAATTTAGCACTAAATATGGACTTGACTCTGAGATAGTAGCTTCTTTCTGTGAATATTTTGTTGCTTATGTTGATATCCCCAAGGAGAAGTGGTTTAAATATCATCCTCCCATAGAAGTAAAAGTAGCTGCACCTATTAAAGTTGAAGAAAAGACTATTACTTATAATGATCCTATTTTTCCTACTTCTTATGTTGAGAAACCACCTTTCCCTGTTAGGATAAAGGATCATGCTAAGCTTGAACTGTGGTTCGTAAAAGCAATATTAAAACATATACACCTCCTGAGCAAGTTAAAGTTGAACCTAATATTGCTATTGTTAAATATCTCTTGTCTGATAATATAGATGGGCATGTTATTTATTTCTGTAACGAAACTGCTAGAATTGCTAAACCCTGTGATACAGATAAACCTAGACCTGTGGTAGGCATGCCTATTATTTCTGTTAAAAAGGAGATCATTGTTATCATGGCTTATGTGATATGGGTGCTAGTGCTAGTGCAATACCTTATTTTTTATACCAAGAAGTTATGCATGATATTGCACCTGCTGAGATGGAAGATATTGATGTTACAATTAAACTTGCTAATAGAGATACTATTTCACCAACGGGAATTGTTAGAGATGTTGAAGTCTTGTGTGGGAAAACTAAATATCCTGCTGATTTTCTTGTTCTTGGTTCCCCACAAGATAGTTTTTGTCCCATTATATCTGGTAGACCCTTCTTAAATACTGTTAATGCTACCATAGATTGCAAAAGGGATGTTGTTACTGTCAGTTTAGATGATATGACTCATGAATTTAATTTTTCTAAATTTAGTAGACAACACCGTGAAGAAGAATTACCTAGTAAGGATGAAATTTTGGTCTTGCTTCTATTGCCGTACCTCCTAGTGATCCTTTATAACTACAATGTTTGCAAGGGGTATAGTTATCCTGCCTCGCCTGGTATGGTTGATGATATTATTCATGCTGGGTATACTGTTCTTCCTCGTGAATGAGTAATTTTGCCTCCGCCGCCGGTGACTGACCTTCGATGGACGGTGGCCGAGCCACCCATCACTTTCGGAACAGTTAACGTTCCTGAGATTTCTTCGGTAGGGTTTTCTGTGGCAGCGCAAAACACTCTCGATGTCAATCTGCATGTGCATGGGGATGAGCTGGTTGAACCAGCTCCGATTCTGGCCCAAGATGCTTACCCGGCCCAATCAGCAGACCCGGTGATTCCCATGGCCCAGGTTGTTTCCCCGGCCCTATCAAACATGGATCTGTCATATATATCTCCATCTGGTTTTGGCAATGAGGTGAATATTGATTTTCAACCAACAAATTTATCTGGAGATTCTGCTGATTTAAATGAGTTTATTGATGACATGGTTTTTAATGTGTGGAAATGTCAGAATTGCTTATCCATGGATCATTTAACCAGAGCGTGCACTAGCAGATTCCGTTGCCGTAGATGCTTTCGGTTGGGGCACAGGGCAAAGGGCTATTTGGATTCTACTCCTTCACCAACTTACAAGTGGGTCCCGCAGATCAAATCGGGCGATTCCAGCCGGACAGCGGGTTTTTCTACGCTGGATGCCTCGATTCCCTCCATAGCTAGTCCCGCTAGGTCTCTGCCCAGTCCCGTCGAGCCTGCCACCCCATCTATTCCACCTGTACCTGCAGAGCCACCGCCCATAATGCCTCAACCTCCCTCCTCACCGTCTGCATCGCCTCCTCCGCCTCATCCATCACACACTGCATCACCTCCATACTGCACCACTGATCGGCGCTTCTCCTCTTCAGCACCGGCAATGGCGACCTTTGCATTGGACCCCATGGAGTTTGTCCCGCAAGGCTTTGACATCATCGACGGTGGTGAGCTGCGCCTTCCCCGTACCTTCTTTGCGCCTGCGGTGGCTCCAGATCGGCCGCATGAGGACTATGCCATCGCCATCGTCGAGCCAGCTCCTCTACCCGAAGAAATCGCCGTCTTTCGTAACATGGTCAGTAATTTTGTTGTCAATGATCTGGAAAGAGCGGTTCTGGAGGCCCAACCTTGGATACAAGGAGTTGGGCTTTTCGTTTCTGTAGTGCCTTGGCTCGTCAAGCTCTTGTGGATCATCCACCTTTCAATCTGGGCAATGATAGATTTGTTAGGTTCATCCCGCATGATGAGGGAGTAAATTACAGAGCAACGCAGGGTTTTCGCCGTGGATGGGTTATGTTGCTCGGTGTTCCACTGGATTATAGGCGCACACAGCACCTTGCGGATGTAATTAGCACCTTTGGTAGATTTCATCATTGGCATCAAGATGATCCCATGCTTGTCCGCTCGCTCGCTTATGTGTCTTTCCCTGCGCCGAGTCTGGTTCCTCGCTCGGTGACTTGCAGAGAATATGCAGACTTTGGCGGTGCTAGGATCTCTTGGTCTGCACCTGTGTACATCTTGTCAGCGGATTTTGCAGACGTTCAACCAGCAGATGAAGATCCCATGCCCTTCAATGGCAATTCACACGCCCTGCCTAGCAATTTACACTTTGAGAACCACAATTGGGTTATGCCAGAATTCCCTAAGCTGGGTTGGAATGATGTGCCACAGCCAGTCAATGAGCAGCATAACAATGATGTGGTTCATGAAGATGTGCAACATCAGGAAGTTCAGGATATCCAGTCATAGGAGTCCATTGTTTTGCAACCTTCAGATGATTCAGTTAACAATGTTGACAATGCTGCTGAGGTGGCTCTCTTCCAGCCCCCAATGGGACCATAGCAACCTCCTCTTATGATTGGGCAAGTTCTCACCATCTATGGACCAGTTCTCCCACCTGTGATGCAGTGGCAGCGATCTTTTGAGAAGATGTTGCCGTTTATATGGTCTTCAAACATTCCCCAGTTTGTTTTCAAGTCTGACATAGGTGCTATACTCAACAAGCAATCCTACGAAGCTCTCTGCAGTGGCCCTGTTTCCACTCTTAAGCTCCTGCCTGCACCTGACTCCTCGATCAACTTTGCTCCGGATGTGCCAACTGCTACTGTTAAAAGGCCAGTTGCTCGAGCTCTCTGCTTTGATGATCTGGATGACCCAGTTTCTGAAACCTTTGAATTTTCTACTGTGCCTGAGGTGTCTCTGAAGCGAGCAAGGAAGTCTCAAGCCTCAAGAATTATTGTTGATACTAAGGTTCGGCGCAGTGCACGTTTGAGCGCCCTCCGTGATGGCTACCGCAAAGTTTCTCCCAAGAAGTCTCATACTTTGAAGAAGCGCAAGGCCAGCAACTCCCAGTCTGAAAACAGTTCTTCTGTGCCACCACCAACTACTATTGCAGATCTCCAACGCATTAGCGCCCGTCTCCGCATTGCACCTGAGAAGATCTCTATGGATAAGCTTGTTGCTGATCCAGCCAAGTCCAGCAGCAGCCGGGGTTCTGATGATTAGTTACTTCACGCAGGGTTCTGGTCTATGGCGAACCGTAATCACCATTTATCTTTCTTTTCTTGTTAAGAAATATGTCATGCTTGTCTGCTGTGTGGGTCGGTATAGGTCATTGCGTGGCCTATTTACTATGCTTTTACTTTTGGTTTGTAATGAATCAGACAAGATTTAAGGAGTGGAAGGTGCTATGTTGGAATGTTCGTGGCCTCAATGCTGAAGCACGTTAGCTTGCAGTTAGGCAGAAGATCGATGAAAGTGGTTGCTCTGTTGTCTGTCTTCAGGAAACTAAATGCATGCAAATGGATCAGCGATTCATTAGGAAGTTTTGCCCAAGGCATTTTGATAATTTTGTTTACGTACCTTCGGCTGGTGCGTCAGCTGGGATGGTGGTCGTTTGGAATTCATCCTTTGTCATAGGTTCTTTAATCGAGTCCAAATCCTATGGGATAATTGTGGAGTTTAAATCCATACACACCTCAGAAACTTGGTCTCTAGTCTCTGTTTATGGCCCGTGTCAAGGCCCTGCCCGTGATGAATTTGTTCAATGGTTATATAATCTTGATATTCGGTTTGGTCAGAACTGGCTGCTTTTGGGTGATTTCAACTTCATGAGATCGTTGGAGAACCGCAATCTTCCGGGAGGTGATGTTAACGATATCTTTTTGTTTAAAGAGATAATTGTTCATTTGGGACTTGTTGAGTTGCCAATCAAGGGGCGTCAATATACATGGTCGAATATGCAAACCCACCTCGTCTAGAACAGATAGATTGGTTTTTCACTTCGATTACTTGGACATCAGACCACCCCAACACAATGGTTTTTCCACTAGCACGCACTGCCTCTGACCATGTGCCGTGCGTGGTCTCGATTGCTACTTGTATCCCCAAGGCAAAGTTTTTCCGCTTTGAGAATTATTGGATGGATTTGCCCGGGTTTGCTGACTGTGTTGCTGAAGTTTGGAATAGGCCAGTGGTAAAATCATCGATTGCATTAACAATTTCAGCTAAGTTTAAGTCCCTACGATATGCTCTAAAGAAATGGCATTTAAACCTGTCCACAGTCAA
This sequence comes from Triticum dicoccoides, assembly GCF_002162155.2. Classification (NCBI taxonomy): domain Eukaryota; kingdom Viridiplantae; phylum Streptophyta; class Magnoliopsida; order Poales; family Poaceae; genus Triticum; species Triticum dicoccoides. The sequence continues at coordinate 582,318,112 of NC_041382.1, read as the reverse complement.
AGCTTTAATTGTTAATTGTAATAAAGTGATTATTTTCCTGGATAATCTAGAGGAAATTAGGCCTTTGAGTTGGCCGGAGTTCAATTTTCATAGAATTGTTAAATTGCATTTTGAGGATATATTGCATTGGCAATTCATCTATTGGAAGCAACGTTGCACGATCAGAAACATAAAAGTTGGAGAAGAGAATTCAAGAAAAATTCATGCAATGGCTACGGAAAGATTCCGTAGGAATACTATCTCCTCGATCAAGTCTGTGGAGGGGGATGTGGTCACGGACCATCAACAGTTGCCGGGAATGTTCTGGGCTGACTTTAATCAGCGAATGGGCCAATCAAAAGGCATTCAGATGGGTTTTGATCTAGACACATTAATTACGCGAATTGATGGGCTAGAGGAGTTGTCTTTACCATTCACTGATTCTGAGGTGGATACGGTAATTAAGAATATGCCTACTGATCGTGCTCCCGGACCAGACAACTTTACTGGGCTTTTCTTAAAGAAATGCTGGCCTATTTTGAAGGAGGACTTTATGAAACTTGTGCAAGAATTCTATGAGGGAAAATGTAATTTGGAGTGTCTCAATACATCTCTTATCACCCTCATTCCGAAGAAGCTAAGCCCTGAATATGTTGGCGATTTTAGGCCCATATCTTTGACTAATACTTGTTTAAAGTTCTTAACCAAGCTTTTGGCAAATCGTCTCCAGGGTGTGATTCTGAAATGTATCCACCACAACCAATATGGGTTTCTACGGTGTCGATCCATACAGGACTGTCTGGCGTGGTGTTTTGAATACATTCACCAATGCAAAGCTTCCAAGAGGCCTATCATTCTTCTTAAACTTGAATTCACAAAGGCATTTGACACCATTGAGCATGAGCTGATTCTTAGGATTTTGAAATGTAAGGGATTTAACGATCGTTGGACAAGTTGGATTGACAGCATTCTGTCCACAGGCTCCTCTTCGGTTCTTTTGAATGGAGTGCCTGGTAATCACTTTGTTTGTCGATCAGGTGTTTGCCAAGGTGATCCGCTATCTCCCTTACTCTTTGTGATTGTGGTGGACTTACTTCAATCGGTCGTAAATGAGATGTGCTCCAGGAATATTCTCACCTTGCCAATCCCAACTACATCGATGGACTATCCGATCATACAGTATGCTGACGATACACTCATCGTTCTTCCTACTATTGATAGCCAGCTCATTGCATTCAAAGAAATGCTTGAAGTCTTTGCCAAATCAACCGGACTAAGGGTGAATTTCAGTAAGTCCTCTTTGATACCAATCAATATGACTGATGACGAGGGCACGCGTGTTGCTGCCTTGCTTGGATGTGATGTTGGTTCCATGCCATTCACTTACCTGGCCTACCAATATGTACTTCCCAGCCAACAATTTATGATATGTTTCCTTTGGTGGATCGTATTGAGAGACGATTATCTGCATCCTCTTGTCTCTTGAATCAAGGAAGCCATCTCCAACTATTACAGTCTGTCCTTAGTTCTATGCCGATATATTTCTTGTGCACCCTTTCACTACCGCAAGGTATCTTGAAGCAGATTGAGCGGATTATGCGGCAATGCTTGTGGAGAGGGAACACGGATACGCCCCGGCAATCTTTGGCGGCTTGGGACTTGGTATGTCGTCCAAAATCTTTTGGTGGTTTGGGAGTTATGGACTTGAGCGTTCAAAACAATGCATTGCTCATCAAACATCTTTTTAAGTTCTTCAATAAGATGGACGTACCATGGGTATCTCTTATTTGGGACACTTATTATGCCTCTGCGCCCCCCCAAGTCACGCAAAGCTGCGGTTCTTTCTGGTGGAGAGATGTTTTCAAGCTGTATGATAAGTATTGCAAGTTGGCAGTTCCACTAGTTCGATCGGGGGATACGGTGATCTTCTGGCTTGACCGTTGGCAACTTGGCAACAATACGGTTAGCATGCAACATCAATTTCCGAGGCTCCACTCCTTTGTGATCGACAACACTCTAACAGTCAAGGACATTTTGGAGCTACCGGACCCAACAGACAATCTTCATCTGCCACTATCTACACAGGCCTTTGAGGAGTTTAATCAACTTTAGGCACTGCTTACTATGGTTAATCTTCAAGATAGGAAAAATGATGTCTGGAAATGGCCTTCCAAGTCTGGGGACTACCAGTCCAGGATCTATTACATGTCATGCTTTTCGGACACAGTGGTTGATCCCATATTCAGGTGGATTTGGAAATGTTCTTGCACTCTGAAGTTTAAGGTTTTTGGGTGGCTCCTTTTGATGGATCGCCTAAACACTAGAGACATGATGCAGCGACAACATTGGATTATCCAGGATGACACTTGTGTTCTATGCCACTTGGCATCACATGAGGACAGAACCCATCTCTTCTTCGCTTGCAATTTTAGCCAGTGCATCTGGAACTACCTGGGTATTTCATGGAATCCTCAACCAAACCAGACCACTTATGACATTGCTTCTGATGCTAGGAGGGATTTTGGACATCCTTTTTTCTCTGGGATAGTGTTCACTGCCACTTGGAATATTTGGACACAAAGAAATGGGAAGATCTTCAGGAATGAATCACCTTATTTCAGGGCATGAAGGAGGAATTTTTTACATGACATTTCTCTTTTAGCACATAGAATCAAATGTAAATATAGGAATAGTCTAATCTCTTGGATAGCTTCCTTACCCTAATAATTTCTTTTGTAAGTATTACTCTCTCCTCCTCTCTCTTAACATTGTAACTTTGTACACTTTGGCTCTGTGGTTTAATAAAAGACTGTGAGGCTGTTGCCTTGCAGTACATAGTCCAAAAAAAATATTTGCTAGACCATGAAAATGATATGTTTATGAATGAAAGAAGGGAATTAGATGAAGTATTCTTTAAATAGGAACCTATTCTGAAAAACAATTTACCTGTTGAAATCCTAGGGGATCCTCCTCCACCCAAGGGTGATCCCGTGTTTGAGCTTAAACCGTTACCTGATACTCTTAAATATGCTTATCTAGATGAGAAAAGAATATACCCTGTTATTATTAGTGCTAATCTTTCAGAACATGAAGAAGAGAGATTATTGAAAACTCTGAAGAAGCACCGTGCTGCTATTGGGTATACTCTTGATGATCTTAAGGGCATTAGTCCCACTCTATGTCAACATAAAATTGATTTGGAATAAGGTGCTAAACCAGTTCATGATCATCAACGCCGTCTGAGTCCTAAAAATGAAAGAAGTGGTAAGAAAGGAGATACTAAAGCTCCTTGAGACAGGTATAATTTATCCCGTTGCTGATAGTAAGTGGGTAAGTCCTGTCCATTGTGTCCCTAAGAAGGGAGGTATTGCTGTTCTTCCTAATGATAAAGATGAATTGATTCCTCAAAGAATTATTACTGGTTATAGGATGGTAATTGATTTCCGCAAATTAAATAAGGCTACTAAAAAGGATCATTACCCCTTAACTTTTATCGATCAAATGCTAGAAAGATTATCCAAACATACACAATTTTGCTTTCTAGATGGTTATTCTGGTTTCTCTCAAATACATGTGTCAGCCAAAGACTACTTTTACATGCCCTTTTGGTACTTTTGCTTATAGACGTATGCCTTTTGGTTTATGTAATGCACCTGCTACCTTTCAAAGATGCATGATGGCTATATTCTCTGACTTTTGTGAAAAGATTTGTGAGGTTTTCATGGACGAGTTTTCCGTCTATGGATCTTCTTTTGATGATTGCTTGAGCAACCTTGATCGAGTTTTGCAGAGATGTGAAGAAACTAATCTTGTCTTGAATTGGGAAAAGTGTCACTTTATGGTTAATGAAGTTATTGTCTTGGGGCATAAAGTTTCTAAAAGAGGTATTGAAGTTGATAAAGCCAAGGTTGATGCTATTGAAAAGATGCCATGTCCCAAGGACATCAAAGGTATAAGAAGTTTCCTTGGTCATGTCGATTTTTATAGGAGGTTCATCAAGGACTTCTCAAAAATCTCTCGGCCTCTGACTAATTTATTACAAAAATATATACCATTTGTCTTTGATGATGATTGTGTAGAAGCATTTGAAATACTTAAGAAAGCATTGATCTCTGCACCTATTGTTTAGCCACCTGATTGGAATTTACCCTTTGAAATTATGTGTGATGCTAGTGATTATGATGTAGGTGCTGTTCTAGGACAAAGAGCTGATAAGAAACTAAATGTTATTCAATATGCTAGTAAAACTCTAGATAATGCTCAAAGAAATTATGCTACTACTGAAAAAGAATTCTTAGCAGTTGTATTTGCTTGTGATAAGTTTAGACCTTATATTGTTGATTCTAAAGTAACTATTCACACTGATCGTGCTACTATTAAATATCTTATGGAAAATAAAGACACTAAACCTAGACTTATTAGATGGGTTCTCTTGCTACAGGAATTTGATTTACATATTGTTGATAGAAAAGGAGCTAAGAACCCCGTTGCAGACAACTTGTCTAGGTTAGAAAATGTGATTGATGACCCACTACCTATTGATGATAGCTTTCCTGATGAGCAATTAAATGTCATAAATACTTCTCATACTGCTCCATGGTATGCTGATTATGCTAATTACATTGTTGCTAAGTTTATACCACCTAGTTTCACATACCAGCAAAAGAAAAAGTTCTTTTATGATTTGAGGCATTACTTTTGGGATGACCCACATCTTTATAAAGAAGGAGTAGATGGTGTTATTAGACGTTGTGTACCTGAGCATGAACATGAACAGATCCTACGCAAGTGTCACTCCGAAGCTTATGGAGGACACCATGCTGGAGATAGAACTACGCATAAGGTACTATAATATGGTTTTTATTGGCCTACTCTCTTCAAGGATGTCCGTAAGTTTGTCTTGTCTTGTGATGAATGTCAAAGAATTGGTAATATTAGTAGACATCAAGAAATGCCTATGAACTATTCACTTGTTATTGAACCATTTGATGTTTGGGCTTTGACTATATGGGACCTTTTCCTTCCTCTAATGGTTATACACATATTTTAGTTGCTGTTGATTATGTTACTAAATGGGTAGAAGCTATTCCAACAAGTAGTGCTGATCATAAAAGTTCTATTAAAATGCTGAAAGAAGTTATTTTTCCAAGGTTTGGAGTCCCTAGATATTTAATGACCGATGGTGGTTCACATTTTATTCATGGTGCTTTCCGTAAAATGCTTGCTAAATATGATGTTAATCATAGAATTGCATCCCCTTATCACCCTAAGTCCAGTGGTCAAGTAGAATTGAGTAATAGAGAACTCAAAATAATTTTGCAAAAGACTGTCAATAGGTCTAGAAAGAATTGGTCCAAGAAACTAGATGATGCATTATGGGCCTATAGAACTGCATATAAAAATCCTATGGGTATGTCTCCGTATAAAATGGTCTATGGAAAAGCATGCCACTTACCTCTTGAACTAGAACACAAGGCTTATTGGGCTATTAAAGAACTTAATTATGATTTTAAACTTGCCGGTGAGAAGAGGTTATTTGATATTAGCTCATTTGATGAATGGAGAACCCAAGCCTATGAAAATGCCAAGTTGTTTAAAGAAAAAGTTAAAAGGTGGCATGATAAAAGAATACAAAAGCATGAGTTTAATGTAGGTGATTATGTATTGCTATACAACTCTCATTTAAGATTTTTTGCAGGAAAACTTCTCTCTAAATGGGAAGGCCCTTACGTTATCGGGCAGGTCTATCGTTCCGGTGCCATAAAAATCAACAACTTCGAAGACACAAATCCGAAGGTGGTGAACGGTCGAAGAATCAAACACTATATCTCAGGTAATCCCATAAATATTGAAACCAATGTTATTGAAACCGTAACCCCGGAGGAGTACATAAAGGACACTTTCCGGAATGTTTCAGACTCCGAAAAGGAATAGGTATGTGGTACGGTAAGTAAACCGACTCCAAAACAGTTCTTAAGGCAATATTTCTCCGTTTTGGAATATTTGGAAAAATAAAAAAATAAGCAGCAGTCCGGAAAGGAAACGAGGGCTCCACGAGGGTGGAGGGCATGCCCTACCCCCTGGGCACGCCCCTACCTCGTGGGCACCTCGTGTGCTCTCCGGACTCCGTTTTCTTACAGGACATGTATTTTGGTCGGTAAAGATTCATTATATAACCTCCCGGGGGTTTTGACTCCCGTATCACGCAAAAATCTTCTTTCTTTGTTTCGAGCTGTTTTCTGTCTGGGTTCTCAAGGCCAGGCACTATGTCATCTCCCTCCTCCTCCAACCATGAAGGCAATGGTGCTTGGCTAATGAAGATAGAGCTGAAGAGAGAAGAACCTATGGAGATCAACAAGGATGAAGGGATCAAGAAGGCCATGGAGGACCATGTTCCAGCAACAGAAGACACCCTCCAATTGGATCACAATCTTCTTACCCCAACAGAAATTGAAGTTTTCAAGATGATTGAGTTGGCTCATATACAAAATAAGTATCTCACACGTGAAAATATTTTGTTGAAGGAGCATATCATCGCACTCAAGGGCATCATCCGCAAGCTAGAAGACCTCCTACGCTCGATGTGCCACTATCCATCATCAACAACTCCCCCTTCTTCACCAACAAAGGAGACATAATCACCTGGGTATGGGCACTCCACTTGGCAACTGCCAAGCTTGGGGGAGTGCCCCGGTATCATATCACCATCACTTTTATCTTTACCATTTTTCTTAGTTTGATCTTTTTGGTAATATCTTGATCTAGTAGAATAAAAGTTATTAGTATGATCTAGTTGTGAGTTTTGCTTTATTATCCCTCTATGTAATCGAGTCCGTGAGCTATATAATAAAGATTAGTGTTGAGTCAAGGGCTTGATTATTTTTGCCATGATCCCAAGTGAATAAAAGAAAAGAAAAGAGAAAGAAATAAAAAGAAACAAAGAGATCATGTGACTCTTATGGAGAGTAATGAGCTCACATAGAAAGAGTATGATGAATAAAAGTTATTGAGGATTGACAAACATAGTTTTGGTCATCGTTGTAATTATTAGGAAGTAATAAAGAAAGAGAGGTCTTCACATATAAATATACTATCTTGGACATCTTTTATGATTGTGAGCACTCATTAAAATATGACATGCTAAAGAGTTGACATTGGACAAGGAAGACAACGTAATGGGTTATGTTTTCTTACATCTGAGATAAATTATATTGTCTTGGATCCTCCAACATGTTGAGCTTGCCTTTCTCCCTCATGCTAGCAAAATTCATTGCACCAAGTAGATATACTACTTGTGCTTCCAAATACCCTTAAACCAGTTTTGCCATGAGAGTCCACCATACCTACCTATGGATTGAGTAAGATCCGTCAAGTAAGTTGTCATCGGTGCAAGCAATAAAAATTGCTCTCTAAATATGTATGATTGATTGGTGTGGAAGAAATAAGCTTTATACAATCGTGTGATATGGAAGTAATAAAAGTGACAGACTGCATAATAAAGGTCCATATCACAAGTGGCAATATAAAGTGACGTTCTTTCGCATTAGGATTTTGTGGATCCAACCATAAAAGCGCATGACAACCTCCACTTCCCTCTGCGAAGGGCCTATCTTTTACTTTTATCTCCTATACTGCAAAAGAGTCAAGGTGATCCTCACCCTTCCTTTTTACATTTTATCCTTTGGCAAGCACAATATGTTGGAAAGATCCTGGTATATATGGCTAATTGGATGTGGGTTTTCATGAACTATTACTCTTGACATGACCCTTGAGGTAAAACATTGGGAGGCAAAACTATAAGCCCCTATCTTTCTCTGTGTCCGATTAAAACTCCATACCCATAAGTATTGCGTGAGTGTCAGCAATTGTGAAAGACTATACGATAGTTGAGTATGTGGACTTGCTGAAAAGCTCTTATACATTGACTCTTTCCTATGTTATGATAAATTGCAATTGCCTCAATGACTGAGATTATAGTTTGTCAGTTTTCAATGAAGTTTACGATTCATACTTGATATTGTGATTGAATTATTACTCTAACATAAGATATCATATGACAAGAATTATATAAGTTGCTGCTCTAAGAATGATCATGATGCCCTCATGTCCGTATTTTATTTTTATCGACACCTTCATCTCTAAACATGTGGACATATTTTTCGATTTCGGCTTTTCGCTTGAGGACAAGCAATGTCTAAGCTTGGGGGAGTTGATACGTCCATTTTGCATCATGCTTTATATCAATATTTATTGCATTATGGGCTGTTATTACACATTATGTCACAATACTTATGCCTATTCTCTCTTATTTTACAAGGTTTACATAAATAGGGAGAATGCCGACAGCTGGGATTCTGGCTGGAAAGGAGCAAATATTAGAGACCTATTCTGCACAGCTCCAAAAGTCCTGAAACTTCACGGATGATGTTTTCCAAATATATAAAAAACATTGAGCGCAAGAACTTCACCAGGGGGGCCACACCCTGCCCACGAGGGTGGGGGGTGCGCCCTACCCCCCTGGGCGAGCCCCCCCTACCTCGTGGGCCCCCTGGTGGCCCTTCGGTGACCATCTTCTGCTATATGGACTCTTTCGATGGGAAAATAATCATAAGCCATCTTCTCGGACGAAACTCCGTCGCCACGAGGCGGAACCTTGGCGGAACCAATCTAGGGTTCTGGCGGGGCTGTTCTGCCGGGGAAACTTCCCTCTCGGAGGGGGAAATCATCGCCTTCGTCATCACCAATGCTCCTCTCATCGGGAGAGGGCAATTTCCATCAACATCTTCATCAGCACCATCTCATCTCAAAACCCTAGTTTATCTCTTGTATCCGATTCTTGTCTCCAAGTCCGGGATTGGTGCTAGTAGGTTGCTAGTAGTGTTAATTACTCATTGTATTTGATGCTAGTTGGTTTAATTGGTGGAAGATCATATGTTCAGATCCTATATGCACATTAATACCCCTCTGATTAAGAACCTGTTTATGCTTTGTGAGTAGTTACTTTTGTTCCTGAGGACATGTGAGAAGTCTTGCTATTAGTAGTCATGTGAATTTGGTATTCGTTCAATATTTTGATGAGATGTATGTTGTCTCTCCTCTAGTGGTGTTATGTGAACGTCGACTACATGACACTTCACCATTATTTGGGCCTAGAGGAAGGCATTGGGAAGTAATAAGTTGATGATGGGTTGCTAGAGTGACAGAAGCTTAAACCCTAGTTTATGTGTTGCTTCGTAAGGGGCTGATTTGGATCCATATGTTTCATGCTATGTGTCGTGGGTTTGTCACGGCAGATGTCCTTGGGAAAGGACTTAGTCGTGGAGCCATCGCTACAGTTTAGCTTAAAGGGGTTAAACCGGACAAGGGGACACGGGGAGTTTTATACTAGTTCGGCCCCTTTGAGGAAGGTAAAAGCCTACATCTAGTTGTGATTGGTATTGCTAGGGTTTCAAAGGCCAGGGAGCGAATCCGCTTTGTCTGGCTCTCGACTTGTTGTCTGTCCCTAAACCGCGGCCGGGTCGTCCCTTTATATACATAGGTTGAGGCCCGCCAGGCTATAGAGTCCCAAAGACGGATCACAAACGTATCCGGTTCGATCTCTATTCTTCCTATCTTATAATACAAGTTACATGACTAGGTCGGTTTACATTTACAAGCTTTAACCCGCCTTTGGGCCTTGGGCCCTCGTGAAGCGCCATCATCCTTGCATCTTCCTGGGCTTCTAACTTTCAAAGGGTCAACCTGGTTACACAAGGCCGGTTTACCTCCAATAGTAATATCCCCAACATTAGGCCCCAGATTGGTTTGAACTTGTTCATGTCAATCCTCTACACTTAGAAAAAATCTTCCCTCATATCTTCACCTTGATCTTGTAAACCGCCTTGACGTCATACTTCCAGATTATGATAAACCGCCCTGACGTCATCCCTCCGTTGATGTCGAAGATTGCCTTCATTTAATGTGTATTCAGTCACCGAGGCGACACCTTTATTAACTTATCCATTGTTTGGGCTCCTCGATTCCCGCACTTGCCATTTTATTGCTTCGCCTTATAAATAGGGGCAGAGGACCCCTTTCTTTCCTTTCCACTACCCATTCATCTCTTCTTCTTCCTCTCGACGACCCCGCACTCGAGCGCCACTGTCATCTTTGAACCTCGCCTCTGCTTCATCATCGGCCGCTGCATCAACCTGTTCACACCAGAGTTCCACAACGCCCTTCCGCTGCTTCCGTGGTCGCAGTAAGTCCTTTCCCCCTTCTTTCCTAGATCCATTAGGGTTTCCTCGTTGTTCTTGAGGTTCGTCAGAGCTTATAACGATGTTCTTCCTTGGCCCGTAGATGAATGCTCCGTACTTATCATATCCCTTGCCGTGATGAATCTTCTGTTACCCTCACAAATCCTTATACGCAAAAACTGTTGCAGTCCTTCATAAACTATTTCGGGTCTTACCCTTTTTAGGTCGAAATATTTTGCTTTTCTGTCTTATCTTAGATCCGAAATTTTGATACATCTCTGTGAAATCTGTTTCTCCTCGCACCATCATAAGCGGTTTAACTTTGCATAATCAATCTGTACCATTAGCCTTCTTGTCGGGGATATACCCCGCGGTATGACTTGGCTGGAGTTGTAAACTGGCTGGGACTTGGTAAACCGGCGGATGGTAAACCGGCAGAGAGTTAAGACAGAGAGCCAAGACAGATGGCTAAGACATACGGTAAACCGGCTGGTGTTAAACCGTCAGACAATGTTAAACGGGCAGACAATGTTAAACCGGCAGACAATGTTACACCGGCAGAACAATGTTAAACCGGCAGACGTTAAGAAGCCCAAGAAGGAAAGTCAATATAGTTTAAGTTAAAGTCCGAGTTGGACTCCACATGTAACCCGCCCCTTCAACATATTTAAGGAGGGGAAGGGCTCCTTAAAGGGGGAGGGGGAAGAAACAATCTCTAGGGCTAGACACAACTAGAGGAGAGCCGGTTTACGGCGACTCCCTCGTGATGATAATGAGATCTAGCCTCAAACATCATGTAGGGTTGTTACCGGATGATGTTTCCCGGGGCCCGAAGATGTCTAAACCCTTGTCTTGTGTTGCGTCTCTTGATTCCGCTCAACCCCTCTCAAGCTACCACATAGATGCGTTGGCCTCGCGACTAAGTCCTCACACTAAGGACATCTAACGTGACAATTCCATGACAGTTGGCGCCCACCTTGGGGCCCTCGCACGGTGGTGATGAGTTCTTGGAGGGATCTCTTCAGGGGTAGGGAAGCTCGTGATGTGATGGATGAAAGAAAGCCGGCGCAGAAGGATACACATTGTCTCCGCGAAAAGCCGTCGGAGCAACATACGAGTTTGAGATTAAAAAGAAAAATTAGGGCTGTATAATGCGGGCCACTGTGATTGGACGATCCATCATTACTGGATCAATTTTTCACAGTGTCGCCGAGACAGAGAGGAAATTTTCCGCTGCTTCAACCCGCCGTGCGCTACTTGCAAATCGGGATCAAGGGGATCAATGAAAGGAAAGAAAATTTAAAAATAGGAAGGGGCCACAGCCCGGAAGGGGTCACGATGGCGATTAGTGAAAGAAACCACGTCCACGACCCGGATTCGCCACCGCCAAGCTACAGCAACCCCGAGTTATCACCGAAACCCGCCTGACCGCGGGCCTCTTCACCGACCGCTGTTCAGCTCGGTTCACCAAGTCAGACAAACAACCCGGAAAGTCTCGTAATGCCCTCTTTTGGAATCAGAGTTTTTACAAACGAGAATCGAATAAAACCCGGACTCCTCCGCTATCGAGGCTTCCCCTCGCCAGCGCACAGGGGCACCTTGGGCCGCCGGCCGCCTCTGCCGCAGGCTCGCCGGATTCCACCTTGCCAAGGGGCCTTCTCAACCACGGTTACAGTCACCGTGGCTTGCCAAGCCGTGACTGCCGCACACCATGGTGAGAATCGCTGCCAAAAGCAGTCGCCATCGCCGCCACCGGGTCAATCATCGCGCTTCAAGTCATCGCTTTGGAGTTGCCGATGCCCTTCCGCAGCAGTGTGTCAAATTTTCTCCCCGGCATCTGCAGCTCAGTCCCCACGTCAGTCGGTTCGGAGTCGCTATCATTGCCTCCGCGACCACGACATTGAGCGGCCCCTTGACTCGGTTTAGTCGGATCACCGGCCGATGCTGTTACTGTTGCGGCCTCTCCGCCGTTGCCCCGGCGTGGCCTTGTTCTAAACCGCTGGCAGCTTCCGCCGGACCGAACGGCCAAGCCGCCGTCTTTCAAATCGCCGCTAAATATGCATGCGCCGTCGTGAGTCGCCACCATGGACTCTAGTCCTTCTTACCTCCGTTGAGGCACCATGCTTCGCGCCGGGTCAAGCTGTCCCAGCCGGTTTATCTTGTCCTGGAAAACTACGCCAAGTCACCACCCTGGATGTTGCCATTAAACCGTCGCGGCTTCTACTCGCCTCGCTGCTATGGCCACGCTCGCGCGCCAGCCACCGTCACCCTCCTCACCACGGGCTCTCTCTTTCATCCCCGCCGAGCTGGCCGGGCCCTTCTCCACCAGTCATCTCCGCCAACCAGCCCGCCATGGCCTCGGCTCGGTCGAGCTCCGACTCTGCCATAGCTGAACCGCCGCAGCAGTTATGTCGCCTTGGGACGGCCCTCCCGCCGATTCACCGCGTCGGCCTCCGCCTGCCCCTCCTTATCCGCTCCCCCGCAGGCTCCGAATCGTCACCGGCCACCAGGTCCGCGCACCCGTCGCCCGAGCCGCATGCTCACCTCCATGCCGGATCTTGCTCGCCTCCACTCTGCTGCGGCCGGTTTAGAGCCGGCCCTTTGCTGCCGCTAGCGTAGTAAGCCGGCCTCGAGACACCTTCAAGTCGCCGGCCTTGCTGCCGCCTTGCGCCGACCTTGCCGGAGCGGCTTCACTCCGAGCTGTTTCTAAGCTGTTGAGCCGCTGGTCTCTATCAAACCGCCGCTGAGCCGTTGAGCTGTTGATCTCCGCCGAGCCACCCTCCACCGCTATGGCCCGCCTTGTCGTCACCTGCCCTTTTTCCTCCGACCGCGCCACAAGCTGTACCTCTGGGTTGCTGAGCTGCGTAATGATCCGTCTCGGCCCTACCGCGGCGCCTCCTTGGGCCACTCGACCTTAATCCGCTTCGCCGGGGGCCTTTGCCGTTCTACTCCAAGCCGGCCAACGAACAACCCTTTTGCTCATCTCCATTAAGTCACCCTGAGAGCCGGCCATGCTCCTTTTACTCGCCTCGGCCGTCGTGAGCCTGCGATCACTATTGTTTCGCCTCCTCAGCGGGAGTGGCGTCAGGCCAGTGCTACCGAGCCGCCGGGTCTCCACTATGGACGAGTCGCTACTTCCACCACCTCGAATCGCCGCTTCCATCCGCGCATTGCTTGGCCGCCAGCCAGTTCGCCTGCTCCGAGTCAAATCGCCCTCGTGGCCTCGCCTTGACCCGCCTTAACTGGCCACCTCACGGAGTCACCGCAATGGATTTCATTCCTGGCCGTCCTCGTCGAAATGCCGCGTCTCTCCGTTTTGGCCTCTGCGTTGAACCGGCGCCAGATCACCATCACACTGTAAAACACCACGGCTTTGTTCCCTCAAGAATCAACTACGCTGCGCGCCCGCAGGTTCTTCCAGTAACAAGAAACAGGCTCTGTTGTTGGATGCTGGAAAAGTCAAAGGACCGTCATCAGGCCCGTGTGTTAGTAGCGTAACTGCCACAAGTACAAGTGCTGCGCCGGTTTGACATCGTATAAAAGAGCATGGGATACGGTACAAGGGCCGCATCAGACATCTGGTATGTTTTTGATTACAGTATCCGTGTAAAAAAAAGGAGGGGCACATGGATGTCATGCTACATCGCATCAGCGGAGCTCAATGTGTATATACTATTCAGTATTACATGGCACCGGCATCTACGTTTATCCGTCGAAAACAAAATCAGGTGTTATCCCTCCTATATATTTTATCAGTATATTTTTCCTCTGAGCACCGTTACACTGCCCTATTGGTGTTTTATATACAGGCAAAATTATTGTTATACTGCGGGTATGGAACACGCACTGGCAACATTCTACAACAACATTCTCCTACGTGTCACATTACCTGATGAACAGACGGCTGGTTCACGCATCCGTGCCGGCTTACAATACGGAGGGCAACTTGCTCATTCGCACGGGCTTACAACGCCATGACCGGATCATCTGCCTGCTCCTACAGCCGACTCGGTCGTGATTGATTTCAACTTCACTGTGGTGATCATCAACTCCATGGTGGATAACCCCTGGCATGATATATCAGGTGAAATCCATCCAATATATTTTATATTACATATTGCCTTCTTTAACAGAGCCATTACTCTGGCTAGCAAAGTTGTCTAATGCAGGACCCTAAACCGCCATATTGATGCAAATTTAAAGGCCGTCAGAAAATTTCCGACTTAAGAAGAAGGATTCTGGTTTAATATCCGGCTTAAGGGAAAGTTATCTCCCACAAAGCTTTGAAGCTCTCGATAGCCGGTTCAAAATACCGGTTCAAGAAGAATTTATCTCTTGCAAAAAGTTAAAGGTTGCCCAAGAGGACCTGCTGCCCTGATGTGCGGTTCAAACATGGGTGTCCTGCCTTATGGGCTCATCTTCATATGATTACTTGGGGGCTTCCTGTTCAAACATAGGTGTATTCACCAAAGAGAACATGGTGTTACTACCCTCTTGATGCGGCTATCAAGACAATATTATCATCAGGGGCCAAAGAGAGTTTGTTGCACACCACAACTCAAACATAGGCGCCCTATCGGAGTAATGGGCCACGGGTAGGCCAACCCAGGTCCCAGAACCTTTCAAGACATTGGGGCAGGCTGCGTCCCTTAAGACCCCAGGACGAAGAGCCGCCTCCTGAGGGGTCGACAGCAAGATGGCCGACTGCCCGCTCACGGCCGAGTCCCAGGGACGACTTCCAGAGAAGCCGGCTTTGGGGAGTCGGCCAGCGACTCCAACAAACCCCATGACCTCATCAAAGGGGACGAGGCAGGGGCGTGGCTACAGTGAAGCCCACCCCCGCCCCTCACCAGGGGCAGGCATGGCCACAGCACGCCGTACCCCAGAAGATCTTCGTGCGGCGTGGCACTGTTGCCATGCCGACCCTGACATCAGCACTGCAGGGCCGAATCCTGCACCCATGACGGCTTGTCTGTACGGCCTGGAGGCAGAAGGCCCCACCAGTTAGTGAGACCTCGGGAGACGGCAGGAGAACCACCAGTCGGACCCGTTGGGAGT
Organism: Triticum dicoccoides; assembly: GCF_002162155.2. Lineage (NCBI taxonomy): Eukaryota > Viridiplantae > Streptophyta > Magnoliopsida > Poales > Poaceae > Triticum > Triticum dicoccoides. The sequence continues at coordinate 582,302,840 of NC_041382.1, read as the reverse complement.
CGGCCTGGGGGAGTCGGCCGAGTCCTCCCCGGGGGCCCACGCGCCATTAATCAAGATGTGATGGGGAGAGGCAACAGTGATCGCCCGCTAGACGGCGGGGCCGTTGCCACGACCTCATGACCAAGCCTGCGTCATCAGAAGCACGGCCACAATAAGCAGCAGCTGGCAAGACCCCCCCGCGGCGGACGTGGGCTGTCAACTCCGTACCAGGCCAGTCGGCGGGGCCCGCCACTCGGCGGGCCCTAGTGGTCGGCAGAGAAGACGGAGGCCAGAGACACTGACGGCTGGGCCCGCGCCCATCCGGATTACCATTGTACCCCTGGGGGGTAGGCCTATATAAACCCCCCAAGGCACCCATGCAAAGGGTTGGAACCCATTAGCTCTAGACCAGATCATATAGAAGGGAGAGAGCTAGCATTGCCCTCTCCTACCACCAGAAAACAGCTCAAGGAGCAACCGTGTAAACACTTTGGCCATAGTGATCATGCGGAGACCCCGCAGAGTAGCAGTAGGGGTATTATCTCCCCGGAGAGCCCCGAAGTTGGGTAAGATTCGCCGGCGTGCATGTCTTCGCCTCATCCCGTTTCCAGGCACCGGCGACGTTCTACTCGCCCCCACCATGATAATCCATCCGTTGGCATATGTCCCACCAAACCCCCGACATTTGGCGCTCACCGTGGGGCCTGGTGCACCGCCGTCTGGAGATCTGTTCTGGACGGGAACTCTTTTCCTCCCTGGCGAGCACAGCCAGCCAGGCATGCCAGATGGAGTTTGCGCCGACGCGCTAAGCGGCATCGAGATCGCCTGCGCGGTCAGCTCCTTGGCCGAACTTGTCGGCGAGGTCCGCCTCTCCGACGAACCTGCATCCAACGCAGGCACGGGCGGCCCCGAGAACCTCCTCGCGGGCCTCCTCGATCAACTCCACGTTTCCGGCGAGCCTGCCGTAGACTTGGAGTCCGTAGGCTCCACCGACCCGATGCTGGTCGACTCCGACACCGCGTCGCTCGACGCGTTCCCCACCAATGTGGTGGTCTACGATGAACCTCTCCCCCATGCAGAGAGCAACGAAAGCACCGTCACCGAGGTGCTAGTCATCAGTCATGACGAGCTCCCCGGCGGAGGAGCGCCCGACTCACTCGGCGCGGTGCTGCAAGACCTAACTGCGCCCATTCTAGAAGACGCTGATGCAGAGACGTTGGAGGCGCGCCGCCTTCAGCTCGTTGAAGGCGCGAAGAAGCTAGCCAGCATGAGGCGCTTGTCAGAAGCCTATCAGCGGGAGATGGATCGCGCCGTCGGCGGCTCGCCGGCCCCGGCAGGGCCCAGCCGCCTTGGTGCGGTCCGGCAGTGTGGCGTAGCCATCACCAACCTGTTTGGGGCAAGCCGCCCTGTGTACGCTACACCAGCGGAGAACATCCGAGCTGCCCAGGCAGCGGCTGATGAGCTGGACAATTTCGAGGGCGAAGAACGCCGCCTCATGATGGAGCGAGTCCAGCGACTCCTCGACGCGGCCGCCGTGCAGAACGAGGCCGGCTGCCACACGGAGGCGCCGCAGCGGCCAAACGACAACCTTCACCGAGATCAAGGTGCGACGTCTCGAACACCGACTGGCGGCGCCCGAGGAAGAAGAGATAAGGAGCCGGCTGTCAGCCACAGTCGGACTCGCATTACCATAGAGCGCGACCGAGACGGCCGCCCAAGAGCAATGGAACGACGGGACGACTGTCCGCCTCCCCCTCCCCGCAAGGAGAGGCGAGTCTCCCCGCCACCTGTTGACCATCCGACTCTCGGTGACCGCCTTGGCCGCCGAGAGAGAGTTGGAGAGAACGGCGCCGGCCACCGGATCGACCGACTCCACCGATCCTTAGCGCTGGAAGAGGAAGACGAGCTAGGTCCGCCTTGTTTCGGGCCCCGCATTCGGGACGAGCCCTTTCCCAGAGGGTTCACGCTCCCAAGAGACACGCCCAAGTATACCGGTTCCGTGAAGCCGGAAGACTGGCTAGTCGACTACTTCACGGCTGTCAGCATAGCAAACGGCAACAAGCGTGTCGCCGTAAAGTATGTTCCGCTCATGCTCCAGGGCACGGCCTGGACATGGCTGAACAGCCTAAAGCCCCGCAGCATCAACAGCTGGGTCGACTTCACTGAAGCGTTCGTCCGCAACTTCACCAGCACGTACAAGCGTCCTCCCAAGCCTCGTCAGCTCTCCTTGTGCGTGCAAGGCCCCGACGAGTCGACTCGCGATTACCTCACGCGTTGGGCCGAGCTCCGGAACTCCTGCGAGGGTGTGCACGAGGTGCAGGCCATCGAGTACTTCACGGCCGGGTGCAGAGAAGGCACCCTCCTCAAGCACAAGCTCCTTTGCGACGAGCCAGAAACCCTCAACGAGCTGCTGATCATAGCGGACAAGTACGCCACAGCCGACTCCTCCATGAAGGCGGAGATTCAAATCAGCACAACTGGCAAAGTGGCTCCTCAAGCTCCAAGAACTCTGGTGGCAGATGCCGGCCGGTGACAACAGCAGGGCGACAACAAGCGCAAGGCCCCGCAGCCGGCTTCCAGCAGCCGGCAGGTTGCGACCGTTGAAGCCCAGCAGCCAGATGAGCAGCCCCCGCCCAAGCGACAGAAAGGCAGCAAGCCAAATTGGTTGCCTGCCTTCTCCTATGAGCAGACCTTGTATGGACCTTGCAAGTTCCACAGCGGTGCAAAGCCGTCGAATCGCACCACCCGGAAGTGCCACTGGCTCACCAGGATCGCCAAGGGAGACGGCCTCCTGCCTCCCCCGCCTGTTGGGCAGCCGCCTCCGCCCCAGCAGCCGGCTGTCAGGCCAGTCGGCATGGTACAAGACGAATACCCTGAAGAGCATGGAGCCTATGTGGTGTTCACCAGTGTGGCTGATGATCGACGCAGCAGGCGGCTGCAGCGACAAGAGGTGAAGCAGTAGCGTCGGAGACACCAGAGTTCATGCATTGGTCTGAGAAGCCCATCAGCTGGAGCAGGGCTGACCACCCAGAAGTGATGCCGAGTCCGGGCTCCTATGCTTTGGTCCTGAATGCCACCTTTGCTACGGACAGACGAGCCGCACGTTTCTCGCGAGTTTTGATAGACGGGGGCAGCAGCATCAATATCCTGTACAAGGGCACCATGGAGAAGTTAGGAATCAAGCAAAGACAGCTTCAGAACAGCCGAACTATGTTCCACGGCATTGTTCCTGGGCTTTCCTGCTCGCCAATTGGCAAGATCCTGATGGGCGTCCTCTATGGGGACAAAGATCACTTCCGTAGAGAGCCCGTTTGGTTTGAGGTGGTGGATCTTGAGAGCCCATACCATGCGCTGCTTGGCCGACCTGCCTTGGCCAAGTTCATGGCGGTCCCCCACTACGCCTACCTCAAGATGAAGATGCCCAGTTCCAAGGGAATTCTGACTGTGGCTGGCGACTACCGGAAGTCGTCTGCTTGCGCAGCAGAGAGTAGTCGGCTGGCCGAGTCCTTGGTAATCGCGGCTGAGAAGAGGCTCCTTGAGCGGGTCGTGGCGATGGCCAGCAAGCAGCCTGAGGTGTCGCCCAACCCAAAAGAGTCGGAGGCTGAGGGTTCGTTCAAGCCGGCCAAAGAGACAAAGAAGATACCCTTGGACCCGGAGCACCCAGAGAGGTACGCCGTCATAGGTGCAAACCTCGACAGCAAATAGGAAGGCGAGCTCATAGATTTCCTCCGTGAGAATTGAGACATCTTTGTATGGTCCCCCAAAGACATGCCAGGTGTACCGACGGAATTCGCCGAGCACAAATTACATGTCCGATCTGATGCAAAGCCGGTCAGACAGCCCCTGCGCCGCTTATCTGAAGAGAAGAGAAGAGTTGTCGGAGAAGAGATAGCCCGACTCCTAGCAGCCGGCTTCATTATGGAAGTGTTCTTTCCAGAATGGATAGCAAATCCGGTCCTAGAACTAAAGAAGAACAAGCAGTGGTGAATGTGTATTGACTACACGAGCCTCAACAAGGCCTGCCCCAAGGACCCATTTCCTTTGCCAAGAATCGATCAGGTGATAGACTCCACAGCCGGATGCGAGCTGTTGAGTTTTTTGGATGCATATTCAGGATATCACCAGATCAAACTAAACCCGGCTGACAGACTGAAAACCGCCTTCATCACGCTGTTTGGAGCCTTTTGCTACCTCACCATGACGTTCGGCTTAAGGAATGCCAGCGCCACCTTTCAGCGTTGCATGCAGAAGTGCCTCCTCAAGCAGCTCGGCAGGAACGCCCATGTTTACGTGGACGATGTGGTGGTGAAGACGGAAAAACATGGGACACTGCTGGAAGACTTCAAGGAGAATTTTGAGAACCTGCACCGGTTCCAGATCAAGCTTAACCCCGAGAAGTGTGTCTTCGGAGTACCAGCCGGCCAGCTCCTTGGCTTCATGGTCTCTGAACGCAGCATAGAATGCAACCCAGTAAAGATCAAGGCCATTGAGAGAATGGAGGTACCCGGCCGACTGCTGGACGTGCAGAAGTTCACTAGCTGCTTGGCGTCCATCAGCTGGTTCATCAGTCGGCTGGGCGAGAAAGCTCTCCCATTGTACCAACTCATGAAGAAGACCACTTTTTCGAGTGGAACCATAAGGCGGACGAAGCTTTTCACTAGTTGAAGAAGATGCTGACTACTCCACCCATCCTGGCGGCTCCGACTCCCAAGGAACCCATGCTCCTGTACATCGCCGCCACTAGCCGAGTAGTCAGCACGGTCATTGTAGTGGAACGCAAGGAGGAAGGCAAGACGCTACCTGTCCAGAGACCGGTATATTACCTGAGCGAGGTACTGTCGACCTCCAAGCAGAACTACCCCCACTACCAGAAGATGTGCTATGACATACACTTTGCTGCCAAGAAATTGAAGCCTTACTTTCAAGAGCATCCAATCACGGTGGTCTGCACGGCCCCACTTGCCGAGATCATCGGTAGCCGAGATGCTTCTGGTCGAGTGGCCAAGTGGGCCATAGAGATGGCTCCTTACACCATCCACTACCAGCCCCGCACCGCCATCAAGTCACAAGCACTGGCCGACTTCCTCGTCAACTGGGCCGAGACCTAGTACCTACCTCCAACACCTGATTCCACCCATTGGCGGATCCATTTCGACGGCAGATGCACACAGGCTTGGGAGTCGGCGTCGTCCTCACCTCTCCCAAAGGCGACAAGCTCAAGTATGCACTACAAATCTACTTTGCCACCTCCAACAACGTCGCCGAGTACGAGGCGCTCATTCACGGGCTCCGGCTTGCCAAAGAGCTTGGCATCCGCCGGATCTTGTGTTATGGCGACTCGGACTTAGTGGTCCAGCAATCATCTGGCGACTGGGACGCAAAAGATGCAAACATGGCGAGCTACCGTTTCCTCGTGCAGCAACTCAGCGGGTATTTTGAAGGGTGCGAGTTCCTCCATGTGCCAAGGATTGACAACGACCAAGCAGATGCATTGGCACGAATCGTCTCTACCCGCCAAGCAATACCATCTGGTGTCGCCCTTCAACGCCTCCTCAAGCCGTCTGCCAAGCCTTCACTAGAATCAGACTCCATTTTGTGCCGGCTCCTCCCGAAGACGTCGGATCCGGCTCTAGAGCTCCGGCAGTCGGAACGAGGATTTTGGCGGAAGACCCCAAAGTTGACACAGCCAAACCCGGCCCGGGGACTATGGTGGCGGACTCGGTGACTCCAGAACCCGGCCCAAGGACCGCGCCAGTCGGCCTGGGGACTTCACCAACCCAGCAAGCGGCTGTTGACTCCAACCCGCTGCTTCCCAGCCCAACCACCCTCATCCAAGTCGCAGTTCTAGCAGTCAAAGAAATAGCAGCACCCTCATGGGCCCAGCCCATCCTCAAATTCCTGGTGAACAAAGAGGTGCCAACTGATGAAACTTCAGCTCGACAAATACAACGTCGGGCGGCAGCCTACACCATAGTCAACAGAGAGCTGGTCAGGCGCAGCGTCACTGGTGTCTACCAGCACTGCCTAGAGCCAGAGCAAGGCCAAACGATTCTCAAAGACATCCATCAAGGCGAGTGCGGCCACCATGCGGCTTCAAGAGCACTCGTCTCCAAAGCCTTTCGACACGGTTTCTTCTGGCCAACTGCCTTGGAAGAGGCCAAGGAGCTGGTCCAAAGATGCAAGGGGTGTCAGAAGTTTAGCTCCAAGCCGCACCAACCAGCTTCTACACTCAAGACCATCCCCATTGCCTGACCTTTCGCAGTTTGGGGTCTAGACATGGTGGGACCATTCAAAACAGCACAAGGTGGCTTAACCCACTTACTTGTCACAGTGGACAAGTTCACCAAGTGGATAGAAGCAAAGCCAATCAAGAAGCTGAACGGTCCGACCACCGTAACTTTCATCTCCGATATCACAATTCGGTACAGCATACCACACAACATCATCACCGACAACGGCACAAATTTCGCCAAAGGCGCTTTGGCCCGTTTCTACGCAACGCAGGGCATCCGACTGGACCTAGCGTCCGTCGCCCATCCACATTCAAACGGCCAAGTGGAGCGAGCAAACGGCCTCATCCTGTCCGGCATCAAGCCTCGGCTGATCGAGCCTCTGGAGTGCTCGGCCGGCTGCTGGCTCGACGAGCTGCCAGCCGTCCTCTGGAATCTGCGCACGACTCCAAACAAGTCAACCGGCTTCACACGCTTCTTCCTCATCTACGGTGCCGAAGCCGTCATCCCAATGGACATAGAGTTCGACTCCCCACGAGTCACCGTGTACACCAAGGAGGAAGCAGAAAAAGCACGACAAGACGGCGTCGATCTGCTGGAAGAGGGCCGGCTGTTGGCACTCAGCCGGTCTAGCATCTACCAGCAGAGCCTGCGCCAATACCACATCAAGAAGGTCAGGCCAAGATCTTTCCAAGAAGGCGACCTTGTGCTCCGGCTGATCCAGCGAACAGCCGACCAGCACAAGCTGTCGGCGCCTTGGGAAGGCCCTTTCATCATCAGCAAAGTACTGGGCAACGATTCCTACTACCTGATCGACGCTCAGAAGCCCCGAGCACGCAAGAGGGACGACTCCGGCAAGGAGACAAAGCGGCCATGGAATGCAAATATCCTCCGAAGATTTTACAGTCGATGCAGTATGTACCACGCTACCTTTTGTATTAAAGTACCAAGACTTCGGGCCCCCCAAGGCGAGCTCGGGGACTGCCCTACTTTGTCTGTATGATAAAAATTATGATTGTGAGTATGTTACTAATTTTTATGCCGTTTGGCACCGGGCTCGACAAGTCGGCCTGGGGACTTGCCGCCTTGCACTATGAAATGCTTCCTGCAGTCGGACACGTAGTGTGTAAATGCCCAAACCGTCTCCTGTCAGAAGCCGCAGCTCGCAGAGCGACTGTACGGTGGGCAGCAGTAAGGTAGAATGGGCATTCGCATGAAAAATGGCTAAGGACTCAAAGCATAAAACATAGCTCAAGACGGCTTCCAGCCTTTCTCGCAAACCGACTCTCGGATAGTCGGATTGCCGTCTTCTATCTAACTTGCTCAAAAAATCTTGAAAACGGCTAAGTACTTGCTTTCCCAAAGTAGCCTAGCACTTGATCCAGCGACAGTCCGCAGAGCGGCTGTCCGATTGGCAAGGCAGGCAACTAAGAGAAAGCGGCAAAGGAAAAAATCCAAAAGAGCATTGAGCAAGAAAAGATAGAACTCAGATAAATATATTTACATAACATAGGCCCTTGGCCGAATTTTCGAGCAGAGGTTCAAAATACACCTCGTGGGTGGAATTGTGCAAATTAACAAGTTCTTCAAAGACTGCTAAAGCAGACAAAACAAAGATACAGCGGCAGCTCAGGAAGCAGCAGACGGATTCAGAGGGTCGGAGGAGGCGCTAGCGCCAGGCATCGGGGAGGCCGGCTGGCTAGTCTCGGCTTGATCGCCTCCGGCGGCAGTCGGGTCGGTCGCACGCGGCTCGTTGCTGGAGGCACGGTCAAGCTGAGGCTGGCCGTCTGCTCCGTCTTCTGGTGCCTCCGCCTCGCCTCCGACCTCCGCCTCGCCCTCTTCCTCGACGCTAGAGCCAATCACCTCCGCCGAGTCCTCGCCGTAGTCTGGGTTCATCCCAAACCACTCCGGCGGTACCTCCTCGCTGTCTTCAGACCGCTCGGGGATGAAGATGCTGGTGTCGGTGTACTCAGTGATCGCCGCAGCACGCTTGACGAGGGCGTCTTCCATGGCTGCCAGCTCCGGTTGGGCCTCCGACCAAAGCGTGGCCAGCCGATCTAGGTCTAGCCCCGGATACCATGCCTTGACGAACTCCAAGGCCCGGCGCGCTCCAGCTCGGGCCGAAGAGCCCTTCCAGACCTCAAGATGACCAGCCGCGACCTCCAGCCAGTCGGCCGTCAGGCTGGGGGTGCACGGAGCCTGCATATCTGGCCACAGGGCGGCAATTGCCTGGGCACAGACACACTGAAGCCGGCGCAGTATCCGGTGAGCTGGTCGAAGCCGAGCCTCGATGCTCAGGATGTGCTCATCAAGAGTTTGGGGGGCAAAGGTGGCAATGTCTGCGCCCTCCGCCCTCCGACCTTCACAGTCAGCCTCGATGGCTTGGATGGCAGCCTGCGACTGCCCAGGGAAGAAGTCTGCAAAGACACGAAGAAACGAAGAAGCAAGTCAAAAACCAGGAGTCGGCACGATTTAAGTCGGCAGCTCGAAGAAAGAAAATAAAGAAACTCACCATCAACGATGTCTTCAATCTCGTTGAAGCCGGAGGACAACAGCGCCTCCTTGTCAGACCAGGAGGAGCGCTCGCTCGCGAACTCGGCCAGGAGGGCGGTTTCCGTCTCCTCCGCCTCCCTCTGCGTCTTCACAAGCAGCTCCTTCTGCTCTGCCAATTGAGTGGCCAGCAGATCGCGCTCCATGGCGAGCTTGCCGCACTCCTCCTCTTTGGTGCGCAAAGCGGAGTTGGTGTTGCTCAGCTGCTGTTGAAGAGCAGCGTTGGCCCCTGAGAAGAAGAAAGAAAGAAGGCGACAAGTCATCAGTAAAGAAGGTCACCGGGGAGATCCGGCCCGACTGCTCAGCAGTCGGCCCGAATCTCGGGGACTACAGCCCGTGGGTGCGCCAGCGCGCCCCCGCAAAGAAGGAAAAGAACTTACTCCGGCTCTCCGACAGATCGGCGGTCCGCTTGCCTAGCTATTCAACATTACGGTTGAAGGCAGTGACGCGGAGGTTGTGATAATCCTGCAACGAACATTTCAGACAAAAGTTAACACCCAAAGTTCATCAATTGGAGTTCCGAGCTGCCTGCTCAGCAGCCAGCCCGAAACTCGAGGACTACACCCAGTGGGTGCACTGGCGCGCCCCCACAGAGAGGAACAAGAAAAACAAAGACCAAAGGGAAAAACATACCCGGACGGCTGCTCGCAACGCAAGGAATGCCTTGGTGCAACTCTGCAGAGCGTCGCCCCCAGTGCAAAGCTTCGCCTGGACGTCCAGGAGCGCCTGGTTTAGCGGCCCTGTGCCGCCTCCTCGCACCCACCCAGTAGGTGCGGTGCTTGTCGCCTCGGCGTCTAGGATCGCCGAGCTGGCGGTGCCGGCTTCCAGGGGGCGGGGTGCCGAAGTCGCCTTCTCCAGACAGGGGCGCATTGGCAAGCCGACTTGAAGAAGTAGCCTCGCCACGGCCTCGTCTTCGGTCGGCGGCACCGGAGGGCCCGCCGGCTGCCCGCCCTGCGCACCTTCAGACGGCGGCGGAGGCGGAACATTCACATCCGGCGTAGAGGGGTCGCCGCCCTCCCCCTCCACAACGGGGTTCTTCCCGCCGGCTTCCCTAGTCTGCCCCGCGAACTCCGGAGGCGGTGGCGCAGAGTTCAATAGGGTAACGAGCACCGCCGACTGGCGGCGTGCGGCTTCCTCAGCCTGCCGCTTCGCTGCAGCAGCGGCTTCGGCCTCCGCCAGTTTCTTCTTGGCGGAGGCATCCGCCCTGTCGGCCTCCGCTTTCTCCAGGCGGAGGGCCTCTTCTTCATTGCGCTTCTCCTGCGCATTCTGCTCCGTCGCCTCCCGGAGGTCAGCAGCGGAGTCAATCCGCCGAGTGGTGGCGGACGTCTCCGCCGACCCCATGACGGAGGCGGCGGTGACCCTCCCAAGAGAGAGGGGAGCCCTGAAGCAAGAGGGGCAAGCAGAGACTTAGACAAAGTCACAAAGAAATAATAAAACTTTGAAGACAGAATACTTACGCGGAGACCAATGGCGGCTTCTTCACTTCCTTACGGAAGCGGATGGCCTTCGCGGCCGCCTCATCCCGCCGGGTCGGCAAAGCCGAACCCTTGGGCTTCTTCGGCCGACTGCCGAACAAGTTCGGCATGGCCCTGCGCTTCTTTCTTCCTCCTGGAGCTCCCGGCGCGCCAGAAGAGCCCCCGCCAGGTTGGCTGGCTCCTGGCCGATGGTGAGGGGCGACTTCTCCCTCGGCGTCGTCGTCAGGCCAGTCGGCGAAAGTGGCCGAAGGCCTGAAGTCGCCTGCTGTCCCTCCTCCTCCCTTGGCATCGTCCTCCAAAGCCGCCGCCCCTAGATCGGGGTCGTCGACATCGCTCTCCGCCCGGTCGGCGAGGAACTCGCGGGCCGGCCCCGAGGTGCCGACTGGTGGGTGGAGGAGGGGATTCTAACCAAAGTCGGCTGGTCAAAACAAAACTCGGCAAGAAGAAGACAATCCAAAGAAAGAAAATAAAGGCGACTCACCATGGGCGGGGGGTTGGCGCGGGAGTACGGCTCCTTGCCGAATCGCCAGTCCTCCAGGAGCCTGCTATCCGAGAGGTAGTTCACCATGAAGGCCACATCTTCGTGAGGCATGTCCTTGGTGCACATCCGACTCGGGTCGCGGTGCCCGCTCATCTGGCATATCATATGAGGGCGGCCTTGGAGTGGGAGAACTCGGAGCGAAACGAAGGCGGCCAGCAGGTCCGGACCAGTCAGACCCTCCGACTGCGTCAGCACCCGGAGTTGCGTGATGGCGCCGGCACCCGCAGGCGTCAGCGACTTGGCCCGGTACGACCAGTTGGGTAGTCGCCCAGCCGGCGGGCCGCCTTTGAAAGCCGGCAAGTTGACCCAGTCCCCCCTCGCGGAGGCGTTCTTGACATAGAAGTAGTATTTCTGCCACATCTTCACCGACTTGATCAGCGAGATGGAGGGGAAGGGATTGTCGGCCCCTGACCTTCGCACGACGATGAAAGCGCCGCACTGAGCCGGCACGCCCGGAGCCTGGGTGCCGAGCTTGGAGAAGAAGAACTCCCCCCAGAGCTCGAGGGTGGGGAGGACTCCGAGGAAGCCTTCGCACATGGCCACGAAGGCGGATAGAAGCACCACTGCGTTGGGGGTGAGGTGGTGCGGCTGGAGGTCGTAGAATTCGAGGAAGGACCGGAAGAAACTGCTCGCCGGCAGCCCCAACCCGCGCAGGCAGTGCGAGCGGAAGATAACCTGCTCGCCCTCCTGTGGCGCGGGGGAAATCTCCCCTTCGGCGCAAGACGCACCTGCACGCGATCCTCGCCGGGGAGCCGACGTGTCCGGCGAAGGAACTCAATGTGGTCTTCATGAACTTCGGAGCCGTCCCTGGTGCCGGAGCGCACTGGGGGAGGCGCGGCGGCGGAGGAAGAACTCATCATGAGCTGTTGCCGAAGTGTTCGCCGGAGCTTGGGCGCGCGGCGGAGCGGAGAAGAGAAGAGGAAGGAGGAGAACGAGGAGTAGTGGGAAGGAGGGGCGCGCGTGCCCCCCTCTTCCCCCTACTTATAGCCTTGTGGGCTGCGAAGCCGAGGGGGCGGACATGGGGATATACTGCGCCCACGACCCCACGACCCCCACGATCCACGATAAAGTTACTGCGCATAGTAACTTCACGGGAATCCCAACCGTCCACCGGGGCCGCAGCGGATCCGCTTGGGCGCCGAGGTGCGGTAGTGGCGGGCCCCGCCTATGGGCCTGTCCCATCACGCGCGTAGGCTGGCAGGACGGCCTAGCCATGTGCCCTCGCGTGATAGGCCTAGAACGGGCGGCGGCCTGGAGGCTTAGCTAGCACGCCACTTAAATCCCGCCGCGACGTTCGAAATACTGAGCAGGTCGGAATTGAGTGAGTCCGAGTTGAGAAAGTCCGACTCCTTCTAGTCGGCCCGGCATAAGTCAATCAAAGACCATGTGTTGAGCACCCGGAAAGAGAAACTGCTGAGGCTTCTCGGCCGATCGTCCGTGGCGCCTCACCAGCTTCGGGGACTACTGTCGGAGTAATGGGCCACGGGTAGGCCAACCCGGGTCCCAGAACCTTTCAAGACATCGGGGCAGGCTGCGCCCCTCAAGACCCTAGGACGAAGAGCCGCCTCCTGAGGGGTCGACGGCAAGACGGCCGACTGCCCGCTCACTTCCGAGTCCCAGGGACGACTTCCAGAGAAGCCGGCTTTGGGGAGTCGGCCAGCGACTCCAACAAACCCCATGACCTCATCCAAGGGGACGAGGCAGGGGCGTGGCTACAGTGAAGCCCACCCCCACCCCTCACCAAGGGCAGGCATGGCCACAGCACGCCGTACCCCAGAAGATCTCCGTGTCGCATGGCACTATTGCCATGCCGGCCCTGACATCAGCACCGCAGGGCCGAATCCTGCACCCACGATGGCTTGTCTGTACGGCCTGGAGGCAGCAGGCCCCACCAGTTAGTGAGACCTCGGGAGACGGCAGGAGAACCACTAGTCGGACCCGTCGGGAGTCGGCCCGGGGGAGTCGGCCGAGCCCTCCCCTGGGGCCCACACGCCATTAATCAAGATGTGATGGGGAGAGGCAACAGTGATCGCCCGCCAGGCGGCGGGGCTGTTGCCACGACCTCATGACCAAGCCCGCGTCATCAGAAGCACGGCCACAGTAAGCAGCAGCCGGCAAGACCCACCCACGGCGGACACGGGCTGTCGGCTTCGTACCAAGCCAATCGGCGGGGCCCGCCAGTCGGCGGGCCCTAGCGGTCGGCAGAGAAGACGGAGGCTAGAGACACTGACGGCTGGGCCCGCCCCATCCGGATTACCATTGTACCCCTGGGGGTTAGGCCTATATAAACCCCCCAGGGCACCCATGCAAAGGGTTGGAACCTATTAGCTCTAGACCAGATCATATAGAAGGGAGAGAGATAGCCTTGCCCTCTCCTACCACCAGAAAACAGCTCAAGAAGCAACCGTGTAAACACTTTGGCCATAGTGATCATGCGGAGACCCCGCAGAGTAGCAGTAGGGGTATTATCTCCCTGGAGAGCCCCGAAGCTGGGTAAGATTCGCCGGCGTGCATGTCTTCGCCTCATCCCGCTTCCAGGCACCGGCGACGTTCTACTCGCCCCCACCATGATAAGCCATCCGTTGGCATATGTCGCACCAAACCCCCGACACACTCGGCGAGCACAACTCAGAAATATATCACATGGGGGCTTCTGCTTGCAAGGCGGAGTCCTGTCCATTAATCCGGCTATCACGCCACAGCAAAGCTTGGGAGCTTCACACCCAAGGGGCCAAAGAGAGTCTTGTTGCTACACACAACTCAAACATAGGCACCCATTGAGCACAGCTCACAAAGTTACTTGGGGGCTCTTTGTGTAAAGTAAAAAAGAGTTTGAAAGGACCCTTGTAATTGGGTATCGACCCACGGCTTGGAAGCCTGGTGTATTCACCTAAAACCCCGGGTTAACCTGCCTTCATCAAGTAAGCCACTCCTATCCAGGTAATCTTGGCATGACCCGCCGAACGTTTGACAAGTTACTCTTATACAGACCCTGGACTTGTCAAAGTTAAAATGACGATTGGTTAGTTGGAGGCCCATCTTAAAAGGCTTTGTCAAATGGTTTAACTCAGTGGCCTGGCAGCCCATGAAAAGCCTCGAGTTTGGGCCTGGCAGCCCTTGAAAAGCCTCGACTACAAGTTTTTCATTTGCTTTTTGTCAAAGTTTCTTCTCCTTTGATAAGGTTTTAAGGTAAACCGGCATCCATTGACCCAGCCAGACTATAAGTCATTTCATCAGTCTGGTGTTTCTTAACCCGGCACCAGCTTTCAACTATCAGTTGTTAGTACAAACTCAATTATAAACCAGAGTTTTCTTAGCCCGGTATGGCGTTGACTATAAGTTGCCAGGATGATTATCCGGTGTTTATTACAACCCGACACGGTTTTATTACAAACCGGCAAAATATGATGGGAGTTATCATACTCAAGATTTGAGTTATCACCCTTACTAAAAAAAAGTTGGTAAACCAACGATGTGATTCAATGTCACAGGTATGATCTATTTCATATTTGATTATTATTAAGTGCAGGCTTGGTTATAAACCCGGGTTATATGTTGGGCATTATGACCCGTCCGGCGGTAAACCGCCAGGACACTTTAAACTTGTTGTATGCAGAAACAGGTTGAATAAAGCATAATTACAAATCACCGGTGTTTATTGACCTGGCCTGGCTTTGGACTATAAGTCTCCAGTATATATTAGGATTGCGCCATTGGAATTATGCGCTTATAAATCATTGGGTATATTATTCAAATAGCCAACATGGCTGGATGTTTATTATGGTTATCAATAACCAATATCATGATTAAGGTTTTCAAAATCGCTTTAGCGCAATGGCTATCATATTGTCAATAGATATGATTTCGACAATTGAAGGAATAGTCCCGAGTTGCTGCAGGCTTACGACCCAGCACTTGGGGGCTACATTATTTTAGTTGAAATTACATCAAATACACAAGTCTCATGTCGCTGCAAGCATGCACCATGACACTTGGGGGCTAATGCAAGTCATTTTTTGCTCACCTTATCGAAGACCTGACTCATCACATTGTAATGAGCCAGCCCTTAGGGGCTACCAATTGCCTCTATCAACAATTTAAGGTACAAAGCTTTTTATCCATTACATTGAAGGGTCCACTGCTCTGTTGGTAAAGCACAAGGCTCTTAACCTTGTGGACGTGAATTCAAGCCCCATGATGGGGGTTACATTATATGATGTTATTTTCATTGAAGAATATATCAAAGTCCCAGCTCAATATTATCTTACTGAGCTGGCCCTTGGGGGCTACCCATTGCTGTTCAAAGTTTACAAGATTATATTTAAAAAATCCCTGATCATTATTGCATAGCGACCCGGCCCTTGGGGGCTACACTAGTTGAAGTTTTATGAGAATCAAGCAATTACAAGTCCCAGGTTGCTGCAAGCATGACAACCCGGCACTTGGGGGCTACATATGTAGAATACTCAATTCTGACTAGTGATTGATGAACAACCTGGGTTTCTTCAAGATTGTGATATTCATATTTAAGCAAGTCTTAAGCTGTTGCTATGCTACCTTCTTAAGACTTGGGGGCTACAAGTGATAGGCATATAAGAGGTATATTTTCAAGCTTCATGTTAACTACAATTATGACCTGGTGCCATCAATATTTGTAAACCGGCAATGATAAACCGGCAAGTTCAAGTCTTAAACCGGCACATTTCAACATTCTCAAACCGGCAAGTTCTACATTCTTAAACCGGCTGAAGATCAAATGAGTATTTCAAAGGCCAATATTTTTGTTAAGCATTAGGAGCTGAAGTCAAAGGAGTTATTCTTCACAATATTTTACTATGGCAAACCGATGTCAGCAAATTGATTATGAAGCTGGTCTATTGACTCGGATTTTATAGAAGAAGGAAGTGACAAGGACTTAAGGATAATCAAAATCAGTTTAACATGGATAAATCAGAACTAAACTGGGGGCTAATGTCGAGGATATACCCCACGGTATGACCCGACTGGAGTTGTAAACCGGCTGGGACTTGGTAAACCGGCGGATGGTAAACCGGCGGAGAGTTAAGACAGAGAGTCAAGACAGATGGCTAAGACAGACGGTAAACCGGCTGGTGTTAAACCGGCAGACAATGTTAAACCGGCAGAACAATGTTAAACTGGCAGACGTTAAGAAGCCCAAGAAGGGAAGTCAAAATAGTTTAAGTTAAATTCCGAGTTGGACTCCACATGTAACCCGCCCCTTCAACATATATAAGGAGGGGCAGGGCTCCTCAAAGGGGGGGGGAGAAACAATCTCTAGGGCTAGACACAACTAGAGGAGAGCCGGTTTATGGCGACTCCCTCGTGATGATAATGAGATCTAGCCTCAAACAACATGTAGGGTTGTTACCGGATGATGTTTCCCAGGGCCCGAAGCTGTCTAAACCCTTGTCTTGTGTTGCGTCTCTTGATTCCGCTCAACCCTCTCAAGCTACCACATAGATTCGTTGGCCTCGCGACTAAGTCCTCACACTAAAGGACATCTGACGTGACAATTCCATGACACTTTTGACAAACCGGAGGAATCCTTTACCTTTATAGTTGTAATCCGGTTTAACAATGTCTGAATATTCCTGTCTTGATATTGCCTTCTTTTTTTATTGCATTGGTCTCCGGTTTACGCCATTTCACATATCAGTATGTTTCGTACTCCCTTGTATCTTGCATATAATCATACGTAATTTATAAACCGGCCTTTCATTTTCAGCTTGTTTGTTTCGCAATGGCCAAACAATTCAGTGCCTGCAACTGGGCTCGTTCCCGGGTTACTGAGACTCGGTTGAATGAGATGGTCAGCATCGGCTCCCTGCCTAAGAAAACTGAAATCAAATGGTGAGTTCCAGGAACAGAAAATCCTCCAACACCAAGGCATGCGCGAGGTGGTGGTCTTTGTTGAACATATAGGTCGTGGCTTCAAACCGCCAGGGTCAAAGTTTTATCGAGATGTGCTTGCCAGCTTCCAACTTCATCCGCAAGATATAGGTCCTAACTCGGTTTCCAATTTATGCAACTTCCAGGTCTTCTGTGAAGTATACTTACAAGAAGAACCAACTACATAACTGTTCCGGGATTTCTTTCACTTAAACCGGCGCACAGAGTTTGTAAATGGCCCGAACACAGAACTTGGTGGTGTTTCGATTCAAAAGCGGAAAGAAGTTGAATTTCCTCACGCCAAACATCATAGCCACCCAAAGGAATGGAACCAAACTTGGTTTTATTGCGGAGACACTTCACCTGAAGATGAAAATCCCCTCCCCGGCTTTCGTGATCACAGACTATCCGACACCCACCCAATACCACAACGCCTGAGCTCCCCAGAAAGAGCGAAATACGCTCCTCAACTCACCAAACTCCGGGCCTTTATGGCGAACGGTTTAACGGGCGTGGACTTTGTGCGCTGTTGGATATCCTGGAGTATCTTGCCACTAAGACGGCGTCCTGGTTTAATGTGTGAATATACCGGTGAGGTTGACGACCCTCAACGCCATTGCAACATCCAATTATCTGAGGAAGAAGCTACTGAAGGTGTAAAGAAGATTCTGAATGAATCGGAACTGATATGTAGTCAAACCGGTCTAAGTCCCTTCTATGCCAAGAACAAACCGCCTGCTGTAAGCATTATACTTCCCCTTCATATCTAATATTTTTCGTTTATGCAACCTGTAATCCTTCTTCTTCGTATGTAGGGTGATGACCCCTTCTGGAAACGGAAAACCGTAGAGAAAGCGGCAAAGCCGACTGGAGACAAAGCGGTCAAGCCTTCCCGCCCAAAAACCAAAGCCGTGAAACAGACATCAAAATGGAAAACGGTTGACCGGATTAACATGGAGCTTGATGATGACACTGATGATCTAGAAGTTGAGGTATAACTTGACTCACTTGGCTCTCTTTGCATGCATCTCATTAACAATGATCTTCCTTAGGAGGACGCAGAAGCTAGTCAAGCTGATGATGTAGAGGTAATTACCCTTTCCTCCGGTTCAGACTCTATGCCAACACAAAAATCCCGCCAAGCAGTCCCGAAAGTAAGCTTTTCTCATCCTCTTGCTCACTTGGATCCAACATTTATTTTGAAGACTCAGCAGCATGAAGCTCACCGGACAACCCGGCACAGTGGCCAACAGGTCACTTCAGTCGGTTTACCTGATACTCCGGTTCGGAAGCGCTGGTCTGAGGTCTCTCCTACTTCTGACCATTCTTACCTCAAGGCAGGTTATTTCAGACAGCCTCTTAATCCGTCCGATTCAAATTATCAGGTGATGCCTCCTTCATCTTCTGGTGAATCGACAGCAATCAACTCCCTCCTTTGAAAATTGTGGCTGGGTAAGTTGTAAAAACATTTCCTTTCAATGCATCATAAATCCTTTGAATAGGATGTTAACCCTCTTTTATTCTGTTTGCAGGGCCAAAGCCAGACCCAGCAAGAAAGCTCGGACCACCAATCCGCTCGAAGATCCGGTCGCCGAAGAAGAAGAACCAAGAGGTGAACCGGAACAAACTTGTGAACCGGAAAGCCCTCATCCTGAAGCTGCTTCTGATAACCCGCCCCTTGAAGGCCAAAATACCGATGAACCAGCAGACGCTGATCCTGCCGCGCCTGATGCTGAACCGGCAGAACCAAACTGGGCTAGTCCGGTGAAAGATGCTGAAATTCCAATATCATCAACCAAAAACCCTGAAGGCCAAGGTGATGACGTTATTATTACTGGAATGGGCCACAGCTCTCCTGGCCATCCCGTCATTTTGGCTCAACACAGTGCCAAAGAAGAGCAAGTTGCCAGGGAGAAAGGTAAATGGAGCAGCGACTTATCAAGCTATGCTCATCTTAACACTGATGAGCTTCATTCTGGCTTCTTGAACCGTCTACACTCAAACCGGGATTATGAAGCCGGTTTGGTGAACTTGATGAAAGAGCGATATGAGGTAAATCCCTCTCCCTTTGTTTATTGATTTGTAGCTGAAATACTATCCCAAGTAGCCCCCAAGGGCCGTTCTATGATTATTAATCATAAACCGGGTCTTTGTAACACTTTAAGCTTCTCATCATTGATCCTTGCAATGGCAGGCCTCTAATAATAGAAAAGATTCATCTTGAAATAATTAGATAACTTTCTACAGCATAGCCCCCAAAGGCCGGTTTAACTTGGCAAGTTAATCCGGTTTTTAATCCACACATCCGTTTTAGAAGAGACGCACATTAGCCCCCAAGTGTCAAGGATAATGCTTGCATTGTTCTGGAGAGTTGTATAAAGTGTAGTACTTGAGAGCAAATATGCATTAGCCCCCAAGTATGAAGTGCATAACTTGTTATAGGCTTTGTACTTAGCACATATATATGATGTTTGTTTAATATACCTTCAACGTGGCAGGCTGAACTGAGAAGCAAAGATGCCCGAAATTCTGACTTGCAAGAGAATGTGAAGTCACAACAAGCCAAGGCTGAAAAAGCCAAAGAGGAGCTGACCCAGGCCCTAGACGTGATGGAAAAGTTGAAAGAATCTTTCAACAAAGATCGTGATGACTGGGAAACCGAGAAATCCGGTTTAACCAAAAGAGCAGTAGACGCCGAGGCAGCCCTGAAACCAGTGGTTGATGAACTAGCCGGTTTGAAACGCCAAATCAATGCTATGACCTGTGCTATCTTTGGTAAGTGCCTGCTTATTTGTGTTGCGCAAGCTGATGATCCTTACAACTGACCAAAATGTTGATAAAATCTTTGGCAGGCACTCGGATCACTCATCTTGGTACAGATATGCGGATGAAGCTCAAAGCGGTATACACATTGGTTGAACAGCTATACTCTGGGTCTCAGCGGGCTATTAGCACGGCAGCTTATAACAAACTGTCCCCAACTTTGATTAAAGAAACGCTTGAGAAGTTGGCCATGTTACCAGCCCGCGTCGCCGAGTTGAAGAAAGCAGCTGCCAGAGCCGGAGCTCTAACTGCACTTATTCGAGCAAAAGCCTGGATTCCAGATCTTGAGGCGGAAGACATCATTAAAGGATACCCAGGTGTTAAAGAAGATGGTTCCAACTTTGACAATGATGATCTCCGGTGGCTGACCAAACAGATGCGGCCAGCAGCCAGCAAGTTGGCCGATGATACCGATTTGTCCCATTTTCAACCGTTTTACAATGCGGAGGGGAAGTGGCAGCCGGCCGACATCCATGAAGTTGAAGAACTTGTGCCTCCGATTCGTAAGCACACTTATGCTCCTGATATTAACCCCTCCAATCTTATCCATGAAGAAGCAGTGTTTCCAGCTTTAACTAGAATCGATTGGTCAATGGTTGATTTCCAGCGTCTGGGGAGGGATGAAGAACTGCCCACACCAACTGACCCTCAACCATCAAACCGTCCAGACGAAGCGTCCTAAATCGGTCGCCGGTTTACTGTCCACCATGTGCCGATCTTGTAAAAAACAATTATGCCATTGGATCCGCTTTGAAGGCTTCTTGTAATAGGATAGCCAAAAATTCCTTTATTTTCTATGCCGTCGAGCATGTTTTGTAATGCCTCATGACAACTTGTGCCACCCTTTGAGATATATTTATGCATAACCCATGATGAATTGTGTTCCTCATTGGTTGACCAATGGTGTATACGGCAAAGGTGTTAATACCAATCCGGAGCGTTGATAACCTCATCTCTGTACTGCCGGTTTATATATTAAACCGGATCAGGATAACTACCGGGTTTTCTTTATAACCCTGGTGATTTAGTCAAACCAGACCGGGTCAATAAACACCGGTTTATAACTGATCATGTGCCAACAAATTGTAGTTGATAAGCAAGCCGAGTCAAAGACGCCGGTTTATCAAAAAATACTTATGAACTTCAATAAATAAAACTCAAACAGGAAAATATGCAAGGCTTTTTACGAGCTGCCAGGCACCAAATCGAGGCTTTTCGTGGGCTGCCAAGCCTCTGAGTTAAACCATTTAACAAAGCCTTTTAAGATGGGCCTCCAATTAACCAATCATCGTTTTAACTTTGATACGTTCAGGGTCTATAAAAGATTGACATGTCAAACATTCGATGGGTCATACCATGATTACCTGGACAGGAGTGGCTTACTTGATGAAGGCAGGTTAACCCGGGTTTTTAGGTGAATACACCAGGCTTCCAAGCCGTGGCTTGATAGCCAATTACAAGGGTCCTTTCAAACTCTTTGTTGCTTTGCACAAAGAGCCCCCAAGTAACTTTGTGAGCTGTGCTCAGTGGGTGCCCATGTTTGAGTTTGTGCTGTGTGCAACACTCTCTTTGGCCCCACATAATTTCCTTTCTGGCTAAACGCCTATCAAGAGGTGTAGCTGTGGTGTGATAACAACCAAGCCCCCTAGTGATATCCCTTTGCCGTTTCAAACCGATCAAGAGGTGTAGCTATGGTTCAGATATGACCAAGCCCCTAGTGATATTCTTTATATCTGTGCGGCTGTAGAGACCGGTTTAACAAAAAACTCCACTTTGTCAGCAGAAACTCTTGTAAGCACACACATGATGTAAAAAGAACAGAGACCCCGCTTTAATGGAGGCTCCGGTTTATTATATAATATATACATCGTCATAAATATGTACATATGAAGAGCCTATGGCTCAAGTATAGTAAGGCCGAAGAAGAGCTATGTTCCATGGCCGCTTGGTCTCCTCCTCTGATTGACGTGAGTCTTTATGCTCTCGAACATCAATGAGGTAGTAAGACCCGTTATGCAGATTTTTGCTGACCATAAAGGGTCCTTCCCAAGGTGGGGATAACTTGTGCATATCAGTCTGATCCTGGATGAGCCGGAGCACCAAATCGCCTTCTTGAAAGGTTCTGGTTTTAACCCGGTGGCTGTGATAACGTCAGAGATCTTGTTGATAAATCGCCGATCGTGCTGCTGCAAGATCACGCTCTTCATCCAACAGGTCCAGAGAATCCTGACTTGCCTTCTCATTATCAGCTTCCACATAAGCTGTCACATGGGGCGAATCATGACGGATGTCACTAGGAAGAACGGCCTCCGCTCCATAGACCAAGAAGAACGGTGTGTAACCTGTAGACCTATTGGGTGTGGTGTTGATGCTCCATAATACAGAAGGTAGCTCCTCAACCCAACAACCCAGTGTCTGCTTTAAGGGAACCATAAGCCTCGGTTTGATACCCCGTAGAATCTCTTGATTTGCTCGCTCTGCTTGACCATTAAATTGGGGGTGAGCCACCGATGCTAGATCGAGCCGGATGTGCTCACGTTGACAAAATTCTTCCATCTCCCCCTTTGACAAGTCAGTACCATTATCTGTTATAATGATGTGTGGAAAGCCAAACCGGAATATCACCTTCTTGATAAATTGAACCGCCGTGGCTGCATCACACTTGTTGACTGGCTCTGCCTCCACCCATTTGGTGAATTTATCAACTGCTACTAACAGGTGGGTCTTTTTGTCCTTAGAGCGCTTAAAGGGTCCGACCATATCAAGCCCCCAAGTTGCAAATGGCCACGTAATTGGAATCATCCGCAACTCTTGAGCCGGAACATGCGCACAACGGGCAAATTTTTGACACCCGTCACATCTCTTGACTAAATCTTCCGCATCAGCATGCGCCGTCAACCAGTAAAAACCGTGGCGAAAAGCTTTAGCAACCAAAGACTTTGAACCAGCGTGGTGACTGCAATCCCCTTCATGGATTTCTCGCAAAATCTAACAACCTTCTTGAGGAGAAACACAACGCTGAATTGCTCCTGAAACGCTGTAGCGATGTAACTCCCTGTTGAGTATGGTCATGGACTTGGAACGCCGGATTATCTATCGGGCCAATGTTTCATCGTCTGGTAATTCGCCTCGGTTCATGTAAGCCAGATATGGGATTGTACAATCCGGTATGGCATGCAGAGCTGCCACCAACTGAGCCTCCAGATCTGGAACATCCAAATCTTCTTTGGTTGGCACCTTGACTGACGGATTATGCAACACAACAAGAAAGACGTTGGGCGGGACCGGTTTATGCTGGGAACCAAGACGACTTAAAGCGTCCGCCGCTTCATTTTTCCGTCGGTCTATATGGTCCATCTGATAACCCTTAAAGTGACCAGCCACTGTGTCCACCTCTCGCCGATACGCAGCCATGAGTGGGTCCTTAGAATTCCAAGTGCCAGACACCTGCTGAGCCACTAGATCTAAATCGCTGAAGCACTTAACCCGGCTCAAATTCATCTCCTTAGCCATCCGAAGACCGTGGAGCAAAGCCTCATATTCAGCTGCATTATTAGTGCAAGGGAACATTAAACGGAGGACATAACAAAACTTGTCACCTCGTGGGGAAGTTAGTATGACTCCAGCCCCCGAGCCCTCCAACTGTCTGGACCAATCAAAATGAATTGTCCAATATGTATTATCTGGTTTCTCTTCAGGTGCCCGTAACTCCGTCCAATCATTGATAAAGTCCATGAGTGCCTGGGATTTGATCGCTGTGCGTGGTATATATTTGAGCCCGTGAGGTCCTAGTTCAATAACCCACTTGGCAATCCGGCTAGTTGCTTCTCTGTTTTGAATGATATCGCCCAGAGGAGCTGAACTGACCACTGTGATGGGATGGCCTTGAAAATAATGTTTAAGCTTCCAGCTTGCCATAAACACTCCATACACCAGCTTCTGCCAATGCGGATACTTGTGCTTTGACTCAATGAGCACCTCACTGATAATAATAAACTGGCCGTTGAACCGGATATTCCTTGCCATGCTCCTTGCGCTCTACCACAATGGCTACGCTAACAGCCCGGGCATTAGCAGCCACATATAATAATAATGGCTCTTTATCGATTGGCGCTGCAAGCACGGGCGGTTCAGCTATCTGCCTCTTCAGATCCTCGAATGCTTTATCAGCTGCCTCACTCCGAACAAAGTTATCTGTTTTCTTGAGCATCTGATATAAGGGGATGGCCTTCTCTCCAAGGCGACTGATAAACCGGCTCAAGGCTGTAATCCGGCCGGCCAAGCGTTGAACATCATTGATACACACCGGTTTAGCCAAGGATGTAATTGCTGCAATCTTTTCTGGATTAGCCTCAATGCCTCTGTTTGACACCAGAAAACCCAAGAGCTTGCCTGCCGGGACACCAAAGACACACTTCTCTGGATTGAGCATCATCTTGTAAATCCGGAGATTGTCAAAGGTTTCTCTTAAATCATCTATCAATGTCTCCTCCTTTCTGGACTTTACCACAATATCATCCACATATGCATGAACATTGCGCCCAATTTGTTTATGAAGGAAATTCTGAACACATCGCTTGTAAGTTGCCTGGGCACTCTTGAGTCCAAAAGGCATGGAAACATAGCAGAAGGCTCCAAAGGGAGTTATGAAAGCTGTCTTCTCCTGGTCCTTAACCGCCATTTTGATCTGATGATAACCATAGTAAGCATCCAGAAAACACAAACGGTCACAACCTGCTGTAGCATCAATTATCTGATCAATGCGAGGGAGAGCAAAGGGGTCTGCGGGGCAAGCCTTGTTTAAATCTGTGTAATCCACACACACATGCGCCAAGTGCCGTTTTTCTTAAGAACCAGCACCGGATTAGCTAACCACTATAGATGAAAAACCTCTACAATAAACCCTGCGGCCAACAGACGGGCTACCTCTTCATCGATAGCCTTACATCTCTCCTCATTGAAGCGGCCGAGAAACTACCGGACCGGTTTAAACTTAGGATCAATATTGAGTGTGTGCTCAGCGAGTTCCCTCGGTACACCTGGCATGTCAGAAGGTTTCCATGCAAAGATGTCCCGATTCTCACGGATGAACTCGATGAGCGCGCTTTCCTATTGGGATCCAGGTTAGCGCTGATGCTGAACTATTTGGATGAATCGCCAGGAACAAAGTCAACCATCTTAGTATCTATAGCTGATTTGAACTTCAGCGCCGGATCATGTTCCGTAGTCGGTTTTTTCAAAGAGGTCATGTCTGCCGGATCAACTTGCTCCTTATAGAATTTCAACTCCTCCATAGCACAAACCGACTCAGCATAAGCCGCATCACCTTCCTCACACTCCAAAGCAATCTTTCTACTTCCATGTACTGTGATACTCCCCTTATGACCAGGCATTTTAAGCTGCAGATAAACATAACACGGCCTCGCCATGAATTTAGCATAAGCCGGCCGCCCAAACAAGGCGTGGTACGGACTTTTGATTTTTACCACTTCAAATGTCATCGTTTCTGACCTTGAATCATAGTCATCTCCAAAAGCTACCTCTAAGGCTATCTTGCCAACAGGATATGCAGACTTACCAGGCACCACACCATGAAGACCGTATTCGATGGTTTAAGATTCTTATCTGTCAACCCCATACGGCGGAATGTATCATAATATAAAATGTTGATACTACTTCCTCCATCCATGAGTACTTTGGTAAACTTGTATCCCCCAACTTGAGGGGCTACCACCAGGGCTAAGTGACCTGGATTATCAACCCGGGGTGGGTGATCCTCCCTACTCCACAAAATAGGTTGCTCAGACCAGCATAAATACTGAGGTACTGCCAGTTCAACAGAGTTTACTGCCCTTTTGTGAAGCTTTTGATCCCGCTTACACAAACTAGTAGTGAAGACATGATATTGCCCGCTATTTAGCTGCTTGGGATTGCTCTGATAACCCGACTGCTGCTGCTGCTGATTCCCCTGATGGTTGTACCCTCCCTGGTTACCTTGGTGCCCTTGATTGATGTGTCCAGTTTGGTTGCCTTGAAATCCTAAACCGGAACCACCACCTCCATAACCCGGCCCATGGAAACCTCCTCCTGAACCGCCGGGCGGGCCGTTATCATATTGGAACATATTGGAATTCTTGAAATCCCGCATGATATAACAGTCCTTCCAAAGATGTGATGCCGACTTCTCCTTTGATCCATGCTTTGGACAGGGCTGATTTAACAGGCACTCCAAATTGGGGCCTGAACCTTCGCTCCTCTGGGGCTGCTTGCCCTTACGGCGCTGGCCATTCTCCTGTGCATTGGTGTTAGCAACAAAGTCCAAGCTATTGTCGGCCTTGCGCTTACCGCCGTTTCCATGGCCTGCCGGATTATGCTGCTGACCTTTGGCATTGTCATTCTTCTTACCTTTCCCCGGTTTATCCTCCTCTGAGTCCGGGTCCTTGGTATTATCTAAATCAGCGTATTTAACCAAAGCGGCCATGAGCATTGACATATCATTGCAGTGACGTTTGAGTCTTCCCAACTTCTGTTTGAGTGGTAAGAAACAACAATTGCCCTCTAATGTTAACACTGCAGTGTCTGCATTGATACGATCTGATGAATGCAAAATCGCTGAGACCCGTTTGACCCAATGGGTCGTGGACTCCGCGTCCTCTTGGACACAAGCGGCCAGATCCACGATTGACATCGGCTGCTTACAAGTATCTTTGAAGTTCTGGATAAACCGGTGCTTTAACTCAGCCCATGATCTGACAGAGTTGGTTGGTAAGCTCTTCAACCAAGTGCGAGTTGTTCCTTCCAACATCATGGTGAAATATTTAGCACACACCGCTTCATCCACATCTAACATCTCCATTGCCATCTCATAGCTCTCCACCCGCCTCTGGCTGCAAATCGGCGGTGTAATTTGGTACCTTACGAGTTCCCTTGAAATCCTTGGGCAGTCTCACATTACGCAAAGTGGGGGTAAGACACAGCACCCTAAGCAACTGAACACCACACCTGGCTCTACTGAGGCCATAGGGTGAACCGGAGTATGTTGTCGTGCTCCGTGTCGAGCTGCCAACTCGGCCTCCCGACATGCGCGGCCATGGTCCACAACATCCTGCGCATTAGTGCATCCCCCTGCCGGGTTGTTTCCTCATGGTGAATTTCGGAGACGTGCACTACTAGACACAGCCGGTTCGTCCTCCACGTGTCTGCTATAGCTCTGGCTTGGACGGGGAGTGGAATGAATCCTCTCACGACTGTGTGAATACGCCTGCTATTGATTTAGCGCTATTTGAAGGAGATCCCTGGCCCGACGTGCTTCCACTGCAACTGGTGACTCGCTGTCCGTTGGGAGGGCCGCTAAGCATGAAGCGGCAGCCACAATGTAGTCCAACGGGTTGGAATAATGCCCAGGAGGTGTTGGTACATACTAGGGCATAACGTTGTTCTGGCGAGGTGGGTCCATCGTGCGCGGTTGAACCGGCGCTCCTGTTCCCGGTGCCTCCACCCGGTTTAGTATGGTTTGGTTACCAGCTCCTTCTCCTGGTGTGTTGAAGAGATTCTGCGGCTCATAAACCGATGGGAGACGCGATCAGTACCTTCTTCTCATGACTTCCTCTGGAGCATTCTGATCCAGCCTAATTTGGTAGGCCTGTGCCTCCAATTCAGCCCGCTCTGTAGCCATCCTAGCATTCTCTGTCGCCAGGTCCGCTTTAGCCTGGGCTATCTGATCTTTCACTTTTGCAATCTCCGCATTGTGCTGATCCCTGGCTGTTGCATCCACCTCTACAGCCATCAACGTCGCCAAAGCATCGAACAAATCAGACAGGACTTGGGCTGGAGGCGGCGCTGAGCTTCCTGCCCCTGCTGGTGTGGCCGTTGTTGAACCAGAGAGCATTGCCGCAGCGGTAGATGAATGAGGCATTGATTGTGTGCTGGCCATGAAGATGGCGGCCCGGTTTGGCAGATCAGGGGAATCCAGAATACTGTTGCCCTCGGATCCTCCATCAATCCGGCCGTCCTGCAACTGGTAAAGTGATTCGGTCTCTCCAGAAGACTCGTCATCAGAACAGACCACGGTCTCTCCATCGGACACCGGCCCATCCCCGTACCTCGATCCATGGATGACACCTATGAAAACATGCCTTGCCTCGGGCTGAACCGGCGAAGAACTTGCATGCCGAGCCGTTTCGATGATGTCGGTGCAGATGTCCAGCTCAGGGGCTGGTTCGCCGATCTTGCCGATGAAGACGTGAATCCCACCAAAGGGGACCCGGTACCCGTATTCGATTGAATCGGCCTCAGAATCCCATCCTTCGTTGTCGATGTAGAGCTTGCCGCGATGACTCTTCGTCATCCGGCCCACAGCGTATCCCTTAAGTCCATCAAAGCTGCCCTTCAAAAACTCAAAACCATCATGTGATAGCCCCACGGTGGGTGCCAACTGTCATGGGTTTGTCACGGCAGATGTCCTTGGGAAAGGACTTAGTCGTGGAGTGTCGGTGTCAAAACCGGCGGATCTCGGGTAGGGGGTCCCAAACTGTGCGTCTAGGCCGGATGGTAACAGGAGGCAGGGGACACGATGTTTTACCCAGGTTCGGGCCCTCTTGATGGAGGTAAAACCCTATGTCATGCTTGATTAATATTGATGATATGGGTAGTGCTAGAGTAGATCTACCACGAGATCAGAGAGGCTAAACCCTAGAAGCTAGCCTATGGTATGATTGTATGTTATGGTTGTTGTCCTACTGACTAAAACCCTTCGGTTTATATAGACACCGGAGAGGGTTAGGGTTACACAAGGTCGGTTACAAAGGAGGAGATATTCATATCCATATTGCCTAGCTTGCCTTCCACGCCAAGTAGAGTCCCATCCGGACACGAGACGAAGTCTTCAATCTTGTATCTTCATAGTCCTGGAGTCCGGCCAATGGAGATAGTCCGGCTGTCCGGAGACCCCCTAATCCAGGACTCCCTTAGTAGCCCCTGAACTAGGCTTCAATGACGATGAGTCCGACGCGCAGTATTGTCTTCGGCATTGCAAGGTGGGTTCCTTCTCCGAATACATCACAGAAGAATTTGAATACGAGGATAGTGTCCGACCCTGTAAAATAAGTTCCACATTCCACCGTAGAGAGAATAATATTTTCGCATATCTAATTTGCTGGCTTGTTTTGGCAGCATGACGTTGCGTCATGGCCTGGTGATTATTCGAACCGTTTCTTTTAACCAGCCCCGCACATAACGCGAGGCAGTTTTTCGACGCGTCTTGTCAAAGCGGAGATCGTGTCCCCTTATTATGGGATTCTCATCAATACGGGCGTGGGTAACCCAACCCCGCCATCAATTGCGGTGCTTGGGGGATAAGTTAGTTTTACCAGGCAAGTGGGGACGCTTAGTTTCGTCCACCCATAAAAAGGGATAAGGATTCACCTTTCTATCCACGCCTTCTTCCTCCCTTACCCATCCTTTTTCGCACACTCGAGCTCTAGCGCCCAAGTCCGCACTTCCCACCTCGACCTTCTCCAATCATGTCCGGAGCGGGAGGCAAGTGGATGGTCTCCTCCGTCATGGAGGGAGACATCAAGAAACTGAGGAGAGCCAGATACCTGCCCGACGACATTGCGCACCGGCTCCCAGATGAGGGGCAGCTCATCCCCACCCCCAGGCCCCATGAAAGGGTGGTATTCCTCACCCATTTCCTCCGCGGACTGGGATTCCCTCTCCATCCCTTCGTCCGGGGGCTCATGTTTTATTACGGCCTGGATTTCCATGATCTAGCCCCGAACTTCATCCTCAACATCTCGACATTTTATCATCGTGTGCGAGGCCTTCCACCGCATCAGGCCCCACTT
Organism: Triticum dicoccoides; assembly: GCF_002162155.2. Classification (NCBI taxonomy): domain Eukaryota; kingdom Viridiplantae; phylum Streptophyta; class Magnoliopsida; order Poales; family Poaceae; genus Triticum; species Triticum dicoccoides. The sequence continues at coordinate 582,273,487 of NC_041382.1, read as the reverse complement.
CGGCTTATGGCTGAAGACCTTCAATGTCAAGCCGAAGGTGGTGGGCGGCCGCCAGGCGGAGTGTGGAGGTGCCATGGTGGGAAAGATGCCCAACATAACATGGCTCGAGGGCTCCTTTGTGGAAACCATAAAGGGGCGGCAATCGGGGTGGTTCTATATCACCGAGCCGCGCGACCCCGCATGGGTAGCGGCTCCCGAGTTCCGATCTGGCATCCCCATGCGGATCACCTCCTGGAAAGAGAAGGGACTGTCCTAGGGTAGTTCGAAAGAGCTGACCGGACTCCAAACATGTATTCAAAACATGGTGGACAAGAAGCTCAAGCTTGTCAACATAGTCCAGGTTATGCTCATCCGCCGGATACTCCCGTGCCAACAACGGGAGTTCACCTTGTGGGAGTTCAATCCGGCGCAGCACCGAACTCTGAACAGGCTCTTCGACACGACTCATGAAGACGCCTAGAGGGTGTTGTTCAAAAGTGCCGAGGTCCCTCCCCCTATTACTGAGGATTGCGGATTCAGCGCGAAGCGCCAAGCCAGTGCGGTAAGCTACTTTACCTTTCACAGGATACTTATTTTTTTATAGATTGACTCTATGCGGGATCTAAACTCCCGTACCTTTGACAGGACGGGCAGAAGATGGCCGAACAAATCGACTGTCCGGCTCCTTTGCCCGAAGGCCCCGCAGACGCTCTTATGGTGAAGATGCTGACTCCGACCCCTTATATGGTGCCAGAGAAGACCAAGAAGGCCAAGGGAACCCGAAAGAGTTCTCGACGCCAGGCGTCGTCAGACTCACCGTCCGATGACTCTGCGACGCACTCTTCCCCCGAAGACGAGGAAGAAGAAGAAGATGCTCCCCCAGCGACTGGGGGAGACAAGAAAAGGAAGGCCGCCACAACTAGGGAGGCCGAAGGGTCCAAGAAGGGAAGGACTCTCCTTCCGGAAAGTTCCACCACCGCCGATGAAGGCAAAGGCGAGTGGTTGCCCAGGGTCAAGCCCCCGGGGAGATCGTAAGTATTTGGATACCAGAGTAACTCCTAGGATTCCTTTGTCGCACTGCTTTCCCTAACACCGAACGCAATTATGCAGGCCGCCACGAGCTAGTATCGATGTATCATCGGACGGCTCCTTGGGCTTGTCGGACATGGATATCGATCCAGTCCCGACCGCCACCTCCCCTCATCCTGCCGACGATGCCGAGGTGCTATCTCAAGAGGCACCGGATCGAGGGGAGACAGTCCTGGAGGCGCCTCAAGGCGACCTTCCGGACTCCGGGAGCCGCAAGTACGGGGCCCCCGAGACCTCCGAGTTCTGCCCTCAGCCGAACACCGTGCCGGAGCCTCCAGCGGTTCCGGGCTCGGGTAGGCGGCCTCCTTCTAAGAGGGGCAAAACGCCTGTGCCTGTGACCTCTGTCCATCCAGAGGCACTGGACAATCTGCTGGAAGCGCTTCACAGCGCTTCCATCAACGAGGAGCACCGCACTATCATGAGTGCGGTGATCCAGAAGGTTCAGTCCGCCAAGAGCGGATTGACTGAAGCCTGTGCCAGCCTTCCAATAGGCTTTGAGGTAAGTGTTTTAAAATGTAGTAGAAATATTACCGCATAGACGGTAGCCCCTGATGCTTTGTTCGGTGTTCACAAAGAAAAGCCGAACAGAGGATCAAATAATATCGCAAGAGTCTAATATAAGTATGTCAATATGCATATGCAGGCTTCGCTGCTGGCGTCCGCCGCACTAACTGCGGAGGTCGCCGTACTAAAGCAGGACCTCAAGGGGTCCAAGAAAGAGCTCGGCCTTGCCAAGAGGCAGCTCGAGGAGAACAAGGGTAAGTAATACCCCGTCTATATATATGTATATATAAAAAGGGACACGATTGCAAAATGACAGGATCATTGTATGTTTGCCAGGGGCCACGACCGAGGTGGCGACCCTGAAGCAAGCGCTGTCCAAGGCCGAAGATATAGTGGCCAAGGAGCGCACCGAGCGAGAGAAGCACGAGGCTCGGGTGGGCGAGGTGCAGCAAGAGCTCCAGGCTCTTGTGGCGAAGCACGAGGCATTGGAGCTTGACTCCAAGACGCGGGAGTCTGAGCTTGCCGCGGCCCTCGAGAGTGTAAAAAGTGCCAACGCCGAAGCCCGAAAGGCCCTCCAAGAGATCGACACGATGAAGAAGATAGTGGCGGGTAAGGCTTTCTATATGCAAAGCAAGCATGTAAAAATAAATTACCGATTACTTACCTGGATCCAGAGCTCTTTAGGAGCATTCGCAGATTTGCCCCGCAGTGTGTCTGATGCCGCACAATTTTACCAGGCCGAGGACGGAAGCTCGACGGAGAAGTTGTTCTGGTCTCAGTATGCTGAGGCCGAACATCTGGTGCCAATGAGCGACCAGCTAAAGCAGATAGTCGAGCTACATAAGGCGGCCGATCAGGCCATGAAGAGCTTTATAGTCTGGTTGTGGCCTGGCGACGCCCTTCCGAACAGCTTCTTCGGCCTGGTGAGGTGGCTCGTGGATGCCTGCCCGCGGCTGGTGGTCGTCAAGCGATCTGTCTGCATTAAAGGTGCACGCTGGGCTTTCGCAAGTGTGAAATTGCAGTGGGTCAAGCTAGACGCCATGAAGCTGATCAAGGAGGGGCCGCCAGAGGGCAAGGAGCACCGCCACCCCAAGATGTACTACGAAGGTGTTCTGCCGGGCGCCCGTCTCATCGCGGACGAGTGTTAGAAAGATGTAATATTTGAATGAGACTTGCTCGTTTTATCCTGTATGTATGAAAACTTGTTTCATATGCGCTATGCAATGCTTGTTGGAATTTAAAATATTACCTTCTGTTTGGCTGTTTATCTAATCTGAGAGATGGCTAGTCCTCGGCTTCTGCCCCCATGCCACGAGTGCTGGGGTGTTCGGGATAAACCTGAGCACTCTTGTTCCCATGTTTGGGTCCTTCGAGGGAGGTGCTCAGCACAACTAACAAGGCAACCGGACTAATAATGCTTTATCACTCTCACTTAGACATAGAATTCTATAATTTTAAATTTCGGCAAAGCCCCTGGTATTTGGAAGGCCGAATTCGGGGCGCGATACACGCCTGTAAGGCGGACAGGGCCGACCCCTCGCCCTAAGCGGCATAAATCTTTAGGGACTCGAAAAACCTCGCCGAACAGCGACCAGTCTCTCGCCTTATCATGACAGTCAGTTTTAGCTTTCTCTACTGAGGTGCTCAGCCCGGCAGAACCGGGGCACAATTGCAGTAGTTCTCCTAGTGCTACTTTAGCCGATAGAGCGGAACATAAGGTACCAAAACATAGGAGCCGGGCAAACCCAACATTTGACCAAAGACATGATTAGGAGCTGATGCATATAATGCTATAAGTTCGGGGTGCCGCACTTGTGAAAGTGTTTGGACTTTTCACACCGTATTGTGGGGTACGTAAGCCCCTGGTGTATTGGCCGTACCAGAGTGTACGGTTGCGAGGCGTCATTAATGAACACATAGATATATATATATAACAAGAATGCAATAATAGTCGTAATGTCATGCATTGTTTATTAAAAAATTGCATTAAAGCAGAGTGATATAGATAGTGCGATAAGAAAAGAGTAGGACTATGTCCCTTCCAAGGGAAAGCTGAGGAATGATATTAAATTGAATATTTCACTCATTACTGTAATCAACCTGGGAATTCCGTAGTATAACGTAGCTGTCTGCCTCCTTGGTTGCTGCATCATGTGTTCAACAATAGTGCTGCCGGACAGTGTTTCCAGAGATTAAGGTCCTGAAAGAAAAAGAAAAATAACCAAACGGGAAGCCCCTAGTGCGGTTTAGGCCGCGTTTTGGGGAGTGCCACAGTTGTGCCCCCCTCCCCACCTGTGCCCATGGTATTTTTAATGCGTAATTATGTACGCGTGGCACGAATATCGCCGTTGGGCTGGGATTGGGGTGGCTGCCGTATTGCTACGCGAGCTCAGATCGCGCCCGGCAGTCTATTTGCCGATTGCCCCGAGCGCGCTTGAAGGTGTCCGGGCTTTGAAACACCGAACTGGTTGATTGCCTTGAGAGGCTGCTTTGCGCTTCTGCTGCAAGGGCCACGGTGTGCTCCTCTGTTCAGAGAGAGCGCTCTGTGTTTCCATTGACTGTAATAACTCCGCGAGGTCCTGGCATCTTGAGCTTGAGGTATGCATAATGCGGTACCGCATTGAATCTAGCAAATGCGGTTCGCCCGAGCAGCGCGTGATAACCACTGCGGAACGGGACTATATCGAAGATTAACTCTTCGCTTCGGAAGTTATCCGGGGATCCGAAGACCACTTCTAGTGTAATTGAGCCTGTGCAATGGGCTTCTACGCCTGGAATGATGCCCTTAAAGGTCATTTTTGTGGGTTTGATCCTTGAGGGGTCTATACCCATTTTGCACACTGTGTCCTGATAAAGCAGGTTTAGGTTGCTGCCGCCGTCCATAAGTACTCGAGTGAGGTGAAATCCGTCGATGATTGGGTCTAGGACCAGTGCAGCGAATCCGCCATGACGGATACTAGTGGGGTGGTCCCTACGATCAAAGGTGATCGGACAGGAGGACCAAGGGTTGAACTTTCGGGCGACTGGCTCCAACGTATATACGTCCCTGAGCGCACGCTTCCGCTCCCTCTTAGGGATGTGGGTTGCGTATATCATGTTCACCGTCCGCACTTGCGGGGGAAACCTCTTCTGTCCTCCAGTGTGTGGCTGCCGAGGCTCCACCTCGTCATTGCTATGTGGCCCCTTGTCCTTGTTTTCGGCAATTAACTTGCCGGCCTGCTTGAACACACAACAATCCCTGTTGGTGTGATTGGCTGGCTTGTCTAGGGTGCCGTGTATTTGACACGAGCGATCGAGTATACGGTCCAAGCTGGACGGACCCGGCGTACTTTGTTTGAATGGCTTTTTCTGCTGACCGGGTTTAGAGCCTTTGAATCCGTCATTGACTGTCGTATCCTTAGTATTTTCGCTGTTAATGCGGTGCTTATGCTTGTTGCGACGTGACCTGCTATTGTCGTCCTTGGTATCTGAGGTACCATGGTTCTTTGATATGTTATTACTGCGAGCCAGCCAGCTGTCTTCTCCCACACAAAAGCGGGTCATGAGCGTCGTGAGAGCTGCCATAGATTTCGGCTTTTCCTGACCAAGGTGCCGGGCTAGCCACTCGTCTCGGATGTTGTGCTTGAAAGCCGCTAAGGCCTCCGCATCCGGACAGTCGACGATTTGATTTTTCTTTGTAAGGAACCGAGTCCAGAATTGCCTGGCCGACTCTTCTAGCTGCTGAATTATGTGGCTCAAGTCATCGCGTCTGGTGGTCACACATAAGTGACCTGAAAGTTGTTGAGGAATGCGGCTTCCAGATCTTCCCAACAACTAATGGAGTCCGCTGGCAAGCTGTTAAGCCAATGCCGTGCTGGTCCTTTGAGCTTTAGTGGGAGGTATTTGATGGCGTGTAAGTCATCGCCGCGGCCCATGTGGATGTGGAGGAGGAAATCCTCAATCCATACTTCGGGATCTGTTGTGTCGTCGTATGATTCAATATTTATAGGTTTGAAACCTTCTGGGAATTGATGTTCCATTACTTCGTCTGTGAAGCATAAGGGGTGTGCGGCGCCTCTGTATTGGGCTATATCGTGACGCAGCTCGAATGGGTCTTGCCCGCTGTGTTCGGCCCGGCCGGATTTGCTTTTACTGTATCCGGCGTGACGTTTGTCGTCTCGCAGAGCAGTGCGCCCTCGTGATCTGTAGATCGATCTTGAATGCTTTGCCTTGTCCTCCAATATGTCTCACAGGTCTGGCGTATCTCCCCATGCCTTTTTATTTGAATGGCATTGGGGTGGAGGCTGGGATTTTGGCTGGAATGCCTCTCTATCACGGCCACGAGGTGGCCGATCAGCCGTATCATACGCTTCTTCCTCCAATCGGGGTAGTAACTTGCGCCTTGGGTAACTCTTGGAAGGACGCTCGAGTTTATATTCCTCGGCCGCGAGGACTTCAGTCCTTTTGTCAGCTAGCAGATCTTGATCAGCTTGAAGCTGCTGCTGCTTTTTCTTCAGGCTATTTGCCGTGGCCATAAGCCGGTGCTTGAAGCGCTCTTGTTCGACGGGATCCTGTGGTACGGTGAATTCGTCGTCGCCGAGGCTTGCCTCATCTTTGGAGGGGGGCATGTGATCATCCTCCTCCTCTCTGTCTGCCGCTCTCTCAGGAGAGCTGGCGCCTTCATCCTCCTGCTCTAAATCTTGCTGAAGGGGATTGTTATTGTCTTCGGCACTATCCGGGGTGTTATTATCTCCTGTGCCGGTATCACCGCTTTTGCTTTGGCGGGACTTAGAGCAGCGCCGGTGACGTTGGCGCTTGGGTTGCTTCTTGGAGGGGTCATCCTCCGCTATCTCGTCGCCATTGCGTTCGTTGGGTGTATCCACCATGTATATGTCATATGACGAGGTGGTTTTCCAGTGCCCTATAGGTGCTGATTCATGTTCGTCTCCTACATCGTCGTCCATACCGTCGATGTCTTCGGAGTCGGAGTCGAGCATGTCGGTTAAATCATCGACAGTGGCTACGAAGTGGGTGGTGGGTGGGCGTCGAATTTCTTCGTCGTCCGCATCCCAATCCTGTTGGCCATAATCCGGTCAGGTCTCTCCTGACAAAGAGAGAGACCTTAGTGAATTCAGAATGTCGACGAAGGGCGAGTGCTGAAAGATATCCGCGACGGTGAATTCCATGATCCGCGCCCAATCAGATTCGATTGGCAGGGGCGCGGATGGTTTGGAGTCCGGAAAAGAGTCCGGCACCTTGGAGTCACGGGTTGCGCAGAGGATTATGTTGGTGTTTGGCTCGATCGCCATTGAGACTGCAGCCCCTGAGGCGGTGTCTAGCCACCCGTCCTCGCGGCCTCTGGGGTACTGTTCGGCGACAAAGCTAGGTCATACCCATCGCGACAGTGTGGCGCGCCCGGCTGTGGCTCGAATCCGTCGAAGATCAAGTCTCCACGGATGTCGGTCGTGTAGTTCAAACTTCCAAAGCTGACCTGATGGCCAGGGGCGTAGCTTTCAATCTGCTCCAGATGGCCAAGCGAATTAGCCCGCAGTGCAAAGCCGCCGAATACGAAGATCTGTCCGGGGAGAAATGTCTCACCCTGGACCGCATCGCTATCGATGATAGTAGGAGCCATCAAGCCTAACGGTGAGGACACAGAGGCTCTCAATGAAAGCACCAATGTCGGTGTCAAAACCGGCGGATCTCGGGTAGGGGGTCCCGAACTGTGCGTCTAGGCCGGATGGTAACAGGAGGCAGGGGACACGATGTTTTACCCAGGTTCGGGCCCTCTTGATGGAGGTAAAACCCTACGTCATGCTTGATTAATATTGATGATATGGGTAGTACAAGAGTAGATCTACCACGAGATTAGAGAGGCTAAACCCTAGACGCTAGCCTATGGTATGATTGTATGTTATGGTTGTTGTCCTACGGACTAAAACCCTTCGGTTTATATAGACACCGGAGAGGGTTAGGGTTACACAAGGTCGGTTACAAAGGAGGAGATATTCATATCCGTATTGCCTAGCTTGCCTTCCACGCCAAGTAGAGTCCCATCCGGACATGAGACGAAGTCTTCAATCTTGTATCTTCATAGTCTAACAGTCCGGCCAATGGAGATAGTCCGGCTGTCCGGAGACCCCCTAATCCAGGACTCCCTCATGGAGCCATCGCTACGGGTTAGCTTAAAGGGGTTAAACTGACAAGGGGACACGGGGAGTTTGATACTAGTTCGGCCCCTTCAAGGAAGGTAAAAGCCTACGTCTAGTTGTGATTGGTATTGCTATGGTTTCGAAGGCCAGGGAGTGAATCTGCTTTGTCTGGCTCTCGACTTGTTGTCTATCCCTAAACCGCGGCCGGGTCGTCCCTTTATATACATAGGTTGACGCCCGCCGGGCTACAGAGTCCCAAAGTCGGATCATAAACGTATCCGGTTCGATCTCTATTCTTCCTATCTTATAATACAAGTTACATGACTAGGTCAGTTTACATTTACAAGCTTTAACCCGCCGTTGGGCCTTGGGCCCTCGTGAAGCGCCATCATCCTTGCATCTTCCTGGGCTTCTAATCTTCAAAGGGTCAACCCGGCTACATAAGGCCGGTTTACCTCCAGTAGTAATATCCCCAACACTATGGTTAGGTTTACCTTAATACATTTGTTGTATTTGTGGATGCTTGCAATAGAGGTTAATCATAAGTGGGATGCTTGTCCAAGTAAGGGCAGCACCCAAGCACCGGTCCACCCACATACCAAATTATCAAAGTACCGAACGCGAATCATATGAACATGATGAAAACTAGCTTGACGATATTCCCATGTGTCCTCGGGAGCACCTTACATCATATAAGAGTTTGTCCAGGCTTGTCCTTTGCTACAAAAAGGATTGGGCCACCTTGCTGCACCTTATTTACTTTTGTCACTTGTTGCTCAATACAAATTATCTTATCACAAAACTATCTGTTACCACTTATTTCAGTACTTGCAGAGAATACCTTGCTGGAAACCACTTATCATTTCCTTCTGCTCCTCGTTGGGTTTGACACTCTTACTTATCGAAAGGACTACGATAGATCCCCTATACTTGTGGCTCATCAGGCATGAGCGAGCGTGGGACGCAAGAGATACCCAGGTTCGGTTCTCTCCGGAGAGATAACACCCCTAGTCCTGCCGATTTTGGTTTATATGGAATAGTACAGAGTTGCTCCTCGAGTTGTATGATGGAAGAAGGAAGACATGCCAAGGCTTAGGCTGCTCCCTCTCCTTATGTGTGTGTGTGGCTAGCCTAGTCGATCTTGTGTCTGCCCGTATGCATGAGGGCTCCTGGGGGGTTTATGGGCCAACCCCCCAGGGTTACAATGGTAATGTTACAAGGCCGTGGGGCCGGGTTGTCATTGTCTGGGAAGCCGACGCCGGGACCTGCCGGGTTTTAGGGCTCACCCGGTTCTCTGAGCGCGGGCCCCGTGTGCCAGGGGGCACTGTTTGCCGTCATGTCGATCGTCACGGAGTGGCTGGGTCGAGTCCTCTATAGTGGCGCATCGTTAGGTCGCCGCTTGGTGGCATCAGCAGTGACGACGGGTGTACTGTAGCCACGCCGGCCCTTGTCAGCAGGTAGGTGGGGCACTGTTGCTATGCCTCGGCTGGTCAGAGGAGTTGGTGGGGCACTGTTGCCTCACTCACCCTTGAATGGAGACTCGTCCCATCATACGATTGTGATGGGACGGGAGCTGACCCGTGGCTGGGTTGAGGAATACGCCAAGGGGGAGCTGGCTTGTTGGAGAAGTCTTGATATGCCAGGTTCGGCCGTCTTACACCAGCCGTTGGGGCTGGGTTGAGGAGTTTGGCCGGGTCGAGGGGCTTGGCCGGGTTGAGCAACCAGGCCAAGTGCGAGCCGGATTGAGGGGCGTTGCTAGCCCCGATGTTTTTGAAAAGGATCCGGGTTCCGTTGCCTGCCCGGGGTTCATCCCCTCGACAGTAGTCCCCGAAGTTGTGACGGTCCCCCGTCTTTGAGCGGGTGGGCCATCGCAGTCCCCCCCTGAGGAGGCGAAGTTGCGACCGTCAGGTCCGGCAACACCCACTGTGTGCCGGCTTCTGGAAGCCGGATCATGGCATAGGCGGGAAACCGAGGAGCCCGCCGAATCTTGGAGCAATCTTTTGGGCTCTGCACGAATGCCACGTGGCGCTCGGGAGCCGAAGGGGCCTGACAGGCCACGCACATGACGGGACAGGGTGACGGGCTGGGGCCCGCCACTGCGCACCCTCGGCCCACGCGCGTGGATTTATTGCGGCGTCAGCGAGTCGGTTGCCATTCTCGAGACAATTATTGTGTGCGTATGTGCGCACTTATTGCGGGGAAGTGGGAAGCACGAGCGCAAATGATCCCACTTCCCCATGTTTGAGCCGTGGATTATAAATTAGGAGGAGGGGGCGGTGGAAATCATTCTGGCTCGCGCTCCCCTGCCTCTTCATCCTCCTTCTGCTTCTTGCGACCGCCGCACGCTGCGACGCCCGCCGCTTCGAGCACAGCTTCACTGCCATTATTTTCTTCTCTTTCTCTTGCTTGCTCCGTCTCACTGATGGTGCTCCCGTCGGGCTCGTGGATGGGCTCTTCCATCACCGCGGAGGACATCGCATACCTCCGCTCCACCAGGCGCTTGCCGAGGGAAACGGAGGTCGCCGTGCACCTGCCGGAGGGCGAGCGGGAGCCGCGGCCGGAGGGGATGGAGCACATGGTCTTCTACCCGCACCTCAAGTGCGGGTTTGGCCTCCCCGTGAGCCATATATTCCGCACCCTAGAGTTCTTCAGGCTCCAGCCCCATCATCTTGGCACGGGCGCAATCTTGCAGCTCTCCGGCTTCGTCACCCTGTGCGAGGGCTACCTGGGGGTCGAACCCACAATCAATCTCTGGGTGCGCCTCTTCGCCTTGAAGCAATAGGGCCTGAAGATTGGGGAGATGTCCACCTGTGGGGCCGCCGTCATCTGCAAACGGACGGGCGGGGTCTGCCCCAAAATGCCGCTAGAGGATTCTACCAAGAGGTGGTGGAACTCCTTCTTCTACGTCTGAAACCTCGGCGCGGACCACATCAACTTGCCGCCCTTCGTTGACGCGACGCCGCGGGGGAAGCAAAACTAGAACTACTTCCCCAGGAACCCGTCGCAGGAGGTGCTCAACTTGTGCCAGCGGGTGACGGAGATGAAGGAGCGGGAGGGGCTCACCGACACTGACCTTATCGCCACCTTCATCAAGCATCGGGTGCTAGTGGTGCAGCAGCGCACCCATATCATCGGTGAAATGACCGGTCTTCAGGACCCCAACTGGATGTTGAACCTGCACCTGGGAGCGGACCAGGTCGCCCGCTGGGTCAATGACATCTCCAAGGCCGGGCTAAAGGAGGATTGGGAGTTCGGGAAACCCCCGTACAGCCAAGCGAACCCGGCACCAGTGGTGAGTCCTCGGTCTCTATATTTTGGCCGCCGCCCATCTTCTTGTTCGTCCCAACGCAACACGGGAGGTGCTTCTGAATGCCATCTGACACCCATATGACCGGGCGCTGACGCAGGTGGTGCGGGCCGGCTCGGAGGAGTTCGTGGCCCGGGGCGAGGAGGTGGAGGAGGCGGACGCCGATGCCGGTGCGGGGGCGCCATGCGGGTAAGTTTCCACACTCTTTATTTCTTGAGACGCTGGTCGCGAGATGGCATGAGGATTTTTGACGCGAGTTGTTGGCGCAGCGGCGCCGAGTGGAGGAGGCGGCAACGCGGCTGGAGCCGGGTCGTCTCGGGGGACTGTGGCGGTAAGCCGGCCGCACGGGAAGGGCGACATGGCGTCCCGAGGTCTGACGTGAAGCGCGCGGCGGATCCGGAGACTGGGACGAAGCCGCCCGCCAAGAGGAAGCGTCGCGCTTCACAGGAGACATCGGCGAGACCCGCCATCCCGTTGTTGCCCGGGTGAGTTCTTTTTCCGTTGAATTTGAGTCACCGAGCGGCTTCCCTTAGTTCTTTCTTGTTTACTCCGTCGAGCTCCAGGTCGCCGATCTCGCTGGCGCTGGCGGCGGCGGAGGCCGCGTCTAGCGGGGGCGTCGTGTTCCGGAAGACCCGGACCAGCGCCATCGACCAAGAAGAGGAGATGGTCGACCCGGACCTGGGCCTGGACCCAGCCGACACCAAGAGTCTGGCTTGGCGGGACCGGAACAGGGCCGAGGAGGCGCTGTAGGCGGCGTCGACCCAGGCTTGGGTCAGCATCGTAGCGGCGTGGGCGCGGACCAGCAAGGGGCCGACGTGGCTGAGATGCCGGCGGGCATGGAGCTAGCAGCGACGGTCTTCATGCCGCCGTCGCAGGGGGAGCACGGCCAGAGCGGCCGCGCGGAGGTGGTGGACCTCGACCAGGATGTCGTGGAGGTCGACGACGACACTCCGTCGTGGACCGACGTGGTCGAGTGGGCGGAGGTCTAGGGAGGGGGCCGCGATGCCATCTTGGGGGAGGCACTGCGGATGGAGGCACCGTGGATGGCACCGGGAAGAGTGCCTCAGTCGCCGACGGGTGGGGTGCCACCGGTTGCGATGCTGCAGGCGACTCCGGCCATCGTGCGAGAGAGAGCGCCAGAGAGGGCGTCGGAGAGGGCGCTGGCCGCGGAGGATGCGGTCAGCTATGAATACGCCCTGGTGCCCATGCCAGGGAGCCGTCGGGCCGTCGGGTCACAGCCGGCTCGAGTAGGGCCCAGCGAGGTCTTCTTTTTGCCCCTGACCCAGGAGGAGGTGTCGATGGCCGCCGTGAGCCAGCGCCTTCGAGGGTGCGCGGACAGGATCCAGGCCTTCTCCCAGGCTGAGGTGGAGCGGACGCGGGAGCTGGAGCGCGCCGTGTTTGTAAGTTCTTCCTTTGTCTTCTATCTTCCTTTTGCTGCTTCTTTTAGTGGGGGCACGCCAGCGCACCCACTGGGTGTAGTCCTCGAGATTCGGGCCAACTACATAGTAGTTGGGCCGAATCTTAAACTGTTGTCTTGTGCTGATCATCGCTCCTTGTAGCAACTGGACTCCTACCAGGTTAGTGTCTTCAACTGGCTCCTAGAGAAGCACCGGTAGCTCAAGGAGTAGCTCACTGCCAAGGAGGAGGCACTCTGCGTTGCCGCAGGTATCTTTCTTGCGTTCTCTTTTTAGTGGCGGCACGCTAGTGCACACACTGCGTGTAGTCCCTGAGATTCGGGCCAACTACGTAGTAGTTGGGTCGAATCTAAAAGTAATCCTTTGTTTCTGAATCTTCGCCTTGCGGCTGCTATAGCCGAAGCATCGTCCTGGCAAACCCGGCTGATCTGAGGCGGCTCTCAGTACGAACGGGTCATTGTTGACCTCGGCGGGCTTCGGGAACAGGTGGCGAAGGCGAAGGCGGAGGCGGCAGAGGCCCGGCGCGCACTTGACAAGGCTGGCCGGCTGTAGGAGCAGCTAGCGAGCGACAAGAGCCATCCTGAGGCTGAGGTGGACTACCTCAAGGCGGAGGCGGCCAAGGTCGTGGAGGCGCAGCGGGCCCTTGCCGAGACTGGCCAGCAATGCAACAAGCTAGCCGACGACAAGGGTCTGCTTCAGGCCGAGGTGGAGCGCCTGAAGGCGGAGTCGACCAACACGGGGGTGGCCCACCAGGCGGAACTCCACCACCATGCAGAGTCCGAGAGGGCGGCTGAGGCCAAGGACGCCGAGCTGACGGCGCCCCTCGCCAAGGTCGCCGACTTGGAGCAGACGGTTCAGGAGCGTGATCGTACCATCGCCAAGGAGCGGCGCGGTACGTTGCTTGAGGCGCAACACATGGACAAGTCCTTTGCCAATAAGTGCTTTCCTTGGATTCTGCCGGTTATTGATTTGTCTTGCTCTTCTTTTGATAGGGCACTTCCTGGAGACGTGCAGGGTGGCGGAGGAGGCCGTCCGTTTCTAGTGAGATCCGCAGGGGTCGTGGGCTCCGGGACCGATCTGCGGGTTGTCTGGACCTTCCCGAAGATCGTGACCGCCGCCGAAGGTCGCTGGGAGTCTTGGGCGAGTAGATGGGGAGGATCTCCGAGGCCGGCGCGGCGATGACAGCGGCCCTCTTGCCTGGCGACGTTGCGCCGAACAGCTTCACGTGGCTAGCGCGGTGATTGGAGGTGGGTCCGGAGTGGCTCCACGCGTGGCGCGTCTCCGCTGCCCATGTCGGCGCCAAGATGGCGCTCAGGTTTGTGATGTCTTGGCATCCGGATCTGGCGCTGGACATGCTGATGGGCCAGCGAGCCGACGCGAAACGCCAGCTACAGGCGGAGGCCAGACAAATCACCGCTCGGGCCAGCTACATCACCGGGTTCGCCATTCATGACGAGTTCCAGCCGGAGCGGACAGACGACGACGTAGTCGTTCCTGCTGACGACTACGGCCTGCTCCTGGACGACCCGGAGGGCAGCTCTGAGGAGATTGGCGTCTACGGCGACGGGGATGCTAAGGAGGGAGATGTCGGCGCCTCGGTGAACCCGGAGGCCACAGAGGGGGAGCCGGCAGCTGTGCGACCCGGCGCTGGAGATGCCTGAGGCTGGGGCTGTCCTATTTTTATCTTAGTAAAAATTTATGTTAGGTAGCAGGTCCACCCACCAACTAGGGATATTTGGGTGTAGTGTAATGAACTCCAGCTTTGGGCTTGTTTAATTTGTGATGTAAATATTTCGTGAATGTTTGCACTTCTGCTTTCTGTCTTCTGAGCCGTTTTCCTGCTTGCCTCCCCTCTTGGGCCTCCCCCCACGAGTCAAACGGCCGGGCTCCAGTTCGTAACAAGGAGGTAGGCCCCTGAGAGAAATGCGCAGTACTTAGACCTTTCAAACTTTGAGCGCGAGCGAAACACCCGCTAGGCCGGCTGGCGGCAATCCAGCAAAGCCTGTTGGTGAGTAGCCGATCATGTGGCAACTTAAGGTGATGAGGCCGGGTTGGGCAATCTGGTGGACCTAACTTAGTATTCATAGTGTGCTGGTGCTTTGGCCCCTTTTTCTTGCCTGCCGACAACCGATGACGGTTCCATGGCGTAGGGCGAAGTGGAGGGCCGCGGTGACCTGAGCACGCCAAGAGTTGCTAAGGAAGGCGGCGGATGGTGACCAAGCCGGCCGGCCCCCGAGCCCCCAGGTGGAGTGAGTAGAACCGGCGGTGGGGTTTTTTAAGAGAAATTTGCACAAGCGCGTGAGACACAATAACATGGTCGGAAAGGGCATCCCCGAGCATCGTTCGGGGACCCCATAGTTTCATATGGTTACAAAGGGCAGTGATACATACGTGCACACAACTAATTGTAAAATGGGCGGAGGAGTTATGCGTTCCATGGCCGGGTTGTTTCTTCGCCAGCGGTGTCTCTCTTGCGCTTGTTGGACTTGCGAGCGTCGATGAGGTAGTAGGCGTTGCGGTTGCACAAGGCCTCGCTGACGATGAAGGGGCCTTCCCATGGGGAGGATAGCTTGTGTTGGCCGGCTTGCTGCTAGACGAGTCCGAGGACGAGGTCTCCCTCACGGAATGCGAGGGGCTTGATCTTCTTGATGTGGTAGTGCCTTAGGCCTTGCTGATAGATGGTTGACCGACTGAGTGCCAAGAGGCCTGCTTCTTCAAGTAGGTCGACGCCGTCTTCGCATGCTTCCTTGGCTTCGGCTTCGGTGTACATCACGACGCGTGGCGAGTTGAAATCGACATCGGACGGGACGATGGCTTCGGCTCCGTAGATGAGGAAGAACGGGGTGAATCTGGTCGACCGGTTTGGCGTTGTGCGGAGACTCCAAAGGACGATTGGCAACTCGTCGAGCCAGCTGCCGGGTGAGCAGACGAGCGGCTCAACGAGCCGCGGCTTGATGCTAGATAGAATGAGGCCGTTGGCCCGCTCGACCTGGTCGTTGGACTACGGGTGCACCATGGAAGCCAGGTCGACGCGGATGCCGGAGACGGAGCAATATTGCACGAGCGCCCCCTTGGTGAAGTTGGTGCCATTGTCCGTGATGATGCTGTTCGGGATGTTGTAGCGCACCGCGATGTCCTTGATGAACCAGACGGCTGTTGTCCCGTCCAGCTTCTTGATCGGCCGTGCTTCGATCCACTTGGTGAACTTTTCCACCTCCACTAGCAAATGCGTCATGCTGCCTCGAGCGGTCTTGAAAGGTCCCACCATGTCGAGTCCCCAAACCATGAAGGGCCAGGTGATCGGGATGGTTCGGAGTGCCGAGGCCCCCTGGTGGTTGTGCTTGCTGAAGCGTTGGCATCCCTCACACTTGAGGACAAGCGACTCGGCATCTTGGAGGGCCGTGGGCCAGTAGAAACCAGGGTGAAAAGCCTTGGCCACCAGGGACCTCGAGGTGGCATGGTGCCCGCACTCGCCCTGGTGTATATCGAGGAGGATCTCAATGCCCTTGTCGTGTTCGACGCAGTGCTAGAAAACACCCGTCGAACTGCGCTTGACAAGCTCGTTGTTGATGATGTTGTAGGCGGACGCCCGGCGTTGCACTTGCCGAGCCTCGGTCTCATCCATGGGAGAACCCCGTTCTCTAGGAATTTCGAGATGGGCAGGGCCCATGATGGGGTCGTCACCACGGCGAAGACGGCCACCACGGCAGGTTCCGGGATAGCAGCCCCCGAGTTGGTGGCGGCAACCCCCAGGTCGGGGACAGCGGCGGCCGGGTCAAGGATGATGACGGCCGGGTCGAGTTGGGCTGTCCCCGGGTTGGGTCCAGCAGCCCCCGGGCCGGGTTCGATGGTCTCCAGATCGGGTTCCGAGTCCCCGGGGCTGGTTCGTCAGCCCTCGGGCCAGGTTCGACAGTCGCCGGGCCGGGTTCGATAGCCCCTAGGCCAGGTTTGACAACCCCCGAGCCAGGTTGTCCGGGAAGAAGATGGACTCGGAGTCCGGGGCCGGATTGACAAATGGCTTGTGCAGGTGCTTGAGGGGGACACCGGATGGAACGGACTACCGGGATGAGCCGATCTTGGCCAGCGCGTCAGCGGCTTTGTTTTCCACTCACGAGACATGGAGGAACTCGCATCCGTCAAAGATAACCGGACAGCTGCTGGACGAGGAAACGGTAGCTTGTCATGTTGGCGTCACGGGCGTCCCACTCGCCGGGGCACTGCTGCACCAGAAGGTCCGAGTCGCCGTAGCACAGGATGTGTCGGATGCCGAGTTCCTTGGCAAGCCGAAGGCCATGCACAAGGGCTTCGTACTCGGCGATGTTGTTGTAGGCGGCGAAGTGGATCTGGAGTGCGTATCGAAGCCGGACGCCATTCGGGGAAGACAACACAATGCAAGCACCCAAGCCGATGCGCATCTTGGAGCCGTCGAAGTGCATGCGCCAATGTGTCGAATCCGGCGGCGGCAGGTACTGGGTCTCGGTCCAGTCGACAAGGAGGTTGGCCAGAGCTTGGGACTTGATCGTGGTGCGGGGCTCGTAGAGGATGGTGTGGCCGGCTAGCTCGATCGCCAAATTTGCAACCTAGCCAGAGGCATCCCGGCAACCGATGATCTCGCCGATAGGGGTCATGCTGGCCACGGTGACAACATGCTCTTGGAAGTACCGCTTCAACTTTAGCGGTAAAATACACGTCGTAACACATCTTCTGGTAGTACGGGTAGTTCTGCTTGGAGGCGGAGAGCACCTTGCTCAGGTAGTAGACCAGCCGCTGGAAGGTTTGGATCTTGCCCTTCTCCAGCCGCTCGACCACCACTAGTGTGCTGACCGACCGCGAGGTGGCGGAAATGTAGAGCAACAGCGGCTACTTCTCTCTTGGCGTAGCCAGGACGGGTGCGGTGGAGAGCATACGCTTGAGATCCCGGAAAGCCTCGTCCGCCTAGTTGTTCCATTCGAACGGCGGCGTCTTCTTCATCAGCTAATATAGGGGCAAGGCCCTCTCGCCCAGCCCGCTGAGAAACCGGCTGACCAAGGCCAAGCAGCCGGTGAACTTCTAGACATCGCGCGGCCGGGCCGGCTTGCGCATGCGCTCGATGGACTTGATCTTATCCGGGTACGCCTCAATGCCGCGCCCCGAGACGAGGAAGCCGAGTAACTTTCCGGCCGGACGCCGAAGACGCATTTCTCCGGGTTGAGCTTGATCTGGTACTTGTGCAGGTTAGTGAAGGTTTCCTTCAGGTCGTCGAGGAGCGTGAGGTGCTGCTTGGTCTTCACCATGATGTCATCCACGTAGACGTGGATGTTGCGGCCGAGTTGCGGCAGCAGGCATTTCTGCATATAGCGTTGGAACATGGCGCCGGCGTTCTTCATGCCGAATGACATGGTGATGTAGCAATATGCCCCGAAGGGCGAGATGAAGTGCGTCTTCAGGGCGTCGGCCGGGTCCAGCTTTATCTAGTGATAGCCGGAGTAAGCATCCAGGAAGGACAGGAGCTCACAGCTGGCGGTGGAGTCGATAACTTGATCAATCCGTGGGAGGGCCAATGGATCCTTTGGGCAGGCCTTGTTCAGACTGGTGTAGTTGACACACATGCGCCAGGTCTTGTTTTTTCTTCAGGACGAGGACTGGGTTGGCCAACCACTCGGGGTGGAACACTTCCATCATGAAGCCGGCCGCCAAAAGCTTTGCGACCTCTTCACCGATGGTTCTTCTCTTCTCCTTGGAGAAATGATGTAGGGATTGGCAGACAGGCTTGGCGTCCTTGCGGACGTGGAGTTTGTGCTTGATACGTCTCCAACGTATCTATAATTTTTGATTGTTCCATGATATATTATATCCTGTTTTGGACATTATTGGGCTTTATTATACACTTTTATATTATTTTTGGGACTAACCTATTAACTGGAGGCCCAGCCCAGAATTGTTGTTTTTTTGCCTATTTTAGGGTTTCGCAGAAAAAGAATATCAAACAGAGTCCAAACGGAATGAAACCTTTGGGAACGTGATTTTCGGAACGAACATGATCCAGAGGACTTGGACCCTACGTCAAGAAATCAACGAGGAAGGCACGAGGTAGGGGGTGCGCCTACCGCCCCCCCCAGCGCGTCCTCCACCCTCGTGGGGCCCACGCTGCTCCACGGATGTACTCCTTCCTCTTATATATACCTATGTACCCCCAAACTACCAGATACGGAGCCAAAACCCTAATTCCACCACCATAACTTTCTGTATCCACGAGATCCCATCTTGGGGCCTTTTCCGGAGCTCCGCCGGAGGGGGTATCAATCACGGAGGGCTTCTACATCAACACCATAGCCTCTTCGATGAAGTGTGAGTAGTTTACTTCAGACCTTCGGGTCCATAGTTATTAGCTAGATGGCTTCTTCTCTCTTTTTGGATCTCAATACAAAGTTCTCCCCCTCTCTTGTGGAGATCTATTCGATGTAATCTTATTTTGTGGTGTGTTTGTTAAGATCGATGAATTGTGGGTTTATGATCAAGTTTATCTATGAACAATATTTGAATCTTCTCTGAATTCTTTTATGTATGATTGGTTATCTTTGCAAGTCTCTTCAAATATTAGTTTGGTTTGGCCTACTAGATTGATCTTTCTTGCAATGGGAGAAGTGCTTAGCTTTGGGTTCAATCTAGCGGTGTCCTTTCCCAGTGACAGTAGGGGCAGCAAGGCACGTATTGTATTGTTGCCATCGAGGATAACAAGATGGGGTTTATATCATATTGCATGAGTTTATCCCTCTACATCATGTCATCTTGCTTGAAGCGTTACTCTGTTCTCTTGAACTTAATACTCTAGATGCATGCTGGATAGCGGTCGATGGGTGGAGTAATAGTAGTAGATGCAGGCAGGAGTCGGTCTACTTGTCTTGGACGTGATGCCTATATACAAGATCATACCTAGATATTCTCATAACTATGCTCAATTCTGTCAATTGCTCAACAGTAATTTGTTCACCCACCGTAATACTTATGCTCTCGAGAGAAGCCTCTAGTTAAACCTATGGCCCCCGGGTCTATTTTCCATCATATTAATCTTCCAATACTTAGTTATTTCCTTTGCCATTTATTTTACTTGCATCTTTATTTCTCTTTATCATAAAAATACCAAAAATATTATCTTATCATATCTATCATATCTCACTTTTGTAGGTGACCGTGAAGGGATTGACAACCCCTTTATCGTGTTGGTTGCGAGGAGTTTATTTGTTTTTGTAGGTGGGAGGGACTCGTGCGTGGCCTCCTACTGGATTGATACCTTGGTTCTCAAAAACTGAGGGAAATACTTACACTGCTCTACTGCATCACCCTTTCCTCTTCAAGGGAAAACCAACGCAGTGCTCAAGAGGTAGCAAGAAGGATTTCTGGCGCCGTTGCCGGGGAGTCTACGCAAAAGTCAACATACCAAGTACCCATCACAAACCCTTATCTCCCGCATTACATTATTGGTCATTTTCCTCTCGTTTTCCTCTCCCCCACTTCACCCTTGCCGTTTTATTCACCCTCTCTCTCTCCATCCTCCCTCTCTTTCTCCATTCGCCTCTTTCTGCTCGTTTCTTGTTTGCTTGTGTGTAGGATTGCTTGCTTGTCACGATGGCTCAATATAATACCAAATTGTGTGACTTTACAAATACCAACAACAATGATTTTATTAGCACTCTGATTGCTCCTCTTACCGATGTTGAATCTTGTGAAATTAATGTTGCTTTGTTGAATCTTGTCATGAAACATCCGTTTCCCGGCCTTCCTAGTGAAGATGCCGCTACCCATCTAAAAAACTTCGTTCATTTGTGTGATATGCAAAAGAAGAAAGATGTGGACAATGATATTGTTAAATTGAAACTATTTCCTTTTTCTCTTAGAGATCGTGCTAAAGCTTGGTTTTCGTCTTTGTCTAAAAATAGTATTGATTCGTGGAATAAGTGCAAAGATGCTTTTATCTCTAAGTATTTTCCTCCCACTAACATCATCTCTCTTAGAAATGATATTATGAATTTTAAGCAACTTGATCATGAACATGTTGCACAAGCTTGGGAGGGGATGAAATTAATGATACGTAATTGCCCTACACATGGTTTGAATTTGTGGATGATTATATAAAAAATATGCCAGATTGAATTTTGCTTCTAGAAATCTTTTAGATTCGGCCGCGGGAGGCACTTTTATGGAAATCACTTTAGGAGAAAGCTACTAAACTCCTAGATAATATTATGGTTAATTATTCTCAATGGCACACTGAAAGATCTACTAATAAGAAAGTGCATGCGATAGAAGAAATTAATGTTTTGCATGGTAAGATGGATGAACTTATGAAATTATTTTCTAATAAAGTGTTTCTTCTGATCCTAATGATATGCCTTTGTCTACTGTGATTGAGAATAGTAATGAATCTTTGGGTGTGAATTTTGTTGGTAGGAATAATTTTGGTAACAATGCGTATTGAGGAAACTTTAATCCTAGGCCGTATCCTAGTAATTCCTATAATAATTATGGTAATTTCTACAACAATTGTTATGGAAATTTTAATAAGTTACCCTCTGATTTCGAATCTAATATTAAAGAATTTATTACCTCGCAAAAAATTTCAATGCTTTGATTGAAGAAAAATTGCTTAAGATTGATGAGTTGGCTAGGAACGTTGGTAGAATTTCTCTTGATGTTGATTCCTTGAAACTTAGATCTATTCCTCCTAAGCATGATATCAATGAGTCTCTCAAAGCCATGAGAATTTCCATTGATGAGTGCAAAGAAAGAACCGCTAGGATGCGTGCTAAGAAAGATTGCTTTATAAAAGCGTGTTCTTCTAGTTTTCATGATGATAAAGATGAAGATGTAAAAGTTATTGATGTGTCCCCTATTAAATCTTTGTTTTGTAATATGAATCTTGATAATGATGGGACTGGATATGATCCACCTTTACCTAGAAGGTGTTCCAAAAATTCAGAGTCTTTAGATCTTGGTGCTAAAATTGTTAAAAGTGGGATTGAAGAAGTTAAAACTTTAAATATTAATGAACCCACTATTTTGGATTTCAAGGAATTCAATTATGATAATTTCTCTTTGATAGATTGTATTTCCTTGTTGCAATCGGTGCTAAATTCTCCCCATGCTTATAGTCAAAATAAAGCCTTTACCAAACATATCGTTGATGCTTTGATGCAATCTTATGAAGAAAAACTTGAGTTGGAAGTTTCTATCCCTGGAAAACATTATGATGAGTGGGAACCTACTATTAAAATTAAGATTAAAGATCATGAATGATATGCTTTGTATGATTTGGGTGCTAGTGTTTCCACGATTCCAAAGACTTTGTGTGATTTGCTAGGTTTCCGTGATTTTGATGATTGCTCTTTAAACTTGCACCTTGCGGATTCCACTTTTAAGAAACTTATGGGAAGAATTAATGATGTTCTTATTGTTGCAAATAGCAATTATGTCCCCATGGATTTTATTGTTCTTGACATAGATTGCAATCCTTCATGTCCTATTATTCTTGGTAGACCTTTCCTTAGAACGATTGGTGCAATTATTGATATGAAGGAAGGGAATATTAGATTCCAATTTCCATTAAGGAAAGGCATGGAACACTTCCCTAGAAATAAAATTAAATTAACTTATGAATCTATTATGAGAGCCACTTATGGATTGTCTTCCAAAGATGGCAATACCTAGATCTATCTTCGCTTTTATGTCTAGCTAGGGGCGTTAAACGATAGCGCTTGTTTGGAGGCAACCCAATTTTATTTTTATTCCTTGCTTTTTGCTCCTGTTTAGTAATAAATAATCTATCTAGCCTCTGTTTTGGTTGTGTTTTTTTGTGTTTAATTAATGTTTGTGCCAAGTAGAACCGTTGGGAAGACTTGGGGAAAGTCTTTTTAATCTTGCTGTAAAAAAACAGAAACTTTAGCGCTCATGAGAACTGCTGCCATTTTTATTTGGAAGTGTTATTTAGTTAATTATTTTTGAAGATGATTAATAGATAAATTCCTCACATCCAGAAATTTATTTTAGAATTTTTGGGGTTCCAGATCTTGCGTTAGCTACAGATTACTACAGACTGTTCTGTTTTTGACAGATTCTGTTTTTCGTGTGTTGTTTGCTTATTTTGATGAATCTATGACTAGTAAAATAGTTTATAAACCATAGAGAAGTTGGAATACAGTAGGTTTAACACCAATATAAATAAATAATGAGTTCATTACAGTACCTTGAAGTGATGTTTCACTAGTAGAAAACGGAGCTTTAAAACCGGTTCGTAAGGGCCTTTAGTGCCGGTTCCATAACCGGCACTAATTGGTGGGCACTAAAGGCCCCCCCTTTAGTACCGGTTCGGCACGAACCGGCGCTAAAGTGCCACCACGTGGCATGAGCTCGCGCCCCGGTTGGTGTTACCAACCGGTACTAAAGGTTTTTTTTTGAATTTTTTTTTGAAAATTTTGGAAATTTTTTATTTTTTTTTTATTTTTATTTTTTTGAATTATTTGGTGATTTAGTCTCTAATCACCTCTCTTAACTGCTCAAGTGTGGATCACTCATTCCAAATCATCTAACTTCCCGACCGGTCACCCATCCCTCTCACTACTCCAGCCCGAGCACGCTTAACTTTCGGGTTCTATTCTCCTTCGTTTCCAAGTCTGCACTTGTTGTTTTCTTGACAATAGTAAGATGCCAATCCTATTAACCGTCAGGAGTTTAGCTTGAGCATGAAGTCACACATTTCACTGCTTGAGTTTGAAACTATTATTCTAAAAAACAGTAATTATTTAGTAACACTAATATTTCTTGAATAAGTTTGACCATAGTTTGACCACATTTGACCATAGTTTGACCACAGTTTGACCATAGTTTGACCAGATTTGACCAAAATTCAAAAAATTGAAATAATTATTTAGTAACACTAATATTCTTGAATAATTATGTAGTAACATTAATACTTCTTGAATAAGTAGTTTGACCAGATTTAACAAATTTTTTAAAAAAACTTAAATTTGACCATATCTTTTTTCCTTTTGGAATTTGAGGATTCTAAAAAATTGCAAACAGGCCGTAGGCGGTCTCCATCGGATGGGGATTTTCGTGCTGAATTTTTTGATATATTATACATTTTTTCCGACATCGTACACAAAAGTTATAGCCGTTTTACATTTTGCCTACACTTTTTGCAAAACATGTCCAAATTTAAGTTTTCAAATTTTCCTAACTAGTAGATGTAGTAATATAACTACCTCTCAAAGGATTTTATTTTTTGAAGTTTTTATCATTTTCTTTTGATTTTTGCA